>NC_142616.1:3673023-4007635 GCF_059453375.1 Lepisosteus platostomus
GGTGATGAAACACCACCAACATTGTTTTTACCACATTCTAGTCATAGAGAAATTTTAGTCAAGCGGTTTAATTTATGTGCATAATAAAATGTATTTCTAAGAGAATAATTGAACAGCTCTAAGTTCGATACTCATTTTGTCAACAGTGTTTTCCCGCGGTACAGCGCTGCGTCACGAAGCGAACAAAGTGAAATATTTCAGATGCGGTCGGAGAGGGCGGTACTGAGAGTCCTGAACTGGACGTTTCTCAGGTTGTTCTGAGAGTCTGGACACGGCTGGGATTAAAACAAAAGTTGAACAAGTAACGAATTGTAGCGCGTTTTGTTCCAATACAGAGAAACTAAAATAAGCGAAATGAAATATATTTATTTTTCTGTACATGCCAAAGTTTCACAAATAATCCCTCAGATAATGATGTTGAATACACAAACTGCCGAAACAGTGCAGTCTCTCGTGTTTCAGGTTAGTTTATATATATTAAACACAGCTGAACACAACAGCAGGAATGAGTTTAACTTCACTTCTTACTAGAAAAGCAGGTCTGTCGCCATCCTCTAACCCGCTTGCTCTAGGGAGCGTCTCACAATTACCACACTAACCAGCGCACAAGGGAGTGTGTTAAAACTACCTCTCATGACACAGTCCCTCTGTGGACAGAGAATCGTCCACACGAAATGTCCAAACGGCAGGACAGAACACAAGACTGACACGGAGCCCAAGTTTCTGTCCGTGAAGGAAAAAACTCGCCGCTGCCAACAAACTTTTGGGCATCATATGAAGGAAAGCGGAGCTTTCACTGGCCCATTACCAAACTTCATTGGGAAATAAAATAAAGAAAAGACTAGAAAGAAGCATCCACTTTTCCCTGGATCACGATCAGAGATCAAATAAAACGTCTCTCACAAACCACCACAGTAAAAATAAACCCCAAACGAACATAAAATACCGAATATAGTCATGTATCCCTGTATTAAAGGGAGCCGGGTATTAGACTGGCTGGAGATGCTCACAGACACAGCGCTGGTGATAAACTACAACTCCCACAACCACCCTGAGCCACTTCCTGTCTGCGTCACTGTCCCTATTCCTCCAGGCTGTGGTGACGTCACCGGGTCCCTCCCCGATCTGGCAGCTTCACAGGCACCGGCGCGCGCAGGAGAGACTCACACGGGATTTCATTTTTAAAAGTTTATTTTCTCAAAAATTAGAAGAAAAACACAGCAGGGTTTCCAGAGATATTTACAAGTCAGGAGTACAGCTGGCTGGTAGTGAGTTATCTCGCCCTCTCTCGTACATGCTATTTTTCCCCGTTTAAATGTGTTATAGTAAATAAAAAATTTAAACACGACACAACATCATCAGTTCTGAAATTCATCATCTCGCCCTCTCTCGTACATGTTATTTTTCCTCATCTAATTTTTTTAATATAACGCATTTAAACACGACACAACATCATCATCTACAATTACTACTATATTTCTGACCTCACCTCACTGCCCGTCAGTAAACCCGTCTCCCAGTGTGAGCAGTGGACAGAGAGCTGGGAGAGAGTCAGCCTGTGTTCATGAGTCAGTGACGGGTTTAATCTCCACACTGACAGCAGGCAGCAGCTCAAGGCCTTTATCTAAATCCCAGGTACTGAAGACAGGATAGATCTTCTCCCCCTGAGGGAAGACCATGTCAGTGAAAGTGTAGACATGAGCTCTGGACTCCACTGTGTAAAAGGAGACCTTCCTCTCCTCAATATCCACACACACCCCCAGCTTCCTGGGCCGCAGACTGAGGGGGAGACGGGTCTCAGGGTCAGTGAGAGCAGAGAAACAAGACCAGTAAGAGTTAGACTCCAGACACCAGTAACCCTGCTGGGGAGAGAAGCTGAACCCCCCTTTCCTCTCTGCAGACTCTCTGGTCACTCCTATTGTCCACCAGTCATTCACCTCCACCTCCCAGTAGTGTCTCCCTGAGGTGAAGGCCTCCCTGCTCACGACACAGGACCAGTGATCAAATCTGTGAGGATTGTCAGAGAGACTCTTCCTCTGTCCCCGTCTCACTCTCTTCCCATCCTCAGACAGGCTGAGCCCACAGTGAGCTGTATCAGGGTCCAGAGTCACAGCAGCTGGGGAATAAAACACAAACATCACAACAGGCTCCTGCCGATCACAGTCCAACTCAACTCCATCAGACTGTGAAATGTCTTTGTCCCCAAACACACCGAGAGAGAAACACCAGTCAATTACTAATGACTGCTCTTCCCTTCCAGAGAAACGACATCTTCTTCACTGTTTCACTATTATTACACATGGGAGTGATCCCAATATCCTCTAAATACAAACATTAAACACTTGTGTTCACAGCGATGAAACTTTATTTTTTAAACGACATTATTAATAAACACAGGACCGACCGGACTGCAGGAGAAACTGAGAGTCTGGACACGGCTGGCTCGCTTTCAAACACTTCACAACCCACCACAGCGACCTTTTTACTGTAAGAAACTGGACAGCCTGTCTGTTAAACCGGTTTATTTCAAATCCCAGTTCAGCAGCTCGTTCATCTTCTCTGAGACCATTTTCCTGACGACGCAGAATAAAAAAGTGCTGAATTCAAAGACTGTATAGTGCTCGTTTTTACAGAAAACAAATATAATGGAAAAAGCAAAACCTTGCTGAAATATAAGAAAGCCTTCCCACTTACTTAGAAAATGCGAAGAAATATCCAAAGTGTTCAGTTTAAAGCAGAAATAACACATCCAGAAACCCGGAGAGAAAGACGAGAGAAACAGAGGCGCTCATACTGACTTCAGACTGCTCGCGCTCACTGTCCGCCTCTCTGATAGGGCACACCAGCTGTCAATCAGTGAGCTCTGACCACTGAGAGACGGGGGCGGGGCTTATACATGCCCAGAGCGAATGGGGGTTTTAATCGATTCAAGAAGCTTTATTCGCATGACTAATGAATACTGACTTAATACTCTCCTCATACTTAATACTTCAGTGTAAACTATTAATACTTAATACTGAGTAAATACTCCCCTTTGCCTGTCTGCCTGTCAATCTAGTGAAGATCAAAGATATTCTTATCAGCTCTTATTTTTTGACTCCTGGAGCCTAGAAAGGCTGACACAGTCACCTACATGAATTTATAAAAACATCAGCAGCCATATCACTCTGCAACTCACAACTGGCAGCCCACTGCAGCTCAGCAGGTGTGAGCCTGGTCAGAACCTGGATGGGAGACCTCCTGGAAAAAACTAAGGCTGCTTCTGGAAGAGGTGTGAGTGGGGCCAACAGGGGGTGCTCACCCTGCAGTCTATGTGGGTCCTATTTCCCCAGTATAGGGATGGGGACATGATACTGTAAACAGGCGCTGTCCTGTGGATGAGACTTAAAAACAAGGTCCTGTGTGGTCATTAAAAATTCCAGGGTGTTTCTTGAAAAGAGTAGGGGTGTAACACTGGTGTCCTGGCCACATTTCCCCCTGGCTTTTACCCATCATGGCCTCCTAATAACCCCCCTCTCTGAACTGGCTTCATCACTCTGCTCTCCTTCCCAATGAGAGCTGGTGTGTGGGGAGTGTTCTGGCACACTATGGCTGCAGTCGCATCATCCAGGTGGGGCTACACACTGGTGGTGGTGGAGGGGAGTCCCCATTACCTGTAAAGTGCTATATAAGTGTAAGCAATTATTATTAATACCTGAATTCATTTCTGGGCTCAAAGCGCCTTTATTTCAGTGATGAGAGAGGCCGCCCTCTTCTGGACACTGCAACTCTGAAGCCATCATGACAACATCTTCCACTGATATTTCACACTTATTCTGTGTAGAACAGGACACAGTGTCAAACACTGACTTACTCCACAGGAGAGTCTATCAGTCTGGAAACACAGACACCCTCTAGATCACTCCTGTTTGAAACGAGGTCCCCAATATCACAGGCAAACACCCCAATACACACTCACTCTGGTGGGACTAGTGAAATAATATTGACACTCCAGTGTCATTCTTAGTGAAACACACCACTGGGTCTCTTAATGACCAGGACCATGTGAGAACACCAGCTGGGCTGAAGAGAAAGACCCCAAAGTTATTACCCCTGGCCAGTAAGAGGAGCCCTACAGCCCCAGTAAATACCCCTCTTAAACTAACCATGAGCACCTGACTCTGACATGTCTGAGCTGCTCTGAGGAAAACAGGCTGTACTGTGACCCCAAGCTTCTCTCTGTCTGTGTGTCTGTGTCTCATGGAGAGCAAGCTGGGGTACTGTATGTGAAAAGATGAATTCCTAATGCAAGAGATTTTATATGGCAAATAAAGAGATCTTGATCTTAAACGTGTGTCATTTTTACCATTTCTGTGACAAGTAGAATTGACACAGCTTTCCAAACATCTGTTCTTCTTGATGTGAAACTGCAGAAACATGTCCTGTACAGAGTGTTTCCTCATTCTTTCAACACTGAACAGAATACATTTACGATGACTTATACCTGCTGTTGGCTTCCTGTTACTGTTGGTCCCAGTAAACAGCAAGCCAGCAATGAACAAACTGTGTAACGGGTTGTGTGTCGTTCTAAATTCTTTTTCTTTTTGTCTGTCATTCCCCTATCTCTTCACAGTCATCTGCGCAAAATACACAGAAATACTGTTTCTTCCCCCTTCAACTTATACCTCTCCTGCATTTTACTGTGTAATTCCCAATTCAAGTGTATTTGATGTCTGCAGACTGTAGTCTAAAAGCATTTGAGGTTTTTGTGCTTAAAGATTTAGTGACTGACCAACAATAACCCAAGACATTCTTATTTTGGCAGGATATCAAGAACAAATGATGTTGGGTTTTCCTATCGCTCTGTTTGTTCAGACAGATCAAGTCCTGACTGTTTCTTCCTGCTGACCCATCAGCCTGGTTGATGTGTGAAGAGAAGCAGCCATTTCTCAGACCAGAGAGAGGCCTACAGGCCCCAGAGGAGCCCCTGTACCAGAGTCACACTGCTGCCGCTCACAAGAGGCTGTGTGTCTGTGAAGCTGCAGGGGAAGAGCACTGTCATCATACCATCATTATTGTGAGACTGGCTCTGCTCCTGAATATTCCAGTTATTCACAAATCCAGGGTCTCAGACTCTGACACATTCTGACAGATGGAGAATCGCAAAGGGCTGTGGCAAGACGGACTTCCCAAGGAATTCTACACCTGCTTCTGGGACACCCCAGTGGCAGACCTGGTGGAGGTGGAACAAGAGCTCTTCCATCAGCAAAAAGCTTGGACACAGGATGAGGGAAGGTGTCATCTCTCAGCACTTCAGTAGAGGTTCAAAAGATGCTCTGCATGGATATCAAGATCGTGTCCAAGCTACTGGCCATTAGACTGAGGACCGCCCTGCCCCACATCACCAACAGTGACCAGACATGTGGGGTGGGAGGGTGATAAGTCAGCTGGAACCTCCAGCTCACCAGAGATGCCATCACCTGGGCCGAGGACCAGAACGTGCCCATGATGGTGGTGAGCCTGGACCAGGAGAAAGCCTTCGACACAGTAAACCACAGCTATCTGTTCAGAGGGCTGGAGCACTTCAGATTCTGAGAAAGTTTCAGCTGCTGGACAGAGATACTGTACTCTGAAGTGGGCAGTAGGGTCAACATGAACAGACATCTTTGGGATTGAATCCCCCAGGAATCTGGAGTAGGACAAGAGTGTCCTCTTTCACCTCTTCTCTATGTTCTCATTATAGAGCTGTAGGCAGAGGCACAGGGGAAGTCCTCAAGATCTCCCAGTACACATGACGCTGTTCCTGATTTCAGACAGGGGGTTGCAGAGTGGGCTGCAGGTTAGGGAGCAGTACTGCAGGGCCTCAGAATTGAGGCTAATAAACAGAAAGAGCAAGGGCAAGCTCTTTGGACCCTGGAGGGACAGGAACATGCCGCCAGAAGGTCTCAAGCTTTGCATGGAGCCCCTAATGATACTGGTGGTTTCATTTCAGAGCCAGGACAACAAGAACATTAACTGGACAGAGAGGACCGTCAAGGTCAACGTGTAACTGGGCCTGTGGAAGACTCGCACGCTGACTCTCATGGGGAAAGTGAGGGTGCTGAAGACAGACACCCTGCTGGCTTTAGCTGACCTGGTCGTGGTGTACCCTCTGTCAGCCAGACTCAGACAAGCGCTGCAAGGGATGGTGGAACAGGTACGAGTACATCACAAGGAACCAGATGTGCCAGACAGTGAGGAAGGGGGAGAGATGTGTCGAATTTCCCTCTGAAACTCCACTGCATCTTCTTCTGCAACCTCTGTCACTAGGGGCTGGACCCCATCAGTCACAATTCTCAGTACTTTGTCAGGCTGTGGTTCTCCCTCCCAATGAAGCATCTGATCCGGTGTCAAACACTAGTCCTAAAGCAGAAAACTGACCGGAGACCTACTAGGAGGTATGAGGCCATGAGACAGCCAGAGCTCTGCACCAACAAAAGGCACTATACAAGGAAGAGAAAGGAGGAACTAGTCACCAGGGCGAGACAGATGATCCTACAGGTCACCGGGGAGGGGCTGACGATCCCATGGGAGACCTGGGTAAAGACTCAACCCAGAGGACTAGACAACAAGCTGAAGGCCCTCAGCTGGATGACTGTGCACCAGAGCTGGTGACCAGAGAGGTGTCATGCCCTCTGCAGCCAAAGGGCGCTCCTACTCTGTCCTGTCCCAAGCAAAGCTTGTGCTTTGCTGTCCTTCCAGTGTCTCTGTCTCTGGGGATATATAAGTCCAGGTCTCTCATTCCCCTTCGCTCATCATTGACGTTCGGATGTCCTGAGACCCGCCCAGCACCAGGTCGCCCCACGTCCGCTGCCTGAGGACATTGGTTTCTATACGACTCCTGAACTGCTGAACTGTTTCATCAGAGCACTGGACAGTACTGAGGGCTGAAGAAAACCCAGAAAAACCTGTTCTTTAGTGCTCCTGTTGAGAAATGGACAGTCGCAGTTTCAGAGCCAGGACTGCAGCCAGTGGTAACACCCAGGAGGCTTGGAGGGGCTCTTATTGTGTGAACCAGCCTCACTGACCACTTGCAAAATAGAATGATTGATAATGGACAATCACCCTTTTTGAGACGATTTAAATTCTGTAGAAGAGTTGTTGTCAGAATTGTATTCTCTGTAAGCATTGTGCACTGCACATTGTTGTAATGAAGTGCATTTTCTTAAATAAACTACACCCTCTGGAACTTCTGTGTCCATCTATGTGTTTGACACAGTGTGTCTCTGATCCACACAGAGTGACTGTCTACAAGCTTGACGTTCTGAATTCAGACGTGTATCAGCATGTATCAGAGTGTGAATCAGTGTGTGTGTCAGAGTGTGTATCAGTTTCTGTATCACTGTTCCTGCTGTGTGTTTGAGCTGAAGGTGAAAACAGACTCACAGTGTAAAAGCTCTGCTCTGGACCCGGGCTCTGGAGTCTGCAGACTGTAGACTTCAGTCACTGGGGAGACACACAGAGAAATGTCTCATCAGGGCTGCAGTAACAGAGTATCAGGAATAACATGTTCTACTGGACTGGGACTGTAGCCCCTATTTAAACGTTCCTGTTAAACTATATACAGCACAATATAACAACACACTTACTGTCATAAAGATTTGTGAGACTGGAGATTTTAAGATATTTCACCTAGAATCTGAATCATTGACTGATAAGCTGCATTGACAATATAAGAGAAAAACAGGAAATATATAAGCTATCCAGAAAGACATCAGTGTGTTTCTCTACTAACCTGTTGTGGAAATCTTTATTGATTCCTTCTTGCAGAGATCCTCCAGTCGCTCTTTCAGTCCAGAGACAGCTCTCTTCACTGCCTTAGGAGAGAAGTGTGGACGGACAGGGATGCTGGGTGAGTCTCCAGCTCCAGGAGGGACACAGACAGACTGGAAATCCTGCAGCAGGGAAGAGAAAGAGGAGTTTCCAGTCAAACACAACACACATTCCTGGGGAGAAGCCAGGAGCAGCTCTGTGTGAGAGACACCCTTCTGCACTGCAGAGTCACAGAGCAGTGATGTTACCTGGAGGAAATGGATGTGATCCTCTGTGTGTGAGATCTGGTCCAGCTCAGCATCTCTCCTCTTCAGCTCAGTGATCTCCTTCTCCAGTCGCTCTAGAAGTCCTTCAGCCTGACTCACTGCAGCCCTCTCTTGAGCTCTGATCAGATCTGTGACCTCAGAGCGTGTTCTCTCAATGGAGCGGATCAGCTCAGTAAAGATCCTGTCAGTGTCCTGTACTGCTGTGCGTGCAGAGCTCTGAGGGAGGAGACACACACTGGATTATTACACAGGAAAACACTCAAACTACATTATGCTGTATGCTCTGTTTCCAAAGGGTACTGTCCAGTGTCCAGCTGTGGAAATGTGTGTCTTTCTGTCCACTTATCTGGTGAATACCCACTCTGAGTGACTCCACAGCCTGTCTCAGCTCCTGCAGCTTCTTCTCTCTCTCCTGGAGTCTCTGCTGGGTTTGTGTCTGTGTCTCCCCCAGCTGCTTCTGTGGAGAAACAGAGACACTCAGGACATTTCTGCTGTAAGAGAATCACATCACAGAGACACCCCTTAGAGTCACCCTGGGAAACCCACACTCTGTATCCCTGATGTCTTATCCACACGAGATGTGTTTCCTGGTCCTGTCTGACATGCTCCTGTTTCAAGTCTAATCTACACCGGCAGCGTGTGCAGCGCAGCAGACACCTGACACCTGGGTCTGCACATCTGTATGTGAGGTGAAATGTAAAAAGGAGATAATTGTGTTTCAAATGATATATAAAACATCATCTAGAGATAGTTCAGGTGGGGAGCTGCGTCAGCATGCGTAGGCTGCAAAGGAACAAGCTAGGTTTATTCCATACTGAAAAAAAAGAAGAAAGAAAACACAACGTTTCGGCCATGGAGTCCTCAGTATAATAAATGAATCCTTGAGCACTGATGTGGTACCAGTGGATTCACAGCTGCTGCTGTTACCCCTGTGTGAGAAAGAGAGTCATGGCTCTGGACAGCCTGAACAACTTTCACCCTCTCTCCAACTTTCATACCCTTTCATTACCTTTTCATGCAGAAGGTTTACAGTGTGATGTTAGATTTCAGGTATATAATCCTCTTTGAACTCCAATATGGTTTCAGACAACTTCACAGCACAGAAAGTGCCCTGGTCAAAGTCACAAACGATCTTCTAACGCCTTCTGATTCTCGTTCTCTTTCTGTCCTCATTCTTACTGAGCTCAGTGCTGCTTTCGACACTGTCAGCCATGACCTCTCACTTTCTTGTCTTGAGACTGTGTTTGGAGTTTCTGACACTGCTCTTCAATGGTTCCAGTCTTACCTCACTGATCACTTTCACTTTGTCTCTTTTTCTCTGACATAAACACATGCATGACTCACAATTTCCTTCATTTAAACTGCTACAAGACAGAAGTCATGCTTCTTGGCACACCAATGCAGTATCCTTATCTGTGGATGACACTGTACTGGAGTAACAGTCAAAATTGAACTTGGGGGTGATATCTGATCCAGGATGACATATTCAACAAATTATCAAAACATCATTCTTCCACCTCAGAAATACTGCCAGGCTGCGTCCTATGTTATATCTAATTGTTGCTGAAAAGCTGGTCAACTCTTTCATCTTTATGGGTATCATAGAGTCACCTTCCCTGAGCTCTTTCAAATCCAGACTCACAATCTTCTGTTTCAGAAGGGTTTTAATTTAACTGGGTCTGTTTCTGCTTCATTGCTTTTATACTTTTTTCCAAATCCCCCTTCTACCTTCTACCTTTTGTGTTCGGTAAAGTGCTTTGAGAAGCCATTTTAAATCTATCATATAAAAATAGAGTTTATTATTATAAATAATAATACTATTGTGCTGAAATTAAAGCAAAACCTCATTAATGAGGGTGCAGTCTGTTCTAGAGGTGTTGAGTGTGCTGTGCATTAATGTGGGTGCAGTCTGTTCTAGAGGTGTTGAGTGTGTTGTGAAGTTGTACGGTGCTTCATGAGGACAGTAAAGAGAGAAACAGTGAAGGAGAGGAGGAGGAGATAATGAGCAACAGACAGAAGAACAGGAGACACTTCAGAGACACAACCAGTGTGGATCACAGCTGAGTACATGAGCAGGACTCAACAGTGGAGATCCAGCATTACAGATACAGTAAATACAGTCCAGAGATCACTTAAAGCCCCCAAATATCCTAAATATCCTTTTTACATTTTGTACTAGACACTTTATGAGCAGACACAAAGTCCTCACCTGTTTCTCAGTCCTTCCTGCTGCAGCTGAGACAGTATCATGGCCTCTGTGTTCATCCATTGCACAAAGATAACAAACACACTTCTCATCAGTACGGCAATAGAACTCCAGCAGTTTGTCATGAGTGGAGCAGATCTTCTCCTGCAGTTGTCCTGTGGCATCAGCCAGCTCCTGTCTGTGTCCAGGGTGGAGCTCATTGTGTAGATTGAGGTGAGTCTGACAGTAAGAGGCCAGACACACCAGACAGGATTTCACAGCTCCCCTCTGTCTCCCAGTGCAGACATCACACAGCACATCTCCAGGGCCAGCAGGACTGTGAGCAGGAGGAGGGCCACTGAGCCCTGTCTCCTTCAGTTTCTCCACCACTTCAGCCAGGATGGTGTTTCTGTGAAGATCAGGTCTTGGGGTGAAGGTCTGTCTGCACTGGGGGCAGCTGTAGATCCCAGTCTGATCTTCCTGATCCCAGCATTTCTTAATACAGCCCTTACAGTAACTGTGTCCACAGAGCAGAGTCACTGGATCCTTCAGCAAATCCAGACACACTGAGCAGCTGAACTGGTCCTGAGAAACTGAAATACTGCCTTCTGCCATTTTTCTGACAAGTAGAAACTGCACAGAGAGGAGCAGTAGAGAAAGAGCTGCAGTGAGGCTGTTTCTAGTAAAACGAAACTGATCTCTGAGTTTCACTTCCTGGATCTGCACAGAGCTGCAGGGGTGTGATTATTAGGGGGTGTGGTTGTTAGGGGGTGTGGTTAGGGTTGTCAGGGGGAGTGGTTTAGAACTGCAGTTATGAAACAGCTTTGGTGGTTGTTGTTTGGGGAAGGTGTGGTGTTGTAAGAGATGTGACTTACTGTGTCATTTTGGACTGACAGAAAGAAGCTTTTTTAATAAACGTCGATGTCAGTAGCTGCTCAGGTGAAGTCAATCCAGTTGTTTGTGTTCCCAATAATCAAAACAATAAAATACTTACTCGCTCACACAGCATGAGAAGATCAGAGTATGATGGTGACAGACAAGAGGAGGCCAGCTGGCCCATCCAGCTGTTTAATCGTTGGGAGTTATTTGGCTCCAGGATCTCCTCCAGCTGTGTTTTGACAGAGGGGTGTCACAGCTCCACATGGTGCAGAGGATTTCACTGTCCGGGTGTGAGCTCTTACTGCGAGCAGTCCAGCCTGCTGTGTCTCTCTCTCCAGGCCAGTGAGCCCAGCCTGCTGTCTGGCTCTGCCCTGCAGCGTGTGGGCCAGCAGAGTACGTCCAGGGCTTCGTGCTTCACCTGCGCAGTGACCCCCCTGTGAGCCGCACAGACCTGCGGAGCGCTGCAGAGAGTCACGAGCCCATCTCTCCCCCGAGAGACGCTAGAGGAGCAGATGGACAGGGCAGTGTCATGTGGGTGTGATTGTGATCTCCATCCACCCAGCGCAACAGCGAGCCCCTGATCTCTGTGTGCAGCAGCTCTCCTTCCATCCACAGGGACTGACAACACCCCGCGTGTCTGATAATTACTAGAAACTAATTAGTCTGACCGTCTCATCTCATGTTACTCTAAGGGGTTGTGGAACCTGTTTCACACTCCCACCACTGTTTGTGTAAAGCAGTACTCCTGTGCTGTGATGGAAACCCACTTTCTTGTCAACACCTCTGAGAAGTTAATCAGTCTGGATACAGTAAGTCCCTCCTGTATCTCCTGCAGCTGAGATTCACTGGTGTTCAGTGTGACGTTTTCAGAGGTCGTCTGGTCACAACCAACTGGAATCTCAAGGCTGTACTCCTGAGAAAAGCCAGGATTTTGTCCTCAAGTCCTTTACAACAAAGGGATCCTAAAACACAACCAAGTTCCCTCTTTTAGGAAGAGAACCACAAGCAAATGGAATCCTTAATACAAACACCTGTCACGCTCGTAAGCCCCTCCTCTTAAGGAGGCTCCAGCCCTTCCTAGTTTAGTGTTGATCTCCTGCACCTGCCTCCGGTTCCTGCCCCCCCTGCTGTACAAGCCAGGCGTTCCTGCCAGTCTGGGCTCAGCTGTGGAAGATGGACACCCGGAAGCCCAGGAGCGACTCAGCGGCACAGGCTTCATCACGGTGTCCTGATCTTCTGGGTCCAGGATGAGGGAGCGTCTGGCCCCGTGACCCCCTTTTATTCCCCCGACCCTCCGCCAGATCCCGCTCCGGCTTGTAACTCTGTTCGTCTGTCAGGATGGACACCCGGTCTTGGACTATTGCTACACTCATGGATTCACCTCGGACTCCCTTGGACAGTTTGCCTCGGACACACCTCCCCCGAACACCAGCGCACCGTGGACACGCCCCTGTTTCCCTCCAGCCCCCTGCCTGCCTCTTTCCCCATTTTCCTCACTCCTCCCCGGATTGTGGCGTCTGCCCAGGGTCCGGAAAGAGAAGCGCTCTGGACGGTGACGGTTTCATCCGTGAGGGTCTGCTCATACCCCTTCTCCAACACTCCCTTGATTCTGGACACCCGCACCTGGTCACCCACATTGGAGTGAAAACTTGGGACGGTTTAATAATCATAATTCCTCACACTTACATAGCGCTTTTCTGGACACTCCACTCAAAGCGCTTCACAGGTAATGGGGATCCCCTCCACCCCCACCAGTGTGCAGCCCCACCTGGATGATGCGACGGCAGCCATAGTGCGCCAGAACACTCCCCACACACCAGCTCTCAGTGGGGAGGAGAGCAGAGTGATGAGGCCAGTTCAGAGAGGGACAGAACTCCGCAGGGGAGAGTTTCACACCATGGCGTCGAATTAATTTCTCAAAGGAGAGGTCAGGAGGATCAGAGCCTCCAGAACCGGCCATGATGAGAAAATAAACCCCGCTTTTCCCCCAAAAGACAGAAAAACACAAAACCAGTGAAGAAACACCGCCACACGATCAAACCCACCGAAACTCCGCCCACTCACTCACTCAGTCTCACGAGAAACACACAGAGAGAGAGGGGTGAAAACACACACTGAGACTGGACACTCCAGTACATTAACACTGCACTGAGAGAGAGGGGCGTTAATACAGACACACTGACTGGACACTCCAGTACATTAACACTGCACTGAGAGAGAGGGGCGTTAATACAGACACACTGATTGGACACTCCAGTACATTAACACTGCACTGAGAGAGAGAGGGGTTAATACAGACACACTGACTGGACACTCCAGTACATTAACACTGCACTGAGAGAGAGGGGTTAATACAGACACACTGACTGGACACTCCAGTACATTAACACTGCACTGAGAGAGAGGGGTTAATACAGACTCACTGACTGGACACTCCAGTACATGAACACTGCAGTGAGAGAGAGAGGGGTTCATACAGACACACTGACTGGACACTCCAGTACATTAACACTGCACTGAGAGAGAGGGGTTAATACAGACACACTGACTGGACACTCCAGTACATTAACACTGCACTGAGAGAGAGGGGTTAATACAGACACACTGACTGGACACTCCAGTACATTAACGCTGCACTGAGAGGTTGGGGTACCTGTGGAAGAAGGTTGTGAGGGACAGGAAGGAGAGCTCTCCAAGGCCGCCGGAGACACTGGCGAACACCACCCCTGAGAAGCGTGTTGGGGTAGAAACCAGAGAGAGAACCATGAACAGTGGCAACAGCACCCCCAGGTGTCACAGGCCCAGAGGGGGGACCCTCAGCACCTGTAGCTTTCATCAAGACCACGACAGCTACCCTGGACAACGGCCACTGGAGCCCAACCCGTATCTACACTGCTACAACATCCAGCGCTACATCATGCAGGCCAGCAGCCACGTCACCCTGCAGCTCCCAGCTGGCAGCCCACTGGAGCCCAGCAGTGTGAGCCTGTCAGTACCTGGAGGGGAGACTCCTGGGACAAACTAAGGCTGCTGCTGGAAGAGGTGTGAGTGGGGCCAGCAGGGGGCGCTCTCTCCCAGCTCCCAGCCCACTGGAGCCCAGCAGTGTGAGCCTGTCAGTACCTGGAGGGGAGACTCCTGGGACAAACTAAGGCTGCTGCTGGAAGAGGTGTGAGTGGGGCCAGCAGGGGGCGCTCAACCTGTGGCTCATGTGGGTCCTAATGCCCCAGTATGTTGTTTAAATAAAAGCTGCTGCAATTTTCACGAATCGCGATCTCTAAAACGCGTGTGATTTGAAGGCTCTGTGTCATTTTCGCAAAGTTATTGACATCTGAAAAATCGTGGTCTCAAAAATAGGCATTTTAATAAGTGAAGGTTATGAAAACCGGAGAAAACAAATGACTCTGAACTACAGTATAGCAGGGTTTCCTGTCTCCTTTTACAGATGGACGATAACATACCAGATTCACACTCACCTTTTTCTATACATACATTGTCATTGATCTCTGCAGTACTAAACACATCACACTGAATTAAACCTACAAGGTTCAGAAATATGTTTCTTGTCTTCTTCCACAGCTCGACAATAACACAGTAGATTTACACTCACCTGATTTTAAACAAACGGGATGTTTACAGTGTTAATTACAGTCCAGATTCAGAGCGAATTTTTACACACCGATATTTTACACAGAAGACCGACACAGCTTTGTGGATCTCTGTCTCTCGTGGTTTTATTGAATGTGGCGCTATGAGACAGGCAATGCACTGGGATAGGGGGGTGCTGTTCACGAGCCAAGAGCATTTAAACACCCACACTGCTGCAGCTAAGTGTTTTACACACCGGGGTTTGTGCGGCAATAACCCAGAGAGCGATCTTGGGTAGCGCACACACAGCTCCTCATTACAGAGCTCCTGCAGCCTTTCTTCAGTGTCAGCCAGCACTCAGGGAAGAGACTTTTACCACCCTTTCGACAAGGGTGAAACACACACAAGGGCAGTAAAGTGTATGACATGACATGGACAGATCTGAATGACATTTTAGGCTATCGAAAAAAGTAAATAATTAAATAGCCCATTTGTTTTTTGCCAAACATTCTTGCGATCGATTGACTGACAAGTACTCCGCGATCGACTGATTGGGCACCCTGGTTTATATAGATTAAACAAGGTTGAACACAACACCAGGAATGCGTTTAACTTCACTTCTTACATGAACAGTTATTTAGCAGCTCAGCCATCTACTAACTCGCCTGCTCTAGGGAGTGTCTCACAATTACCACACTAACCACCGCACAAGGGAGTGTGTTAAAACTACCTCTCACGACACAGTCCCTCTGTGGACAGAGAATCGTCCACATGAAATGTCCAAACGGCAGGACGGAAGACAAGACTGACACGGAGCCCAAGTTTCTGTCCGTGAAGAAAAAAAATTGCCGCTGCCACCAAACAGATGTAAAATCCTGGGTTCGGTTTAGGATTTTGGGCTTTCATATTGTAACGCTGCGGGGATCAGGCGGGCGCCCTTGCCGCATCAGGTCGACCCCCCACCGTCAGGGACTCAAACCCGGGACTCCCGCGTCACTCAACAGGGACCCAGCCCGGTGAGCCAAAAAGAGACCTCTTTACAGCCCAGTAACTGTAGTCCTGCTATCACAGGGAAGGGCGGCGACGTCACCGCTCTGGTAAGCCGGCTCTTACACACCCTGATGGCCGTATGCGTTACAATATGAAGGAAAACAGAGCTTTCACCGGGCGATTATCTCGATTTATTGGGAACTAAAATAAAGAAAAGAGCAGGAAAAAGGAGTAACGGGCACAGCGCGTCCACACCGCACTTTCCCCTGAGACACAGATCAAATAAAACTGATTTTATTTAAACGTTAAACGTAACTCTAAGAGGAGCCGTGTACTAGATTGTCAGGGCCTGGAGCTGCTCACAGACACAGCACTGGTGATAAACTACAACTCCCATAACCACCCTAATCCACTCCTTTTTGCGTCACAGTCCCTATTCCTCCTGGCTGTGGTGACGTCAACGGGTCCCTCCCCGTTCTGGCAGCTTCACGGTCACCGGCGCGCGCAGGAGAGACTCACACGGGATTTCATTTTTAAAAGTTTATTTTCTCAAAAATTAGAAAAAAAACACAGCAGGGTTTCCAGAGATATTTACAAGTCAGGAGTACAGCAGGCTGGTAGCGAGGTATATCTCCCTCTCTCGTACATGTTATTTTCCCCCGTTTAATTAAAAAAAAATAATATAACGCATTTAAACACAACACAACATCATCATTTCTACAATTACTACTATATTTCTGACCTCATCTCACTGCCCGTCAGTAAACCCATCTCCCAGTGTGAGCAGTGGACAGAGAGCTGGGAGAGAGTCAGCCTGTGTTCATGAGTCAGTGACGGGTTTAATCTCCACACTGACAGCAGGCAGCAGCTCAAGGTCTTTATCTGAATCCCAGGTATAGAAGACAGGATAGATCTTCTCCCCCTGAGGGAAGACCATATCAGTGAAAGTGTAGACATGAGCTCTGGACTCCACTGTGTAAAAGGAGACCTTCCTCTCCTCAATATCCACACACACCCCCAGCTTCTTGGGCCGCAGACTGAGGGGGAGACGGGTCACAGGGGCAGTGAGGGCAGAGAAACCATCAGGGTCAGATTTCAGACACCAGTAACCCTGCTGGGGAGAGAAGATGAACTTTCCTTTCCTCTCTGCAGTCTCGCTGGTCACTCCTATTCTCCAGCTGTCATTCACCTCCACCTCCCAGTAGTGTCTCCCTGAGGTGAAGGCCTCCCTGCTCACGACACATTCCCAGTAATCAAATCTGTGAGGATTGTCAGAGAGACTCTTCCTCTGTCCCCGTCTCACTCTCTTCCCATCCTCAGACAGGCTGAGCCCACAGTGAGCTGTATCAGGGTCCAGAGTCACAGCAGCTGGGGAATAAAACACAAACATCACAACAGGCTCCTGCCGATCACAGTCCAACTCAACTCCATCAGACTGTGAAATGTCTTTGTCCCCAAACACACCGAGAGAGAAACACCAGTCAATTACTAATGACTGCTCTTCCCTTCCAGAGAAACGACATCTTCTTCACTGTTTCACTAGTGTTACACATGGGAGTGATCCCAATATCCTCTAAATACAAACATTAAACACTTGTTTTCACAGCGATGAAACTTTGTTTTTAAACGACATTATTAATAAACACAGGACCGACCGGACTGCAGGAGAAACTACAGCCCGACCACTCGCTTTCAAACACTTCACAACCCAACACAACGACCTGTATACTGTAAGAAACTGGACAGCCTGTCTGTTAAACCGGTTTATTTCAAATCCCAGTTCAGCAGCTCGTTCATCTTCTCTGAGACCATTTTCCTGACGACGCAGAATAAAAAAGTGCTGAATTCAAAGACTGCATAATGCAAGTTTTTACAGAAAAAAAATATAATGGAAAAAGCAAAACCTTGCTGAAATATAAGAAAGCCTTCCCACTTACTTTGAAAATGCAAAGAAATATTTAATTTAAAATATTCAATTTAAAGCAGAAATAACACATCCAGAAACCCGGAGAGAAAGACGAGAGGGCCAACAGGGGGTGCTCACCGTGCAGTCTATGTGGGTCCTAATTCCCCAGTATAGCGATGGGGACATGATACTGTAAACAGGCGCTGTCCTGTGGATGAGACTTAAAACCCAGGTCCTGTGTGGTCATTAAGGCTCTGCTCCTGAATATTCCAGTTATTCACAAATCCAGGGTCTCAGACTCTGACACATTCTGACAGATGGAGAATGGCAAAGGGCTGTGGCAAGACGGACTTCCCAAGGAATTCTACACCTGCTTCTGGGACACCCCAGTGGCAGACCTGGTGGAGGTGGAACAAGAGCTCTTCCATCAGCAAAAAGCTTGGACACAGGATGAGGGAAGGTGTCATCTCTCAGCACTTCAGGAGGGGTTCAAAAGATGCTCTGCAAGGACATCAAGATCGTGTCCAACCTACTGGCCATTAGACTGAGGACCGCCCTGCCCCACATCACCAACAGCGACCACACGTGTGGGGTGGGAGGGTGATAAGTCAGCTGGAACCTCCAGCTCACCAGAGATGCCATCACCTGGGCCGAGGACCAGAACGTGCCCATGATGGTGGTGAGCCTGGACCAGGAGAAAGCCTTCGACACAGTAAACCACAGCTATGTGTTCAGAGGGCTGGAGCACTTCAGATTCTGAGAAAGTTTTAGCTGCTGGACAGAGATACTGTACTCTGAAGTGGGCAGTAGGGTCAACATGAACAGACATCTTTGGGATTTAATCCCCCAGGAATCAGGAGTAGGACAAGGGTGTCCTCATTCACCTCTTCTCTATGTTCTCATTACAGAGCTGTAGGCAGAGGCACAGGGGACGTCCTCAAGATCTCCCAGTACACATGACGCTGTTCCTGATTTCAGACAGGGGGTTGCAGAGTGGGCTGCAGGTTAGGGAGCAGTACTGCAGGGCCTCAGAATTGAGGCTATTAAACAGAAAGAGCAAGGGCAAGCTCTTTGAACCCTGGAGGGACAGGAACATGCCGCCAGAAGGTCTCAAGCTTTGCATGGAGTCCCTAATGATACTGGTGTTCATTCCAGAGCCAGGACAACAAGAACATAAACTGGACAGAGAGGACCGTCAAGGTCAACGTGTAACTGGGCCTGTGGAAGACTCGCACGCTGACTCTCATGGGGAAAGTGAGGGTGCTGAAGGCAGACACCCTGGTGGCTTTAGCTGACCTGGTCGTGGTGTACCCTCTGTCAGCCAGACTCAGACAAGCGCTGCAAGGGATGGTGGAACAGGTACGAGTACATCACAAGGAACCAGATGTGCCAGACAGTGGGGACGGGGGAGAGATGTGCCGAATATCCCCTTGAAACTCCACTGCATCTTCTTCTGCAACCTCTGTCACTAGGGGCTGGACCCCATCAGTCACAATTCTCAGTACTTTGTCAGGCTGTGGTTCTCCCTCCCAATGAAGCATCTGATCCGGTGTCAAACACTAGTCCTAAAGCAGAAAACTGACCGGAGACCTACTAGGAGGTAAGAGGCCATGAGACAGCAAGAGCTCTGCACCAACAAAAGGCTCTATACAAGGAAGAGAAAGGAGGAACTAGTCACCAGGGAGAGACAGATGATCCTACAGGTCACCGGGGAGGGGCTGACGATCCCATGGGAGACCTGGGTAAAGACTCAACCCAGAGGACTAGACAACAAGCTGAAGGCCCTCAGCTGGATGACTGTGCACCAGAGCTGGTGACCAGAGAGGTGTAATGCCCTCTGCAGCCAAAGGGCGCTCCTACTCTGTCATGTCCCCAGTTCCTTGTGCTTTGCTGTCCTTCCGGTGTCTCTGTCTCTGCGGATATATATGTCCAGGGCTCTCATTCCCCTTTGATCATCATTGTTCGGATGTCCTGAGACCCGCCCAGCACCAGGTCGCCCCACGTCCGCTGCCTGAGGACATTGGTTTCTATACGACTCCTGAACAGCTGAGCCCGGGCTAACCCCTGTTCCACAACTACGCATAGGGTCTTTTTCACTCTCCTGCCTCTCCACCATTTGTCCCTTCCGACATCCGTGACAGAACGCTAAGCCTCCTACTGACCCTACGAGCGGCGCATTTTTGTTTTTCCGCAGTTTTTTTTCCTCTGGGCTTTTTTTTTCTCTCAGCTCTCCTATTCTAATCGCGAGATTCTTTTTCCGACTCCTGTGCCTGTGAGCGGGCCGTGTGCCTGGCTTTCCTCGGGTTGTCCACTCCGATATCAGTGATAGAATGTTGAATGTGCCTATTGCCCAGTCTGCGGTATTTTTCCGGGGTTTTTGTCCTTTTGTTTGTTTCTGCCTGGTGTTTTGCTTTTTTCACTTCCTGGTTTCCCCTTCTCTCTGGTCCCCCTGTCCCCTGTGTTGTAGAACTCTTGGTTCCTATCTGTTTATTGTGGTTTGTTACCCTGGTCTCCCAGGTTTATTTCTGTCGTTGTTTGTGCTTGTTTACTTGTCTTTTTTTGTTTTATGTCTCCGGAGCACTACCCCAGCCCCCCCTTCCGCTACCCAATAAAGGTTTCTACCCTGGAGGAGGGGGTAGCTCTCAGCCGTGGACTCCCGGAGGTTTCCTTTCAGTTAAATGAGGTTTTCCCCCCACCCAGTGCTGTGCAGCTCGCTTCTTTGTATGGGCGTCAGGAGCCGCCCATGAAGGGGAGGGGGTACTGTCATGGCCTCTGCAGCCAGAGGGAGCTCCTACTCTTTCCTGTCCCTAGTTTCCTGTGCTTTGCTGCCTTCCGGTGTCTCTCTCTCTGGGGATATATATTTCTGGGTCTCTCATTCCCCTTGGCTCAGCATTGACGTTCGGATATCCTGAGACCCGCCCAGCACCAGGACGCCCCACGTCCGCTGCCTGAGGGCAATGGTTTCTTTACGACTCCTGAACTGCTGAACTGTTTCATCAGAGCAAAATTGCACTGGACAGTACTGAGGGCTGAAGAAAACCCAGAAAAACCTGTTCTTTAGTGCTCCTGTTGAGAAATGGACAATCGCAGGTTCAGAGCCAGTGGTAACACGCAGGAGGCTTGGAGGGGCTCTTATTGTGTGAACCAGCCTCACTGACCACATGCAAAATAGGATGATTGATCATGGACAATCACTCTTTTTGAGACGATTTAAATTCTGTAGAAGAGTTGTTGTCAGAATTGTATTCTCTGTAAACACTGTGCACTGCACATTGTTGTAATAAAGTGCATTTTCTTAAAAAAACTACACCCACTGGATCTTCTGTGTCCATATGTGTATTTGACACAGTTTGTCTCTGATCCACACAGAGTGACTGTGTGCAAGCTTGACTTTCTGAATTCAGACGTGTATCAGCATGTATCAGAGTGTGAATCAGTGTGTTTGTCAGAGTATGTATCAGTTTCTGTATCACTGTTCCTGTTGTGTGTTTGAGCTCCAGGTATATTTCAGAGGGGAACTGTTGTGAAAACAGACTCACAGTGTAAAAGCTCTGCTCTGGACCAGGACTCTGGAGTCAGCAGACTGTAGACTTCAGTCACTGGGGAGACACACAGAGAAATGTCTCATCAGGGCTGCAGTAACAGAGTAACAGCAATAACATGTTCTACTGGACTGGGACTGTAGCCCCTATTAAAACGTTCCTGTTAAACTATATACAGCACAATATAACAACACACTTACTGTCATAAAGATTTGTGAGACTGGAGATTTTAAGATATTTCACCTAGAATTTGAATCATTGACTGATAAGCTGCTCTGATAAATACAGTCACTGCACAAAAAATCCATTGACAATATAAGAGAAAAACAGGAAATATATAAGCTGTCCAGAAAGACATCAGTGTGTTTCTCTACTAACCTGTTGTGGAAATCTTTATTGATTCCTTCTTGCAGAGATCCTCCAGTCGCTCTTTCAGTCCAGAGACAGCTCTCCTCACTGCCTCAGGAGAGAAGTATGGACAGACAGGGATGCTGGGTGAGTCTCCAGCTCCAGGAGGGACACATACAGATTGGAAATTCTGCAGCAGGGAAGAGAAAGAGGAGTTTCCAATCAAACACAACACACATTCCTGGGGAGAAGCCAGGAGCAGCTCCGTGTGAGAGACACCCTTCTGTACTGCAGAGTCACAGAGCAGAGATGTTACCTGGAGGAAATGGATGTGATCCTCTGTGTGTGAGAGCTGGTTCAGCTCAGTGTCTCTCCTCTTCAGCTCAGCGATCTCTTTCTCCAGTTGCTCCAGGAGTCCTTCAGGCTGACTCAATGCAGCCCTCTCTTGAGCTCTGATCAGCTCTGTGACCTCAGAGCGTGTTCTCTCAATGGAGCGGATCAGCTCAGTAAAGATCCTGTCAGTGTCCTGTACTGCTGTGCGTGCAGACCTCTGAGGGAGGAGACACACAGTGGATTATTGCACAGGAAAACACTCAAACTACATTATGCTGTATGCTCTGTTTCCAAAGGGTACTGTCCAGTGTCCAGCTGTGGAAATGTGTGTCTATGTGTCCACTCATCTGGTGAATACCCACTCTGAGTGACTCCACAGCCTGTCTCAGGTTCTGCAGCTCCTTCTCTCTCTCCTGGAGTCTCTGCTGGGTTTGTGTCTGTGTCTCCCCTAGCTGGTTCTGTGGAGAAACAGAGACACTCAAGACATTTCTGCTGTAAGAGAATCACATCACAGAGACACCCCTTAGAGTCACCCTGGGAAAACCACACTCTGTATCCCTGATGTATTAGCCACACGAGATGTGTTTCCGTGTCCTGTCTGACATGCTCCTGTTTCATGTCTAATCTACACCGGCAGCGTGTGCAGCACAGCAGACACCTGACACCTGGGTCTGCACATCTGTATGTAAGGTGTAATGTAAAAAGAAGATAATTGTGTTTCAAATGATATATAAAACATCATCTAGAGATAGTTCAGGTGGGGAGCTGCGTCAGCATGCGTAGGCTGCAAAGGAACAAGCAATAGGTTTATTCCATACTGAAAAAAAGAAGAAAGAAAACACAACGTTTCGGCCGTGGAGCCTTCTCACACCTGAAGAAGAATAAACCTATTACTTGTTCCTTCATAATCTAAAGATTTCAGATTTCATTCATCTCAATATACACTAGTGTCCTGACTGCTCTCGGCATCTCAAAACAGAGGACTACAGCAGTGCTGATGAGCCTTGTTGCCACTAGTTTCTCTGAGTGGTCAGAGGAGACCCTGTGGCTGACGTGCTTGACCGCTGGATGAGGTTCTGGACCAGGCAGACCCTGTGTCCGACCACATCTCACATCCTGTCTGCTTCTGGGAAAATTCAGATCATTTCAGAGGACAAAAGGAAACATGTTCTGTGTCAGATTGACTCCAGCAGAGCCCAGCGTGAGTCTTATATTTAATAAAGCAGGTGAAGGTATTATACCACAGTTAACTGGTTTATGTGTCTGAGATCCACCACCTGCCTATTAGATCCCCTTCCCAGGACTTTATTTCAATCCTGTTTCTCTGCTTTCTGCCCCATAGTCCTCAGTATAATAAATGAATCCTTGAGCACTGATGTGGTACCAGTGGCTTCACAACTGCTGCTGTTACCCCTGTGTGAGAAAGAGAATCATGGCTCTGGACAGCCTGAACAACTTTCACCCTCTCTCCAACTTTCATACCTTTTCATTACCTTTTCATGCAGAAAGTTTACAGTGTGCTGTTAGACTTCAGTTAAATAATCCTCTTTGAACTCCAATATGGTTTCAGACAACTTCACAGCACAGAAAGTGCCCTGGTCAAAGTCACTAACGATCTTCTAACGGCTTCTGATTCTCGTTCTCTTTCTGTCCTCATTCTTACTGAGCTCAGTGCTGCTTTCGACACTGTCAGCCATGACCTCTCACTTTCTTATCTTGAGACGGTGTTTGGAGTTTCTGACACTGCTCTTCAATGGTTCCAGTCTTACCTCACTGATCACTTTCACTTTGTCTATCTTGGTGATTGTAGCTCTGAAATTGGACTCATTAAGTCTGGTCTTCCTCAGGGGTTGACACTGGGCCCCTACCCTTCAGCATGTATGAGTTCTGATGATACTCAAATCTACAGTACAGTATATCCATACTAAACTGACACTGACATGTCTCTGCTCTAATTGCTTCTCTGAAATAAACACATGGATGACTCACAATTTCCTTCATTTAAACTGCGACAAGACAGAAGTCATGCTTCTTGGCACACCAATGCAGTATCCTTATCTGTGGATGACACTGTACTGGAGTCACAGTCACAATTGAAGAACTTGGGGGTGATATCTGATCCAGGATGACATATTCAACAAATTATCAAAACATCATTCTTCCACCTCAGAAATACTGCCAGGCTGCGTCCTATGTTATATCTAATTGTTGCTGAAAGCTGGTCAACTCTTTCATCTTTATGGGTATCATAGAGTCACCTTCCCTGAGCTCTTTCAAATCCAGACTCAAAATCTTCTGTTTCAGAAGGGTTTTAAAGTAACTGGGTCTGTTTCTGCTTCTTTGCTTTTATACTGTTTTCCAAAACCCCCTTCTACCTTCTACCTTTTGTGTTCTGTAAAGTGCTTTGAGAAGCCATTTTAAATCTATCATATAAAAATAGAGTTTATTATTATAAATAATAATACTATTGTGCTGAAATTAAAGCAAAACCTAATTAATGAGGGTGCAGACTCCTCTAGAGGGGTTGAGTGTGTTGTGCATTAATGAGGGTGCAATCTGTTCTAGAGGTGTTGAGTATGCTGTGCATTAATGAGGGTGCAGTCTGTTCTAGAGGTGTTGAGTGTGCTGTGCATTAATGTGGGTGCAGTCTGTTCTAGAGGTGTTGAGTATGCTGTGCATTAATGAGGGTGCAGTCTGTTCTAGAGGTGTTGAGTGTGCTGTGCATTAATGTGGGTGCAGTCTGTTCTAGAGGTGTTGAGTATGCTGTGCATTAATGAGGGTGCAGTCTGTTCTAGAGGTGTTGAGTGTGCTGTGAAGTTGTACGGTGCTACATGAGGACAGTAAAGAGGGAAACAGTGAAGGAGAGGAGGAGGAGATAATGAGCAACAGACAGAAGAACAGGAGACACTTCAGAGACACAACCAGTGTGGGTCACAGCTGAGTACATGAGCAGGACTCAACAGTGGAGATCCAGCATTACAGATACAGTAAATACAGTCCAGAGATCACTTAAAGCCCCCAAATATCCTAAATATCCTTTTTACATTTTGTACTAGACACTTTATGAACAGACACAAAGTCCTCACCTGTTTCTCAGTCCTTCCTGCTGCAGCTGAGACAGTATCATGGCCTCTGTGTTCATCCATTACACAAAGATAACAAACACACTTCTCATCAGTACGGCAATAGAACTCCAGCAGTTTGTCATGAGTGGAGCAGATTTTCTCCTGCAGTTGTCCTGTGGCATCAGCCAGCTCCTGTCTGTGTCCAGGGTGGAGCTCATTGTGTAGATTGAGGTGAGTCTGACAGTAAGAGGCCAGACACACCAGACAGGATTTCACAGCTCCCCTCTGTCTCCCAGTGCAGACATCACACAGCACATCTCCAGGGCCAGCAGGACTGTGAGCAGGAGGAGGGCCACTGACCCCTGTCTCCTTCAGTTTCTCCACCACTTCAGCCAGGATGGTGTTTCTGTGAAGATCAGGTCTTGGAGTGAAGGTCTGTCTGCACTGGGGGCAGCTGTAGATCCCAGTCTGATCTTCCTGATCCCAGCAGTTCTTAATACAGCCCATACAGTAACTGTGTCCACAGAGCAGAGCCACTGGATCCTTCAGCAAATCCAGACACACTGAGCAGCTGAACTGGTCCTGAGAAACTGAAATACTGCCTTCTGCCATTTTTCTGAGAAGTAGAAACTGCACAGAGAGGAGCAGTAGAGAAGGAGCTGCAGTGAGGCTGTTTCTAGTGAAACAAAATTGATCTCTGAGTTTCACTTCCTGGATCTGCACAGAGCTGCAGGGGTGTGAGTATTAGGGGATGTGGTTGTTAGGGGTGTGATTAGGGTTGTCAGGGGGTGTGGTTTAGAACTGCAGTTATTAAACGGCTTTGGTGGTTGTTGTTTGGGGAAGATGTGGGGTTGTAAGAGAAGTGAATTTCTGTGTCATTTTGGACTCAGCCTGACAGAGAGAAGTTTTTTTAATAAACGTCGATGTCAGTAGCTGCTCAGGTGAAGTCAATCCAGTTGTTTGTGTTCCCAATAATCAAAACAATAAAATACTAACTCACTCACACAGCATGAGAAGATCAGAGCATGATGGTGACAGACAAGAGGAGGCCAGCTGGCCCATCCAGCTGTTTAATCGTTGGGAGTTATTTGGCTCCAGGATCTCCTCCAGCTGTGTTTTGACAGAGGGGTGTCACAGCTCCACATGGTGCAGAGGATTTCACTGTCCGGGTGTGAGCTCTTACTGCGAGCAGTCCAGCCTGCTGTGTCTCTCTCTCCAGGCCAGTGAGCCCAGCCTGCTGTCTGGCTCTGCCCTGCAGCGTGTGGGCCAGCAGGGTACGTCCAGGGCTTGGTGCTTCACCTGCGCAGTGACCCCCCTGTGAGCCGCACAGACCTGCGGAGCGCTGCAGAGAGTCACGAGCCCATCTCTCCCCCGAGAGACGCTGGAGGAGCAGATGGACAGGGCAGTGTCATGTGGGTGTGATTGTGATCTCCATCCACCCAGCGCAACAGCGAGCCCCTGATCTCTGTGTGCAGCAGCTCTCCTTCCATCCACAGGGACTGACAACACCCCGCGTGTCTGATAATTACTAGAAACTCATTAGTCTGACCATCTCATCTCATGTTAGTCTAAGGGGTTGTGGAACCTGTTTCACACTCCCACCACTGTTTGTGTAAAGCAGTACTCCAGTGCTGTGATGGAAACCCACTTTCTTGTCAACACCTCTGTCACCACCTTTGTCTTTGAGGACAACATGAAGGAAGTTAAGGAATTTCTACAGGTAACAGCTCCTCTTCCTTTTATCAGCTGTGAACTTCACACATGGAGGAGGCGCAGGTCCTGAGCCGCAGAGCCATATCATGATGTCTGCGCCCTCGGCACCACCACCGCTAACGGTCTTTTTCTTAACTTTCTGCATAAACGATAACAAAAGAAATACAATCCAAACCAGAGTACATCTTACATTTTGAGATAAAAAGAACGGGTACACATGACGAAATCAATTCAGAATGATTCAAACGAGTTTAAACGAAATTAAACAGAGATGACGTCCGCACCGCTTAATCGTGTAATGCTCAGGGGTGCTGCAGTAGAGCCTGAGAGTGATAACTTTGAGAGAATCAGGTTGGCGGCGGCGGTGGCGATGCGACAGTATAATCTATCATTTTAGAGCAGCAGAGCACTAGGCACAAGCACTCGTGTTGTTCATCTTGACAGAATATTCCATTCATTTCAAGGTGTTTTTATACAGTGCCTTTCACAACAAGGTTGCCCCCAGGTGCTTAACATAGAAAGTGACCCTCAAGTTGTGAACACAGGACAGAAAAGACCAGGAGACAATGGAGGAGAGGAACCATAAACCCCTCAGTATGGAGAAAAAAAATCCTCTGGGGGTCCAAGGTTAACTGGCTGCCCAAACCCTCTGGGCATGCTAACATTATAGAATTAAAAAAGAAAGAAATGAATGAGGGTATTAATCCAGCCATCATGTCTTCTGTGTGTCAGTACTCCATGCAGATCTCTGTGGACCAGTAAATCCTCCTAAACGACAGCTATATCCACGATGTCCCTCTTGGATCCATGGCAGTGATGCAGCATCCAGCTCAGATGGTGCCCAGCCTGGGTGCTGTCCAGACGTGGGGAGGAGAATAGGATAGTCTGGTCAGAACAGATGTATCTGCCTGGTGGGCCAACACAGAGACACACAATGGCCTGTACAGCAGCACCAGCAGCCATGGCTGCAGCAGGCTATGATGTCAGGTGTGAGGAGGCGAAGCTGCAGTCATGGGTCTTCAGTCTGGATCTGAGGACAGATTGACTCGTAGGTACAGGCTATGATGTCAGCTGTGAGTAGACTAGGCTGCAGTCATGGGTCTTCAGTCTGGATCTGAGGACAGATTGACTCGCAGGTACAGGCTATGATGTCAGCTGTGAGTAGACTAGGCTGCAGTCATGGGTCTTCAGTCTGGATCTGAGGACAGATTGACTCGTAGCTACAAGCTATGATGTCAGCGGTGAGTAGACTAGGCTGCAGTCATGGGTCTTCAGTCTGGATCTGAGGACAGATTGACTCGCAGGTACAGTCGATGATGTCAGCTGTGAGTAGACTAGGCTGCAGTCATGGGTCTTCAGTCTGGATCTGAGGACAGATTGACTCGCAGGTACAGGCTATGATGTCAGCTGTGAGTAGACTAGGCTGCAGTCATGGGTCTTCAGTCTGGATCTGAGGACAGATTGACTCGCAGGTACAGGCTATGATGTCAGCTGTGAGTAGACTAGGCTGCAGTCATGGGTCTTCAGTCTGGATCTGAGGACAGATTGACTCGTAGGTACAGGCTATGATGTTAGCTGTGAGTAGACTAGGCTGCAGTCATGGGTCTTCAGTCTGGATCTGAGGACAGATTGACCCGCAGGTACAGGCGATGGACGCTGCGCATGGGGCCGCCCGGAGATCATCCGCCGAGCTGTCGCCGAGCGATTTCGTTCAGCTGCGTTTGTCTTCCGGCCGGTTTAATAACCCGCTGTTCTCGCCCAGACGGCGACCCGGGGAATTTTAACGCCGCCGATACTTCCAACCACACCTCGGCCCTCTTACAGAGCCGCACAGGGGTCCTCACAAACGACACCCCCCCAACGGGCAGGCACGGCAGCGGAAGAGGCAGAAGCCCGAGTCCAGCGAGACCGCGTCTCAGAGCGCGTCTCCCCCACCACACCCCCGGCCCGCCTGGTCCTCCAGCACGGTTCCCCCTCCCTCCCCGCTCAGTGCCGGTCCTCGGTGTGAGCCGCTCTGTCGCGCTACGCCTAGTTCCTCGTCCCAGCGGCCGTGGGAGGGGCGAATCGCGCAGGCGGCCGAGATAGATAGAGGAGACTTTATTGATCCCGTAGGGACATTGATGTGTTACAGCAGGCCAGCCCAAGACAAACAAAAACAGACATCGGAATAGTTATAAAACAAGACAACAAAATAAATAAAAATGAATAAATACACAGGTGTGTGCAAAATGTGCCGATCATAGTCACTGTAAAAACAATAACATATGTGCAAAATGTGCATAGGTTTATACAGACTGAGTGTCCAAAAAGTCCAATGGAGCACCATGCTGTCCATAGACGAGCAGATGAAGGGCTGACAGTCCTCGCCTGGGGCAGCGTTCTACACCCTGACAGCCGCCGGGAGGAGAGACCTGCGGAAACGTTCCCTTGAACACCGCAGCTGGAGCAGTCTGGTGCTAAAGGTGCTCCGCTGCCCAGTAACAGTCCCATGAAGCGGAGGAGAGGCGTCGTTCATGATGGCTGTGAGCTTGGTCAGCCTGGTCCTCTTGGCCACCAGATCCATGAGTACATACGAGCACAGCCAGCAGGGCTACCGTGCTGCCGAGGAGCGGGGGAAAACCCTTTTTTGTTTAGGATAAGGATGGACTGTGCTCTGCAACGTGATTGATTTTTTTGTTGTGACTTGTTATTCTTGTATATTAATAAAAAAATGCCTTATTCCTCTCTGCTGCTTTGTGGTTACGGACTCTTGGTTCTCTCCTTCGACCACGGCTTCAGGATCATGGCTTGGCTAAGGTTCCTCTCTCCCTGGTTTGGGGGGTCACTGGCTTCCCCTGTGGACGTGGGCTTGTTTGGCGGTGCAGATCTCCTGCAGGGTCACTCCTCCAGCTCCCGCGAGTGGGTTCGTTGGCCGGATCTCTGAGGGGCGGTTCGGAACGGTGACGGCAGGAGGTCTCGATCCCTGTTGTACAGGAGGGTCACTGAGCTGGGGAAAAGCGCACCTTGTCGACGGTCCTCTGTGTTTCGCCAGGTCGTGTGCGCGGCCTGGTGGACACTGGCTGTGGCGACAGGGGGCTGAGCCGACACGCAGCGAGTCGGGTCGCTCAGAGGATCGGGAGACGAGCTTGTCAGACGCTGCAGCTCTTTTCTTTAACAATAAGCCCTCAGAGGCGCTCGTTCAAATTCTGTGCCGTGAAGCTGGGCGAGTGGAAATATTTCACGCCAGGTCCCCCGCCGTCAGAATCTAAACCGCTGTTTGTTCTACTGCGGGAAGGTCATGGCTCATCTTTTTAAACAGTCGAGCTGTTTTCATCGATCCGCGGATCTTCGCAGTCACGGCCACGCCGCGGATTACCACGACAGCGCCGCGCGCGCCGGCGTTAAAGCCCATCAAACGTGTGTCGGTCCCGCGTGTTGCGGCATGGAGGCAGACGTTCAGAACCGCCCTGTGCGCGAGGTCTCGGGTCTCGTTCAGAAGGCGGCGGCGGGTGTCGGTCGCTGTGAGAAATGGGGGGTTTATAACCTCGCAAATCATCACACGTCGTGAAGAGAAGCTGTGCCGGCGGTGTAACGCCCTCATCGACACCCCTGACGCACACCTGTGCGACAGGCCGCCTGTGGAGACCCCCACAATCTCACACACGGACGCGCAGGAAACGGGACGCGCACCCCGGACGATGCCCCCGCCAGCGTCGAAGAAGAAAACTCGTCTCTCGATCGGGGGAGGTGGGGTCAGGAGGCGGGACCCGGTGCGGGGCTCATCCCGGTGGAGTCTGGGTGGGAGATCGACTGGGTCCCAGAACAGTGTGGGGCCAAGAACGAGAGGAGCAGCCGGGCTCTGAAACGAGGGCGAGGAGTCGGCAGCCGAAAGGTAATCCAGCCGATAGAAGAGACGAGTAACTGGTTTCAGAGCTCAGGGAGAGAGAGGGGGGGGTGAACAGGGTGCGGGGGCCGTTCAGCGTGACTGGAGCTCGTGGGCGTGGCGGAGTGCTTGCGTGCTCGCGGGCGGGTCGTGACGGGGGGGGGCCACTCGAGTCCTTGATCCGTCCGCGCGGGGAAAACACCATCAGGCGGATCAGAGAGCAGCCTCTCGCACAGATCTGTGGGTAACCTCTCCCCCGCGGTGGGAAAGGCGCTGGGTTTCACACAGATCTCCACATTCGGAGTTGTGTTTCTCTCTCTCTCTACACAACACTTCGCTGTGACTGACCACGTTCTTCTTCAGAAGCGATTTTACCTTGTTGACAGAGACAAGGGAGTAAACAGGAAGTGTGAAATGAGCTAGAGGCTCTGCGATTGTGGCACTAATGTCAAAGTCCAGTAACGCGCTTGAATTGTCCGTTGACACTGCTGCTGAGCAGGGCAGGCAGATAAGTGAACAGTCACTGTAGTACAGGCTGAAAAGAGGTGGATGTTCACACTCTTCCTCACCCCTCACGCTCACGACAAACAAGGCTGGGAGTGTTGTGGCGAAGCGTGTTCCGAGGATTTTGCATGTAAATGTTTTCTTCAGCAGATCACCTGTACTGGCTACACGGGCTTCAGCAGATCACCTGTACTGGCTACACGGGCTTCAGCAGATCTCCTGTACCGGCTACACGGGCTTCAGCAGATCTCCTGTACCGGCTACACGAGCTTCAGCAGATCACCTGTACCGGCTACACGAGCTTCAGCAGATCTCCTGTACCGGCTACACGAGCTTCAGCAGATCACCTGTACCGGCTACACGAGCTTCAGTAGATCTCCTGTACCGGCTACACGGGCTTCAGCAGATCTCCTGTACCGGCTACACGAGCTTCAGCAGATCACCTATACTGGCTACACAGGCTTCAGCAGATCTCCTGTACCGGCTACACGAGCTTCAGCAGATCTCCTGTACCGGCTACACGAGCTTCAGCAGATCACCTGTACTGGCTACACAGGCTTCAGCAGATCACCTGTACTGGCTCCCCAGACACACAGCTGTCACTGTATTCGGCACAACGCACTCCTGGGACACCCTGGACACATCGCAGCTCTGTGAATGTCGCCGCTGCCGCCTCAGGTCGGTCCCCCCACCACAGGGGACTGGAACCCGGGCCTCCGGTGTCGTTCCACAGGGACCCAGCCAGCTGAGCTAGAGGGGAGATCTCCCCTTGACGAGGGGTCGACCTGCGAGTGTGTGGATGAAAAGGCAGCCTGCGCCACCTGCCAACGTACTGAAGACGCAGCGGGGAAGCCACAGCAGTCTCGTGCGCGAGCGCTGCTCTTGTGCCGGTGAAAGTAACTTCCCTGCTGCTCTCGTTCCCGAGATATAACGTCTAACGATTGACGTCTGACCTGGCACTGACGAGTGAGACCGGTCCGGTTCCCCTATGAGGTTGTGGGGGGGCTGAGTGACGTCACGACCCCGAAACGACAAGGCGCTACATCTGGGGAACGACAGCAGCGCCGACGCCACCTTCAACGGCACACGAGCGCAGCGCTGACGAAGGAGGGGGGGGGGTTTCTTCGTTTGTGCTGTCTGCAGGGGGGTGGGCGGGGCAGCTTCCCGGCGCTCGAACCCGACCGTGTCGACTGTGGCGGGTAAGGCCTGCGCGAGGCGCGTCCCAGCGCTCGGGTGACCTCGTTTTCGATCAGGGGATGATGCCCTGTGCCCTCCTGGTCCGGCGCTGAGGGGGAAAGCGAGCAGTGTCCCCCCCCACGGCGTGCTCCCCGCGGTCCTCCGGCAGGGGCTCGTCTCCCAGACGCTTCCCGGCTGTGTCCGCCAGGGGAGAGCTCTCCGCTCCGGAAGTCGGGCTGAAGAGGCTGCTTGGGGATTGGCCCGCCCGTGATCAGAGAGAGACAGGAAGACACACGGTGTCGTGTTCACAGGCGAAGGGGGTTTGAGGGAACGCTCCTGCTGACTGTCATTTTGGCCTGCACCTACACTAACGCACACACACACACACACACACACACACACACAGGGTTAGAGAGAGAGGGGGGTACGGAGAGAGAGACCGTCATGCTTTCAGATGAAATGACACCTGCTCGTTTCGATCCGTCTTTATTTCGAGAGCGATGGTGTTTTAAACTGATCGATGCTCACCAGCACGCAGTGGGGCTTGTCATGCGAAACCGTGACGAATTCGCCATCCACGCCTTTGAAAGGCACGCAACGCAGAAGCGGCGCCTAGACGTCGCCTATGAACTGGTTGTTCTATGATTTCTGTGTATAGACACGCCTGGTGATAAACCCGCCCGTCATATTGACAGGATGGGGCGATTTTACACTTCCGCCACCTGATCTGAGACCCAGCACCCTCGCCAGAGGGTCATGCTTGTATATACGAAACCGGGTATCCTTCAGCTCGGCTCATGGGGTGGTCTTTTCCAGAGCCCGGGAGGGGACCATCGGTAGGAAAAAAAAAAGTTAAATATCGAGGGAATGATTTACACTGCGTGCGCACAAAAAGGCTAAATCGTTCCCTCGTTTTCTCTCAAAATAACGTTTTCTAACTCTGCCCTTCGCAAGGACAGGTGCGGCACTAGCAGTGAAAGAGAGCTGCAGTCCTCACTAGGAAGTTCAAGAGTACAGGAGCTACAGTGCCCTAATAAATCCCCCCCAAACCAGAATAAAACTTCATCAGTTCATCTCTCTCCATTCTCCCAATCTACAGCAGTGTCAGACAGTTCGGCTTTATTGCACTGATATAGAGACACAGTAACGCGTTTGATAGTGTTTGATAGCGTTGTTGTTAGGAGCCGGGGATCATGCTGGCCTGTTAGACACTTTCTGTGTGCGTGCGACTTCAGTCACACAAAGAAAATGAAGAGGAAGAGGAAACGTTTTTTCGATGCCGCCGGCGTACCCTTGGGGGGGGGCATTGCCGGTCCCTGAAGCCTCCGGCCTCTTCGCCGACGCGCAGAAGACTCTTCATCTCGGTCTACCGTGTGTAGGGTGTGCAGGTAGTGTAGTTCTCCCAGGCCCACTGCCCAGCTCCCGTCCAGGCCAGTCGCCCTTCCTGAATACCCCGAGAAGCACGCGCTGCTGTTCTTTGGAAACATCTTTGAGGATGAATCACCCGCCAGCGTAACACAGAAGCCGTTGCGGTTCCTTGTGTTTTTTTCATCAGCTCTATATCTCTTTCACCTCGGAAGCCTTTACCCAGCTATCGAATTTATCGCCCCAGCCGCGCCGCTTTACCAAAAGCTGTTTGTTTTCACCACGCCCCCTGGAGGCTAGAATCTTCTGGATGCGGTTTGTCACGCTCGTAAACCCCTCCTCTTAAGGAGGCTCCAGCCCTTCCTAGTTTAGTGTTTATCTCCTGCACCTGCCTCCGGTTCCTGCCCCCCCTGCTATACAAGCCAGGCGTTCCTGCCAATCTGGGCTCAGCTGTGGAAGATGGACACCCGGAAGTCCAGGAGCGACTCAGCGGCACAGGCTTCATCAGGGTGTCCTGATCTTCTGGGTCTGGGATGAGGGAGCGTCTGGCCCCGTGACCCCCTTTTATTCCCCCGACCCTCCGCCAGATCCCGCTCCGGCTTGTAACTCTGTTCGTCTGTCAGGATGGATCACCCGGTCTTGGACTATTGCTACACTCATGGATTCACCTCGGACTCCCTCGGACAGTTTGCCTCGGACACACCTCCCCCGAACACCAGCGCACCGTGGACACGCCCCTGTTTCCCTCCAGCCCCCTGCCTGCCTCTTTCCCCCTGTTTTCCTCACTCCTCCCCGGATTGTGCCGTCTGCCCAGAGTCCGGAAAGAGACGCGCTCGGCCGGCCGGTTTCCCTGCTGTAGCTCTTCTGCGTCAAAGGGGCCCTGCGTGTCATCAGCGGCGTGGCCCTGCAGTTTGCAAGAGGGTCTCGGAGCCGGGGGTCCGCTCTTGGACGGTGACGGTTTCATCCGTGAGGGTCTGCTCATACCCCTTCTCCAACACTCCCTTGATTCTGGACACCCGCACCTGGTCACCCACATTGGAGTGAAAACTTGGGATGGTTTTAATAATCATAATTCCTCACACTTACATAGCGCTTTTCTGGACACTCCACTCAAAGTGCTTCACAGGTAATGGGGATCCCCTCCACCCCCACCAGTGTGGAGCCCCACCTGGATGATGCGACGGCAGCCATAGTGTGCCAGTACACTCCCCACACACCAGCTCTCAGTGGGGAGGAGAGCAGAGTGATGAGGCCAGTTCAGAGAGGGGGGTTATTAGGAGGCCATGATGGGTAAAAGCCAGGGGGAAATTTGGCCAGGACACCAGGGTTACACCCCTACTCTTTTCAAGAAACACCCTGGGATTTTTAATGACCACACAAGACCTGGGTTTTACGTCTCATCCACAGGACAGCGCCTGTTCACAGTATCATGTCCCCATCGCTAGACTGGGAGGGGAGGTGTTTCTGTGGGGCGGCGCCTCCACGTTTTTGTGTTTATAGTTCCGCTGAACCTCTCTACCGCCCCAGCCCCCACGTTGCTGGCCGGCACGAGATGTCCGGTCTTCTCGCGTTAGAGAGCACATTGGGAGGTCCCGCTTAAGAAATTCCTCTCCCCTCGGTGAGCCTGTCTCTCAATAATAATAATACAGTGTGTGATCTCCTGTCCCAGCCTGAGGAACAGTGATCCTGTCTCTCAATAATAATAATACAGTGTGTGATCTCCTGTCCCAGCCTGAGGAACAGTGATCCTGTCTCTCAATAATAATAATACAGTGTGTGATCTCCTGTCCCAGCCTGAGGAACAGACAGTGAGCCCGTCTCTCAATAATAATAATACAGTGTGTGATCTCCTGTCCCAGCCTGAGGAACAGACAGTGAGCCCGTCTCTCAATAATAATAATACAGTGTGTGATCTCCTGTCCCAGCCTGAGGAACAGTGAGCCTGTCTCTCATAATAATAATACAGTGTGTGACCTCCTGTCCCAGCCTGAGGAACAGACAGTGAGCCTGTCTCTCAATAATAATAATAATAATAATAATAATACAGTGTGGAAGAGCTCAAGGAGAGATCCCGTCGGTCCGGGACTGAGCGCAGGAGACACTAGAAGACCAGGGAAAGGAGGCTGTGTGGTTGGAAGGCGATGGTTCTCAAACAGACCCTGGACCAACAGCATCTCCTCGAGAGGCAGAACAGAGCGAAGCTGACTAAGAAACCTGTCTACACACCGCCGCGAGTGTAGTCCCAGCGCATCACACGCCCACTCCACGCTGCGCCAGCAGCCCTGATCCACGTCCAGCAGGTGGTGAAGCTGTGTGACATTGGCGTGGACCAGTCTGCTGGTAAAGTCCAAGGAGCGGCCCGGTTGTAAGTCCATTCGTGGATTGTGTATTAACGGTTCTCTGAGTGTCCAGTATAGACTGGGCCGCTCCTCTTCCCTCTGCACGCGCAGATGCCGCCAGGCCTCCAGGAGACTGCGCAGGAAAGGCGGCAGTGGAGACAGGTCAACCCTGCTGGTGTCCATCAGGAAGAGCACACAGTCGAGCCCGAGGTGTCCTGCTCGACGCAGCAGGGTGAAGGTCACTTCCCTCCAGGACAGCGAGGCCGGGGCAAACAGCAGCTTCTGCACTGCCTGCAAGCGAAAGGCGTCCACCTGGCTCCGGATGTCAATAAGTCCTTGCCCTCCATCCTCTCTGGGCAGATAGAGGACGCCCCTCCGCAGCCAGTACAGTCCATCCCAGAAGAAGTCGAGGAGCGTGGCCTGCAGCTCCTCGACCACCACCAGTCGGGCTGGTGGCTCCAGACACACCAGGCGATGCCACAACATCGAAGCCACCAGGGTGTTGACAATCAGAACCCGGCCTCTGTAGGAGATCTGGGGGAGCAGCCAGCGCCAGCGGTCCAGACGACCTTTCACTTTTTCAAGGAGCCCCTCCCAGTTCTTTTTCACGCTGGCCTCGTCCCCCAGGTGCACCCCCAGGTATTTGAGTCCCCCTCTGGTCCAGCTGAGCCTCTCTGGCAAGACTGGGGGACCCATCTCGCTCCACTCCCCCAGGAGTAGGGCGCTACTCTTGGCCCAGTTTACTTTGGCTGATGATAGCCGCTGGAAATCACTCAAAGTTGTCTGTAGCGCCCTGACATCCTGTTCTCCTCCGACCACGACCATGATGTCATCAGCGTATGCCGAGATCTTGACAGTGGAATCGGGGCAGCCCGGTATGGACAGACCCCTGATGACCCGGCGCAGCTGATGTAGCAGAGGCTCGATGGCAAAGGAGTAGAGCATTCCTGAGAGTGCACAGCCCTGCCTGACTCCCCTCCGCACTGGAAACGGAGCACTCAGCCCTCCGTTGACCTTTAGCACACTGAAGATGTCAGTGTACAGCACCTGAATCATGGCAACAAAGATGGGGCTGAACCCGAAGGACCTCATGGTCCTCCACAAATACTGATGTTCAACCCTACCAAAGGCCTTTTCCTGGTCTAACGAAATGAGACCAGTATCTTAACCCAATAGTCTGGAGGTGGCCAAAACATCTTGAATCAGAAATATGTTATCAAAGATTGACCTTCCGGGGACGCAGTACAATTGGTCGGAGTGCACCACGGACCCCAGCACCACCTTCAGCCTGTTGGCCAGAGCCTTGGACAGGATTTTATAATCCACACACAGCAGGGCAACAGGTCTCCAGTTCTTAATGTTATACAGGTCCCCTTTCTTGGGCAGCAGGGTTACAACAGCTCTCCTGCAACTTAGTGGCAGGTCCCCCTGCTCCAGACTTTCCAAATATACATCGAGCAGGTCAGGACCCAGCACAGCCCAGAAGGCACGATAGAATTCGGCTGGCAGGCCATCGAGACCAGGGGTCTTGCCATTGCTCAAGCCACTGAGTGCAGTGGAGAGCTCCTCCAGGGAGAGAGGCCTCTCCAGCCCTGCCCTCTCCTCTTCGGGGACCTGTGGAAGGTCTTCAAGGAACCTGCGTGTGCGGACCGAGTCCTCACTAGCCTCGCTGGAGAAGAGCGCTTTGTAGAACTGCACGGTCCTCTCCTGGATCTGCCCAGCCTCGTGCAGCTCCTGCCCTGTCTCCGAGCACAGGCAGTGGATTTGCCGGCTCTGGCCCGGTTTCTTCTCTAGGCCGAAGAAGTAGCGAGTCGGGGCGTCTACCTGTGATGCACTCTGAACCCTAGAATTTATTAGAGCTCCTTGTACTTTTGTGTCCAGAAGGCCAATGAGTGATGCTTTTTGGGTGTGGAGGTCATCAATTAGCCTCCTGTCTGCACAACTCTCCAGAGCCTGGTGGAGCTCCAGAATGTCTCTCTCCAGAGCCTTCATGGACTCACGGATCCCTCTCGTGACATTTCCAGTGTACTGCTGGCAGAACTGGCGAATCTGCACCTTGCCAATATCCCACCACTTCCTCAGGGAGACAAAGTGGGCTTTCTGACTCCTCCACTGCTGCCAGAAGAACACGAGGCAGTCACAGAAGTGAGCATCGTCAAGCCGCTGGGTATTAAAGTGCCAGTAGGCACTGCGGGACCTCACTGATGGCACAACGACTGTGCAGACAGTGAGACAGTGGTCCGACAGGCCCACTGGACAGATAGAGCACTGCTTGACGATGCTGTAATGATGTTTACGGCAGTAGAATCGGTCTAGCCTGGCCAGAGAGAGGGTATTCCCCCTGACCTGGGCCCAGGTGTACTGCCTCGTGTCCCCATGACATCTCCTCCAGATGTCAGTGAGGTCAGACTTGATGAGGATCCTGCGCAGCTCCCTGGCCGACGGGCCATGTGGCTCTGCGTGATTCCTGTCCAGTGTGCTGCTCTCTGTGCAGTTGAAATCACCCCCCAGGAAGACCAGCTCTTCAGGCTGGCAGGTCGCCAGTGCAGTCTCAAGCTCCCTGAAGAGGGTGACCCTCTCCCCGCCGTCGGTGGGTGCGTAAACGTTAATAAAAACAATGGATTTCTTCCCGAGAACTACTCGCACGAGTAGCAGGCGACCCTTCACCACCTCCTGGACGGCGATAGAGAGGGGCTTGAACCCCACAGAGAACAGCACCGCGACCCCCCGCGCTCACAGGGGACCCATGACTGTACACGATGTCCCCCTGCCTCTCCCGCTGCCAGGCGACGATGTTGGAGCTGTCGGTGTGGGTCTCCTGCAGGAAAGTCACCTGCAGGCTCTTTTCTTTGATAATCTCCAACACCGCAGCTCGCTTCAAAGCCCTCCTGCACCGATTGGTGTTCAAACTCCCTATCCTAATGTCGCCCATGTTTGCGGAAAAGAAAAAAAGAAAAAACATAAAACACGAACAGACATGTAGCACGCAGACGGATAGTGATGTGAAGTGAGGGACAGGACTCATTCGTGCTGAGGAGCGTTCCGCGGTCCTGCCCTGATCTTACCTTCAAGTCATTCGCACCCGAGCCCCTCTTCAGATGGCGCGTCGCGGAGAGGACAAAGAGCTCGGTTTCGGGAAAAAGTCCTCGACCACAGTTACCCTCTTACCTTTCGTCTTCTCCAAGAACTCCCTGCTGCTCTGGAAACTGCAGCCTCCTCTGCAGCTCTGCCGGGCCGAGGAGCCCGAGGCGAGAGAGGAGTTGGTGAAGCCGCCCTCGTCGTTGCTCCCGGACTCCGAGTGGACACTCCAGCGCGTCCTCACTCTCCCGGTGTCAGAGTCACTCACGGCCCCAGGGCTCCACCGAGCTCTCTGTGCTGCGCTTCTTCTGCACCGCACTCTGCACAGATTTCTTCGTGCGCTTTCTCCGTGGCGTCTTAAAACCATCATCTATTTTTTCAGATGATAATTCATTTCCTCCCCACACCGTGTCAACAGTTTTCGCTGGCGCTTGAGACGCGTTTTCTGTCGGTGTCACTACCTGCTCTCTCTCTCCCTGCTCCGCCAGCGCTCGTCTCTTGCTCTCCGGTGTGGGGGGCTCCCTGCTTTTCTGAGGGCTGCGGTGGTCCACTCTTTACTGTCTGCTCTCCTGCTTGGGACGCCACCGGCTCGGGCTCACCTGCTCCCTCCAGCGATCTCCTCTCCTGCACCCTGGCCGTGGGCTCTGTCTCCCCGCTGCCTCCCTGCGCTGCTCCGCTCCCCGCTGCCTGACGCTGTCGGCTGGGCTCCTGTGCGCCCTGGGGCTGAGGCTCCCTGCCCGTCTCGTCCTCCACCTCCGGGCAGTTCTTCACCACATGCCCCTCGCTCCCGCACCTGAAGCACTTCATTGATTCCGAAGTCACGAATACAACATAGTCGCAGCTGTCAATCCGAAATTTAAGGGCCACATTGATCTCTTCCGTGGGGTTTTTTAGGATGACGTAGACCTGTCTCCGGAAAGAGACGACGTGCTTCAGCTGCGGTGCCCTGCAGCCCAGAGGGACCCTCCTGATCGGAGAGACCACCTGTCCGTACCGGGACAGCTCCCTCTCCAGCAGCTCGTTCCTCATGAACGGAGGCACGTTGGAGAGGGTGATCTTTCGAGCCGGGGCCGCGAGAGGCAGTACCGGGGTGAAGGTGCCGTCCAGGACGACTCCCTTCTCCACCAGGGTGTTTGCCAGATCGGTAGACTGTAGGAAAATGACTATCCCTCAACTCATGCGGGAAGCGGACCTGATGTTCCTGCAGCCCACGACCTCCCCGACCGCAAGAACGCACCTCTCAAGCGGACAGAACTCCGCAGGGGAGATTTTCACACCATGGCGATGAGTTAGTTTCTCAAAGGAGAGGTCTGGAGGATCAGAGCCTCCAGAACCAGCCATGATGAGAAAATAAACCCCGCTTTTCCCCAAAAAAGACAGAAAAACACAAACCCATACAGTAACTTTGTCCACAGAGCAGAGCCACTGGATCCTTCAGCAAATCCAGACACACTGAGCAGCTGAACTCGTCCTGAGAAAATGGAAAAGTGCCTTCTGCCATTTTTCTGACAAGTAGAAACTGCACAGAGAGGAGCAGTAGAGACGGAGCTGCAGTGAGGCTGTTTCTAGTGAAACAAAACTGATCTCTGAGTTTCACTTCCTGGATCTGCACAGAGCAACAGGGCTGTGAGTGTTAGGGGGTGTGGTTGCTAGGGGTGTGATTAGGGTTGTCAGGGGGTGTGGTGAAACAGGACGCGGCGCACGCGCTCAAACAGCAGCGAGGGACACGCGTGACGAAACAAGCCGAGAGGAAGTCGAGGAGTCTGGGACGTGTCACCATCCCCATCCCTCCTCTAGGGGGCGCTCCGGTCCTCTCCGATTTCCCCTGGTGACGGGCCCCTGCCCCCAGTCCTGCCCCTCCCGCTGTTCCGGGCTCAGCACTGGGAAGACCCGCCTGCCAGCAGCTCCAGGAGAGCCCCGACGGCACGGCTTCACCCCGACTTCACCCTGACCCCTGAGTCCGGGGCTCGCAGCGCCTGGTTCGAGTCCCTGTCCCTGCCCCGGATCCCGTTCCGGATCGGAACCCGTCTGTCTCGGATGGACCCCCGGCTCCTGTTTCAGTAAGTTTGAAACATTTATTTTCCTTCTCTAGGAATCTGAAAAGTGCAAAAGCAAGTGAACGTTTGTTCTATGTCAAAAATAATCTTCTTATATAATTTCCTTCATCACCTCTGGCGGTTAATTGTTTTTTTTCTGATTGTGTCTTTTTCCTCTTGTACTGGTTTCTGCTCCTCTAGTTGTAGTTGTATCTGTAAATTAAACTAAAATTAAATTAAATTTAAACACTGAATCATTTAAAAAAAAACAACGAAACCAGCCCTGGTCAAACTCCTCAACCTCATCATGACAGCCGGCTGTTTCCCCGAGGCCTGGAACCAAGGACTGATCACGCCCATCTGTAAGAGTGGAGACAGACTCCATCCCAACAACTACCGGGGCATCTGTGTGAACAGTAACCTGGGGAAGGTATTCTGCAGTATCCTGAACACACGAATACTGGCCTTCCTTACTGAACACAGTGTCCTGAGCAAGAGTCAGATTGGCTTCTTGCCAGATCACGTCTGATCACATTTACACCCTACACACACTGATAGACAAACACGTCCACCAGAAACACAAAGGAAACATTTTTGTCTGCTTTGTCGATTTTGAAAAAGCATTTGACTCGATTTGGCGTGAAGGACTCTTTTACAAAGCCCTCCAAAGTGGTGTAGAAGACAAACTCCACAACGTCAAAGTGCTCAGAGAACACATCCCAATCAGATCTTAAGATGTTGGCACAGCTTTGCACCACATGCATATTATATTTGGAAGAACAAAGATAAAATAATAATAATAATAATAATAATAATAATAATAATTGCTGACACTTACATAGCGCTTTTCTGGACACTCCACTCAAAGCTCTTTACAGGTCATGGGGATCCCCTCAACACCCACCAGTGTGCAGCCCCACCTGGATGATGCACCAGTACACTCACCACACACCAGCTCTCAGTGGGAAGGAGAGCAGAGGGAAGCCAGTTCAGAGATGGGGGTTATTAGGAGGCCATGATTGGTAAGGGCCAAAGGGAAATTTGGCCAGGACACCCCTACTCTTTTCGAGAAACACCCTGGGATTTTTAATGACCACAGAGAGTCATTAAAAATCCCAGGGTCTCATCCGAAGGACGGCGCCTGTTTTACACTATAGTGTCCCCGTCACTACACTGGGGCATTAGGACCCACACAGAGTGCAGGGAGAGAGCGCCCCCTGCTGGCCCCACTAACACCTCTCCCAGGAGTCTCCCCTCCAGGTACTGGCCAGGCTCCCCCTGCTGGGCTCCAGTGGGCTGGGAGCTGAGAGAGAGCGCCCCCTGCTGGGCTCCAGTGGGCTGCCAGTTGTGAGCTGCAGAGTGACCTGGCTGCTGTCCAGATCAAAACGTGCCAAACCTTTGGAAAGAACTAATAATGCAATTGGAGACTTGTCGATTGAGGTAATACGGCACATCTTGAGAGCTACATAGCTCAGTAGCTACGGCGAGCAATAATGAACCGGATAAAGAGATTCGGAGCGCCTAAAAGCTGTTTTTGCAGAGGTACATCCCCTTCCACCCAAACCCACCCGTTTGGACATAACTTCTACAGAGGAGACAGCTCTAAAGTCAGGACTCCGCGACCCGGCAGTGGTGTTTTGTGGCTGTAAGTGACTGAACACGCGGTCTCAGAAGTGGTGAAAAGACCGACCCCCGACTAACGCCAAGCGTCCGCACGTCAGTACAAGACTTGAACTTGCGAAAGCATTTTTTGCTGAGGGGCAGAATCAGAGAATGTGGGGGCAGGAAGGAGGTGATGTGATGGTCAGGGGTGCTGCAGCAGAACCTTGAACTTGAACTTGAACTTTACTGCCATATGTAACCGGTACTGGTCCAATGGAATTCTTACTGACAGGAAGTCTCTCGATTGTAAAACAGGTGTAAAACACAAAACAAAGTGCAAACAGTGCATCAAGACAATATAGAAACAAACAATAGACAATGTGCAAGTAAACATGCAGACAGTTTGAATGTAAACAATACAGACGTGTAAACAGTGACTGGAGATGTGCGATAGATAAGGAATCATAAAGAGGTAGATGGTGATGGTGTAGGTGTGGTCCGAGGGGGATGGCTAATTGTGTTCGCCAGTCTCACTGCTTGTGGATAGAAGCTATTGAAGAATCTGGTGGTCAGTGTCCGTGTGCTCTTGTATCTCTTGCCTGAGGGCAGTGGGGTGAAGAGCTCATGCCCGGGGTGGTGACTGTCCTCTGTGATGGCCAGAATTCTACCACGGCAGCGGTCCTCATAGAGCTGTTTAATCTCGGTGAGACCGCAGCCGATGATCTTCTGGGCCATATTGACCATTCTCTGCAGTGCCTTTCTTTCTCGCGAAGAGGTGTTGCCATACCACACGGTGATCCCGTTGGTGAGGACGCTCTCGATGGTGCAGCGGTAGAAGTTCACCAACACATGTATTGGCATCCCCCAGCCCTTCAGGCACCTCAAGAAATAGAGACGCTGCTGAGCCTTCTTCATGATAGAGTCAGTGTTCACAGTCCAGGTTAGATCTTTAGAGATGTGAATTCCCAAAAACCTAAAGCTGGTGACTGTTTCCACTTCCGTTCCATCAATACTGAGTGGGCTGTGAGTGTGTGGCCTGTGTCTCCGAAAGTCCACTATTAGCTCTTTCGTTTTCTTTACGTTCAAGTCCAGGTTATTGCTATGACACCACCTAAGCAGCTGTATGACTTCATCCCTGTAAGTGGACTCGTCATCATCACTGATCAGTCCATTTATAGTGGTGTCATCAGCAAACTTAATGATGCGGTTGTTGCTGTGTCTTGCTGTGCAGTCGGGAGTAAATAGGGAGTACAACCTTGGACTCAGACAGCAGCCTTGTGGGGTTCCAGTGCTCAGGGTGACTGGTGTTGATGTTTTATTGGCTATCCGCACCACCTGTGGTCTCTCCATAAGAAAGTCCAGCAGCCAGTTGCAGACAGAGGTGCACAGACCTAATCCCCTGAGCTTTGTCACCAGCTGACTGGGTATGATGGAATTGAATGCTGAACTGTAGTCCACAAACAGCATTCTCACATACGAGTTCTTAGTGTCCAGGTGTTCCAAGGCTGTATGCAGAGCCAGGGAGACGGCATCATCCACTGATCTGTTGTTCTGGAAGGCGAACTGCAAGGGGTCCAGGGACTCTGTGATGGAGGAGTTGATGTGTGACAACACCAGCTTCTCCGGGCATTTCATCACCACAGATGTTAATGGTGGTAATGAAACACCACCAACATTGTTTTTACCACATTGTAGTCATAGGGAAATTTTAGTCAAGCGGTTTAATTTATGTGCATAATAAAATGTATTTCTAAGAGAATTACTGAACAGCTCTAAGTTCGATACTCATTTTGTCAACAGTGTTTTCCCGCGGTACAGCACTGCGTCACGAAGCGAACAAAGTGAAATATTTCAGATGTGGTCGGAGAGGGCGGTACTGAGAGTCCTGAACTGGACGTTTCTCAGGTTGTTCTGAGAGTTTGGACACGGCTAGGATTAAAACAAAAGTTGAACAAGTAACGAATTGTAGTGCGTTTTGTTCCAATACAGAGGAACTAAAATAAGCGAAATGAAATATATTTATTTTTCTATACATACCAAAGTTTCAAAAAGAATCCCTCAGATAATGATGTTGAATACACAAACTGCCGAAGCAGTGCAGTAATCTCCCGGTGCAGACTCTTGTGTTTCGGGTTAGTTTATATATATATTAAACACAGCTGAACACAACACCAGGAATGAGTTTAACTTCACTTCTTACTAGACCAGCAGGTCTGTCGCCATCTTTTAACCCACTTGCTCTAGGGAGCGTCTCACAATTACCACACTAACCAGCGCACAAGGGAGTATGTTAAAACTACCTCTCAGGACACAGTCCCTCTGTGGAAAGAGAATCGTCCACATGAAATGTCCAAACGGCAGGACAGAACACAAGACTGACACGGAGCCCAAGTTTCTGTCCGTGAAGAAAAAAACTCGCCGCTACCAACAAAGTTTTGGGCTTCATATGAAGGAAAGCGGAGCTTTCACTGGCCCATTACCAAACTTCATTGGGAAATAAAATAAAGAAAAGACTAGAAAGAAGCATCCACTTTTCCCTGGATCACGATCAGAGATCAAATAAAACGTCTCTCACAAACCACCAACGAACATAAAATACCGAATATAGTCATGTATCCCTGTATTAAAGGGAGCCGGGTATTAGACAGGCTGGAGCTGCTCACAGACACAGCGCTGGTGATAAACTACAACTCCCATAACCACCCTGAGCCACTTCCTGTCTGCGTCACAGTCCCTATTCCTCCTGGCTGTGGTGACGTCAGCGGGTCCCTCCCCGTTCTGGCAGCTTCACAGTCACCGGTGCGCGCAGGAGAGACTCACACGGGATTTCATTTTTAAAAGTTTATTTTCTCAAAAATTAGAAAAAAACACAGCAGGGTTTCCAGAGATATTTACAAGTCAGGAGTACAGCAGGCTGGTAGCGTGTTATCTCGCCCTCTCTCGTTATGTTATTTTCCCCGTTTAAATGTGTTATAGTAAATAAAAAATTTAAACACGACACAACATCATCATTTCTACAATTCCTATTATATTTCTGACCTCACCTCACTGCCCGTCAGTAAACCCGTCTCCCAGTGTGAGCAGTGGACAGAGAGCTGGGAGAGAGTCAGCCTGTGTTCATGAGTCAATGACGGGTTTAATCTCCACACTGACAGCAGGCAGCAGCTCAAGGGCTTTATCTGAATCCACAGTATAGAAGACAGGATAGATCTTCTCCCCCTGAGGGAAGACCATGTCAGTGAAAGTGTAGACATGAGCTCTGGACTCCACTGTGTAAAAGGAGACCTTCCTCTCCTCAATATCCACACACACCCCCAGCTTCCTGGGCCGCAGACTGAGGGGGAGACGGGTCCGAGGGGCAGTGAGAGCAGAGAAAACACCAGGGTCAGAGTACAGACACCAGTAACCCTGCTGGGGAGAGAAGCTGAACTTTCCTTTCCTCTCTGCAGACTCTCTGGTCACTCCTATTCTCCAGTATCGATTCACCTCCACCTCCCAGTAGTGTCTCCCTGAGGTGAAGGCCTCCCTGCTCACGACACATTCCCAGTAATCAAATCTGTGAGGATTGTCAGAGAGACTCTTCCTCTGTCCCCATCTCACTCTCTTCCCATCCTCAGACAGGCTGAGCCCACAGTGAGCTGTATCAGGGTCCAGAGTCACAGCAGCTGGGGAATAAAACACAAACATCACAACAGGCTCCTGCCGATCACAGTCCAACTCAACTCCATCAGACTGTGAAATGTCTTTGTCCCCAAACACACCGAGAGAGAAACACCAGTCAATTACTAATGACTGCTCTTCCCTTCCAGAGAAACGACATCTTCTTCACTGTTTCACTAGTGTTACACATGGGAGTGATCCCAATATCCTCTAAATACAAACATTAAACACTTGTTTTCACAGCGATGAAACTTTATTTTTTAAACGACATTAATTATTAATAAACACAGGACCGACCGGACTGCAGGAGAAACTACAGCCCGACCACTCACTTTCAAACACTTCACAACCCACCACAACGACCTGTATACTGTAAGAAACTGGACAGCCTGTCTGTTAAACCGGTTTATTTCAAATCCCAGTTCAGCAGCTCGTTCATCTTCTCTGAGACCATTTTCCTGACGACGCAGAATAAAAAAGTGCTGAATTCAAAGACTGAATACTGCTCGTTTTTACAGAAAAAAAATATAATGAAAAAAGCAAAACCTTGCTTAAATATAATAAAGCCTTAACACTTACTTTGAAAATGCCAAAAAATATCCAAAGTGTTCAGTTTAAAGCAGAAATAACACATCCAGAAACCCGGAGAGAAAGACGAGAGAAACAGAGGCGCTCATACTGAGTTCAGACTGCTCGCGCTCACTGTCCGCCTCTCTGATAGGAGACACCAGCTGTCAATCAGTGAGCTCTGACCACTGAGAGACGGGGGCGGGGCTTATACATGCCCAGAGCGAATGGGGGTTTTAATCGATTCAAGAAGCTTTATTCGCATGACTAATGAATACTGACTTAATACTCTCCTCATACCTAATACTTCAGTGTAAACTCTTAATACTTAATACTGAGTAAATACTCCCCTTTGCCTGTCTGCCTGTCAATCTAGTGAAGATCAAAGATATTCTTATCAGCTCTCCTGGAGCCTAGAAAGGCTGACACAGTCACCTACATGAATTTATAAAAACACCAGCAGCCATATCACTCTGCACCTCAAAACTGGCAGCTCACTGCAGCTCAGCAGGTGTGAGCCTGGTCAGTACCTGGATGGGAGACCTCCTGGAAAAAACTAAGGCTGCTGCTGGAAGAGGTGTGAGTGGGGCCAACAGAGGGCACTCACCCTGCAGTCTATGTGGGTCCTAATTCCTGTCCTGGCCAAATTTCCCCCTGACTTTTACCCATCATGGCCTCCTAATAACCCCCCTCTCTGAACTGGCTTCATCACTCGGCTCTCCTTCCCAATGAGAGCTGGTGTGTGGGGAGTGTTCTGGCACACTATGGCTGCAGTCGCATCATCCAGGTGGGGCTACACACTGGTGGTGGTGGAGGGGAGTCCCCATTACCTGTAAAGTGCTATATCAGTGTTAGCAATTATTATTAATACCTGAATTCATTTCTGGGCTCAGAGTGCCTTTATTTCAGTGATGAGAGAGGTCGCCCTCTTCTGGACACTGCAACTCTGAAGCCATCATGACAACATCTTCCACTGATATTTCACACTTATTCTGTGTAGAACAGGACAGTGTCAAACACTGACTTACTCCACAGGAGAGTCTATTAGTCTGGAAACACAGACACCCTCTAGATAACTCCTGTTTGAAATGAGGTCCCCAATATCGCAGGCAAACACCCCAATACACACTCACTCTGGTGGGACAAGTGAAATAATATTGACACTCCAGTGTCATTCTTAGTGAAACACACCACTGGGTCTCTTAATGACCAGGACCATGTGAGAACACCAGCTGGGCTGAAGAGAAAGACCCCAAAGTTATTACCCCTGGCCAGTAAGAGAGCGCTACAGCCCCAGTAAATACCCCTCTTAAACTAACCATGAGCACCTGACTCTGACATGTCTGAGCTGCTCTGAGGAAAACAGGCTGTACTGTGACCCCAAGATTCTCTCTGTCTGTGTGTCTGTGTCTCATGGAGAGCAAGCTGGGGTACTGTATGTGAAAAGATGAATTCCTAATGCAAGAGATTGTATATGGCAAATAAAGAGATCTTGATCTTAAACCTGTGTCATTTTTACCATTTCTGTGACAAGTAGAATTGACAAAGCTTTCCAAACATCTGTTCTTCTTGATGTGAAACTGGAGAAACATTTCCTGTACAGAGTGTTTGCTCACTCTTTCAACACTGAACAGAATACATTTACGATGACTTATACCTGCTGTTGGCTTCCTGTTACTGTTACTGTTGGTCCCAGTAAACAGCAAGCCAGCAATGGACAAACTGTGTAACGGGTTGTGTGTCGTCCTGAATTCTTTTTCTTTTTGTCTGTCATTCCTCTATCTCTTCACATTCATCTGCGCAAAATACACAGAAATACTGTTTTTCCCCCTTCAACTTATACCTCTCCTGCATTTTACTGTGTAATTCCCAATTCAAGTGTATTTGATGTCTGCAAACTGTAGTCTAAAAGCATTTGAGGTTTTTGTGCTTAAAGATTTAGTGACTGACCAACAATAACCTAAGACATTCTTATTTTGGCAGGATATCAAGAACAAATGATGTTGGGTTTTCCTATCGCTCTGTTTGTTCAGACAGATCAAGTCCTGACTGTTTCTTCCTGCTGACCCATCAGCCTGGTTGACGTGTGAAGAGAAGCAGCCATTTCTCAGACTAGGCTCTCAGGCCCCAGAGGAGCCCCTGTACCAGAGTCCCACTGCTGCCGCTCAGAAGAGGCTGAGTGTCTGTGAAGCTGCAGGGGAAGAGCACTGTCATCATACCATCATTATTGTGAGACTGGCTCTGCTCCTGAATATTCCAGTTATTCACAAATCCAGGGTCTGTGGCAAGACGGACTTCCCAAGGAATTCTACACCTGCTTCTGGGACACCCCAGCGGCAGACCTGGTGGAGGTGGAAAAAGAGCTCTTCCATCAGCAAAAGCTTGGACACAGGGTGAGGGAAGGTGTCATCTCTCAGCACTTCAGGAGGGGGTCAAAAGATGCTCTGCATGGACATCAAGATCGTGTCCAAGCTACTGGCCATTAGACTGAGGACCACCCTGCCCCACATCACCAACAGTGACCAGACCTGTGGGGTGGGAGGGTGATAAGTCAGCTGGAACCTCCAGCTCACCAGAGATGCCATCACCTGGGCCGAGGACCAGAACGTGCCCATGATGGTGGTGAGCCTGGACCAGGAGAAAGCCTTCGACACAGTAAACCTCAGCTATCTGTTCAGAGGGCTGGAGCACTTCAGATTCTGAGAAAGTTTTAGCTGCTGGACAGAGATACTGTACTCTGAAGTGGGCAGTAGGGTCAACATGAACAGACATCTTTGGGATTTAATCCCCCAGGAATCTGGAGTAGGACAAGGGTGTCCTCATTCACCTCTTCTCTATGTTCTCATTACAGAGCTGTAGGCAGAGGCACAAGGGAAGTCCTCAAGATCTCCCAGTACACATGACGCTGTTCCTGATTTCAGACAGGGGGTTGCAGAGTGGGCTGCAGGTTAGGGAGCAGTACTGCAGGGCCTCAGACTTGAGGCTAATAAACAGAAAGAGCAAGGGCAAGCTCTTTGGACCCTGGAGGGAGAGGAACATGCCGCCAGAAGGTCTCAAGCTTTGCATGGAGCCCCTAATGATACTGGTGGTTTCATTCCAGAGCCTGGACAACAAGAACATAAACTGGACAGAGAGGACCGTCAAGGTCAACGTGTAATTGGGCCTGTGGAAGACTCGCACGCTGACTCTCATGGGGAAAGTGAGGGTGCTGAAGGCAGACACCCTGCTGGCTTTAGCTGACCTGGTCGTGGTGTACCCTCTGTCAGCCAGACTCAGACAAGCGCTGCAAGGGATGGTGGAACAGGTACGAGTACATCACAAGGAACCAGATGTGCCAGACAGTGAGGAAGGGGGAGAGATGTGCTGAAACTCCACTGCATCTTCTTCTGCAACCTCTGTCACTAGGGGCTGGACCCCATCAGTCACAATTCTCAGTACTTTGTCAGGCTGTGGTTCTCCCTCCCAATGAAGCATCTGATCCGGTGTCAAACACTAGTCCTAAAGCAGAAAACTGACCGGAGACCTACTAGGAGGTATGAGGCCATGAGACAGTCAGAGCTCTGCACCAACAAAAGGCACTATACAAGGAAGAGAAAGGAGGAACTAGTCACCAGGGAGAGACAGATGATCCTACAGGTCACTGGGGAGGGGCTGACGATCCCATGGGAGACCTGGGTAAAGACTCAACCCAGAGGACTAGACAACAAGCTGAAGGCCCTCAGCTGGATGACTGTGCACCAGAGCTGGTGACCAGAGAGGTGTAATGCCCTCTGCAGCCAAAGGGCGCTCCTACTCTGTCCTGTCCCCAGTTCCTTGTGCTTTGCTGTCCTTCCGGTGTCTCTGTCTCTGGGGATATACAGTATATGTCTAGGTCTCTCATTCCCCTTCACTCATCATAGACGTTCAGATGTCCTGAGACCCGCCCAGCACCAGGTCGCCCCACGTCCGCTGCCTGAGGACATTGGTTTCTATACGACTCCTGAACAGCTGAGCCCGGGCTAACCCCCGTCCCACCACTACGCATAGGGTCTTTTTCACTCTCCTGCCTCTCCACGATTTGTCCCTTCCGACATCCGTGACAGAACGCTGAGCCTCCTACTGACCCTGCGAGCGGCGCTTTTTTGTTTTTCCGCAGTTTTTTTTCTCCTAAACGCGAGATTCTTTTTCCAACTCCTGTGCCTGTGAGTGGGCTTTGTGCCTGGCTTTCCTTGGGCTGTCCACTCTGATATCAGTGATAGAATGTTGAATGTGCCTATTGCCCAGTCTGCGGTATTTTTCCTGGGTTTTTGTCCTTTTGTTTGTTTCTGCTTGGTGTTTTGCTTTTTTCACTTCCTGGTTTCCCCTTCTCTCTGGTCCCCCTGTCCCCTGTGTTGTAGAACTCTTGGTTCCTATCTGTTTATTGTGGTTTGTTACCCTGGTCTCCCAGGTTTATTTCTGTCGTTGTTTGTGCCTGTTTACTTGTCTTTGTTTGTTTTATTTCTCCGGAGCACTACCCCGGCCCCCCCTTCTGCTACCCAATAAAGGTTTCTACCCTGGAGGAGGGGGTAGCTCTCAGCCGTGGACTCCCGGAGGTTTCCTTTCAGTTAAATGAGGTTTTTCCTCCCCCCAGTGCTGTGCAGCTCGCTTATTTGTATGGGCGTCAGGAGCCACCCATGAAGGGGAGGGGGTACTGTCATGGCCTCTGCAGCCAGAGGGAGCTCCTACTCTGTCCTTTCCCTAGTTTCCTGTGCTTTGCTATCCTTCCGGTGTCTCTCTCTGGGGATATATATTTCCAGGTCTCTCATTCCCCTTGGCTCATCATTGAAGTTCGGATGTCCTGAGACCCGCCCAGCACCAGGTCGCCCCACGTCCGCTGCCTGAGGGCATTGGTTTCTATACAACTCCTGAACTGCTGAACTGTTTCATCAGAGGAAAAGAGCACTGGACAGTACTGAGGGCTGAAGAAAACCCAGAAAAACCTGTTCTTTAGTGCTCCTGTTGAGAAATGGACAATCGCAGGTTCAGAGCCAGGACTGCAGCCAGTGGTAACACCCAGGAGGCTTGGAGGGGCTCTTATTGTGTGAACCAGCCTCACTGACCACTTGCAAAATAGAATGATTGATAATGGACAATCACTCTTTTTGAGACGATTTAAATTCTGTAGAAGAGTTGTTGTCAGAATTGTATTCTCTGTCAGAACTGTGCACTGCACATTGATGTAATAAAGTGCATTTTCTTAAATAAACTACACCCACTGGAACTTCTGTGTCCATCTGTGTGTTTGACACAGTGTGTCTCTGATCCACACAGAGTGACTGTGTGCAAGCTTGACTTTCTGAATTCAGACATGTATCAGCATGTATCAGAGTGTGAATCAGTGTGTGTGTCAGTGTGTTTATCAGTTTATGTTTCACTGTTCCTGCTGTGTGTTTGAGCTCCAGGTATATTTCAGAGGGGAACTGTTGTGAAAACAGACTCACTGTGTAAAAGCTCTGCTCTGGACCCGGGCTCTGGAGTCAGCAGACTGTAGACTTCAGTCACTGGGGAGACACACAGAGAAATGTCTCATCAGGGCTGCAGTAACAGAGTAACAGGAATAACATGTTCTACTGGACTGGGATGTAGCCCCTATTAAAACGTTCCTGTTAAACTATATACAGCACAATATAACAACACACTTACTGTCATAAAGATTTGTGAGACTGGAGATTTTAAGACATTTCACCTAGAATTTGAATCATTGACTGATAAGCTGCTCTGATAAATACAGTCACTGCACAAAAAAGCCATTGACAATATAAGAGACAAACAGGAAATATATAAGCTGTCCAGAAAGACATCAGTGTGTTTCTCTACTAACCTGTTGTGGAAATCTTTATTGATTCCTTCTTGCAGAGATCCTCCAGTCGCTCTTTCAGTCCAGAGACAGCTCTCCTCACTGCCTCAGGAGAGAAGTGTGGACGGACAGGGATGCTGGGTGAGTCTCCAGCTCCAGGAGGGACACAGACAGACTGGAAATCCTGCAGCAGGGAAGAGAAAGAGGAGTTTCCAGTCAAACACAGCACAAATTCCTGGGGAGAAGCCAGGAGCAGCTCTGTGTGAGGGACACCCTTCTCTACTGCAGTCACAGAGCAGTGATGTTACCTGGAGGAAATGGATGTGATCCTCTGTGTGTGAGAGCTGGTTCAGCTCAGAGTCTCTCCTTTTCAGCTCAGCGATCTCTTTCTCCAGTCGCTCTAGAAGTCCTTCAGCCTGACTCACTGCAGCCCTCTCTTGAGCTCTGATCAGCTGTGTGACCTCAGAGTGTGTTCTCTCAATGGAGCAGATCAGCTCAGTAAAGATCCTGTCAGTGTCCTGTACTGCTGTGTGTGCAGAGCTCTGAGGGAGTAGACAAACTGTGGATTATCACACAGGAAAACACTCAAACTACATTATGCTGTATGCTCTGTTTCCAAAGGGTACTGTCCAGTGTCCAGCTGTGGAAATGTGTGTCTGTGTGTCCACTCCTCTGGTAAATACCCACTCTGAGTGACTCCACAGCCTGTCTCAGCTCCTGCAGCTCCTTCTCTCTCTCCTGGAGTCTCTGCTGGGTTTGTGTCTGTGTCTCCCCCAGCTGCTTCTGTGGAGAAACAGAGACACTCAGGACATTTCTGCTGTAAGAGAATCACATCACAGAGATACCCCTTAGAGTCACCCTGGGAAATCCACACTCTGTATCCCTGATGTCTTATCCACACGAGATGTGTTTCCTGGTCCTGTCTGACATGCTCCTGTTTCATGTCTAATCTACACCGGCAGCGTGTGCAGCGCAGCAGACACCTGACACCTGGGTCTGCACATCTGTATGTGAGGTGAAATGTAAAAACAAGATAATTGTGTTTCAATTTATATATTAAACATAATCTAGAGATAGTTCAGGTGGGGAGCTGCATCAGCATGCGTAGGCTGCAAAGGAACAAGCAATAGGTTTATTCCATACTGAAAAAAAGAAGAAAGAAAACACAACGTTTCGGCCGTGGAGCCTTCTCACACCTGATGAAGAATAAACCAATTACTTGTTCCTTCATAATCTACAGATTTCAGATTTCATTCATCTCAATATACACTAGTGTCCTGACTGCTCTCGGCATCTCAAAACAGAGGACTACAGCAGTGCTGATGAGCCTTGTTGCCACTAGTTTCTCTGAGTGATCAGAGGAGACCCTGTGGCTTTATATAAGAAATGAATCCTTGAGCACTGATGTGGTACCAGTGGCTTCACAACTGCTGCTGTTACCCCTGTGTGAGAAAGAGAATCATGGCTCTGGACAGCCTGAACAACTTTCACCCTCTCTCCAACTTTCATACCCTTTCATTACCTGTTCATGCAGAAAGTTTACAGTGTGCTGTTAGATTTCAGTTAAATAATCCTCTTTGAACTCCAATATGGTTTCAGAAAACCTCACAGCACAGAAAGTCCCCTGGTCAAAGTCACTAACGATCTTCTAACGGCTTCTGATTCTCGTTCTCTTTCTGTCCTCATTCTTACTGAGCTCAGTGCTGCTTTCGACACTGTCAGCCATGACCTCTCACTTTCTTGTGTTTGGAGTTTCTGACACTGCTCTTCAATGGTTCCAGTCTTACCTCACTGATCACTTTCACTCTGTCTCTCTCTGCGATTGTAGCTCTGAAATTGGACTCTGAAATTGGACTCATTAAGTCTGGTCTTCCTCAGGGGTTGACACTGGGCCCCCTGCCCTTCAGCATGTATGAGTTCTGATGATACTCAAATCTACAGTACAGTACGTCCATACTAAACTGACACTGATATGTCTCTGCTCTAATTGCTTCTCTGACATAAACACATGGACGACTCTCAATTTCCTTCATTTAAACTGCTACAAGACAGAAGTCATGCTTCTTGGCACACCAATGCAGTATCCTTATCTGTGGATGACACTGTACTGGAGTCACAGTCAAAATTGAAGAACTTGGGGGTGATATCTGATCCAGGCTTGACATGTGCAACAAATTGTCAAAACATCATTCTTCCACCTCAGAAATACTGCCAGGCTGCGTCCTATGTTATATCTAATTGTTGCTGAAAAGCTGGTCAACTCTTTCATCTTTACTCATATTGACTACAGTAACGCTCCACTCGCTGGGGTATCTAAACCCACACTGAACAAACTTCAGTATGTCCAGAATATGACAGCCAGAATTCTGACCAGGTCTAGTGCAAGTGATCACATTACTCCTGTCCCGAAGTCCCTGCACTGGCTTCCTATCAGGTTTCATGTTGACTTCAAAGTCCTCATGATCCCCTAAAAGTCTCTGCATGGCTCGACACCTCAGTACCTGTCAGAGTTACTATCATCCTACTCCCCACCTCACAACCTTCACTCTTCTAATTCTGGTCTCCTGTCTGTCCCCCAAGCCAGCACTCTGGGTGACAGGGCTTCTCCTGCTGCAGCCCACAGCTCTGGAATTCTATCCCTGTGGTTATCATAGAGTCACCTTCCCTGAGCTCTTTCAAATCCAGACTCACAATCTTCTGTTTCAGAAGGGTTTTAATTTAACTGGGTCTGTTTCTGCTTCTTTGCTTTTATACTGTTTTCCAAAACCCCCTTCTACCTTCTACCTTTTGTGTTCTGTAAAGTGCTTTGAGAAGCCATTTTAAATCTATCATATAAAAATAGAGTTTATTATTATAAATAATAATACTTTTGTGCTTAAATTAAAGCAGGACTTCATTAATGAGGGTGCAGTCTGTTCTAGAGGTGTTGAGTGTGTTGTGCATTAATGAGGGTGCAATCTGTTCTAGAGGTTTTGAGTGTGTTGTGCATTAATGAGGGTGCAGTCTGTTCTAGAGGTGTTGAATGTGCTGTGCATTAATGAGGGTGCAATCTGTTCTAGAGGTGTTGAGTGTGTTGTGCATTACTGAGGGTGCAGTCTGTTCTAGAGGTGTTGAGTATGCAGTGCATTATTGAGGGTGTAGTCTGTTCTAGAATTTGAGTGTGCTGTGCATTAATGAGGGTGCAGTCTGTTCTAGAGGTGTTGAGTGTGTTGTGCATTAATGAGGGTGCAGTCTGTTCTAGAGGTGTTGAGTGTGTTGTGCATTAATGAGGGTGCAGTCTGTTCTAGAAGTGTTGAGTGTGCTGTGCATTAATGAGGGTGCAGTCTGTTCTAGAGGTGTTGAGTGTGTTGTGCATTAATGAGGGTGCAGTCTGTTCTAGAAGTGTTGAGTGTGCTGTGTGCAGTTGTACAGATTCACTGGTGCTTCATGAGGACAGTAAAGAGGGAAACAGGGAAGGAGAGGAGGAGGAGATAATGAACAACAGACAGAAGAACAGGAGACACTTCAGAGACACAGGCAGTGTGGATCACAGATGAGTACATGAGCAGGACTCAGCAGTGGAGATCGAGCATTACAGATACAGTAAATACAGTCCAGAGATCACTTAAAGCCCCCAAATATCCTAAATATCCTTTTTATATTTTGTACTAGACACTTTATGAACAGACACAAAGTCCTCACCTGTTTCTCAGTCCTTCCTGATGCAGCTGAGACAGTATCATGGCCTCTGTGTTCATCCATTACACAAAGATAACAAACACACTTCTGGTCAGTACGGCAATAGACCTCCAGCAGTTTGTCATGAGTGGAGCAGATCTTCTCCTGCAGTTGTCCTGTGGCCTCAACCATCTTGTGTCTCTTGAAAGCAGGAGATTCATAGTGAGGCTGGAGATGAGTCTGACAGTAAGAGGCCAGACACATCAGACAGGATTTCACAGCTCCCCTCTTTCTCCCAGTGCAGACATCACACAGCACATCTCCAGGGCCAGCAGGACTGTGAGCAGGAGTCTCCTTCAGTTTCTCCACCACTTCAGCCAGGATGGTGTTTCTGTGAAGATCAGGTCTTGGGGTGAAGGTCTGTCTGCACTGGGGGCAGCTGTAGATCCCAGTCTGATCTTCCTGATCCCAGCAGTTCTTAATACAGCCCATACAGTAACTGTGTCCACAGAGCAGAGTCACTGGATCCTTCAGCAAATCCAGACACACCGAGCAGCTGAACTGGTCCTGAGAAAATGGAAAAGTGTCTTCTGCCATTTTTCTGACAAGTAAAAGCTGCACAGAGAGGAGCAGTAGAGACGTAGCAGTAGTGAGGCTGTTTCTAGTAAAACGAAACTGATCTCTGAGTTTCACTTCCTGGATCTGCACAGAGCTGCAGGGGTGTGATTATTAGGGGGTGTGGTTGTTAGGGGTGTTAATAGGGTAGTCAGGGGGAGTGGTTTAGAGCTGCAGTTATGAAACAGCTTTGGTGGTTGTTGTTTGGGGAAGGTGTGGGGTTGTAAGAGATGTGACTTACTGTGTCATTTTAGACTGACAGAGAGAAGTTTTTTTAATAAACGTCGATGTCAGTAGCTGCTCAGGTGAAGTCAATCCAGTGGTTTGTGTTCCCAATAATCAAAACAATAAAATACTAACTCACTCACACAGCATGAGAAGATCAGAGCATGATGGTGACAGACAAGAGGAGGCCAGCTGGCCCATCCAGCTGTTTAATCGTTGGGAGTTATTTAGCTCCAGGATCTCCCTCCAGCTGTGTTTGACAGAGGGTTGTCACAGCTCCACATGGTGCAGAGGATTTCACTGTCCGGGTGTAAGCTCTTACTGCGAGCAGTCCAGCCTGCTGTGTCTCTCTCTCCAGGCCAGTGAGCCCAGCCTGCTGTCTGGCTCTGCCCTGCAGCCTGTATGCCAGCAGGGTACGTCCAGGGCTTCATGCTTCACCTGCGCAGTGACCCCCCTGTGAGCCGCACAGACCTGCGGAGCGCTGCAGAGAGTCACGAGCCCATCTCTCCCCCGAGAGACGCTGGAGGAGCAGATGGACAGGGCAGTGTCATGTGGGTGTGATTGTGATCTCCAACCACCCAGCGCAACAGCGAGCCCCTGATCTCTGTGTGCAGCAGCTCTCCTTCCATCCACAGGGACTGACAACACCCCGCGTGTCTGATAATTACTAGAAACTCATAAGTCTGACCATCTCATCTCATGTTACTCTAAGGGGTTGTGGAACCTGTTTCACACTCCCAGCACTGTTTGTGTAAAGCTGTACTCCTGTGCTGTGATGGAAACCCACTTTCTTGTCAACACCTCTGAGAAGTTAATCAGTCTGGATACAGTAAGTCCCTCCTGTATCTCCTGCAGCTGAGATTCACTGGTGTTCAGTGTGACGTTTTCAGGGTTGTCTGGTCACAACCAATTGGAATCTCAGGGCTGTACTCCTGAGAAAAGCCAGGATTTTGTCCTCAAGTCTTTTACAACAAAGGCATCCTAAAACACAAGCAAGTTCCCTCTTTTAGGAAGAGAACCACAAGCAAATGGAATCCTTAATACAAACACCTGTCACGCTCGTAAGCCCCTCCTCTTAAGGAGGCTCCAGCCCTTCCTAGTTTAGTGTTGATCTCCTGCACCTGCCTCCGGTTCCTGCCCCCCCTGCTGTACAAGCCAGGCGTTCCTGCCAGTCTGGGCTCAGCTGTGGAAGATGGACACCCGGAAGTCCAGGAGCGACTCAGCGGCACAGGCTTCATCACGGTGTCCTGATCTTCTGGGTCCGGGATGAGGGAGCGTCTGGCCCCGTGACCCCCTTTTATTCCCCCGACCCTCCGCCAGATCCCGCTCCGGCTTGTAACTCTGTTCGTCTGTCAGGATGGATCACCCGGTCTTGGACTATTGCTACACTCATGGATTCACCTCGGACTCCCTTGGACAGTTTGCCTCGGACACACCTCCCCCGAACACCCCTGTTTTCCTCCAGCCCCGGCTGTGGAGCATCTTCAGGTGTGAGAAAGACAGGGCAGTCAGCAAAGGTAATGGTCTTTTTATCTTTGCTGCCTGCAGTTTGTCTTTGAGGACAACATGAAGGAAGTTAAGGAATTTCTACAGGTAACAGCTCCTCTTCCTTTTATCAGCTGTGAACTGCACACCTGAAGGAGGCGCAGGGCCTGAGCCGCAGAGCCATATAATAATGTAGCGTTTTCGGGGTTCAGGGGGGTCTGAGCCCTCGCCACCACCACCGCTAACGTTCTTTTTCTTAACTTTCTGCATAAACGATAACAAAAGAAATACAATCCAAACCAGAGTACATCTAACATTTCGAGATAGAAAGAACGGGTACACATGACGAAATCAATTCAGAATGATTCAAACGAGTTTAAACGAAATTAAACAGAGATGACGTCCGCACCGCTTAATCGTGTAATGCTCAGGGGTGCTGCAGTAGAGCCTGAGAGCGATAACTTTGAGAGAATCAGGTTGGCGGCGGCGGCGGTGGCGATGCGACCGTATAATCTGTCATTTTAGAGCAGCAGAGCACTAGGCACAAGCACTCGTGTTGTTCATCTTGACAGAAAATTCCATTCATTTCAAGGTATTTTTATACAGTGCCTTTCACAACAAGGTTGCCCCCAGGTGCTTAACATAGCAAGTGACCCTCAAGTTGTGAATACAGAACAGAAAAGACCAGGAGACAACGGAGGAGAGGAACGACAAACCCCTCAGTAAGGAGAGAAAAAATCCTCTGGGGGTCCAAGGTCAACTGGCTGCCCAACCCCTTTGGGCATGCTAACATTATAGAATTAAAAAAGAAAGAAATGAATGAGGGTATTAATCCATCCATCATGTCTTCTGTGTGTCAGTACTCCATGCAGATCTCTGTGGACCAGTAAATCCTCCTAAACGATAGCTATATCCACGATGTCCCTCTTGGATCCATGGCAGTGATGCAGCATCCAGCTCAGATGGTGCCCAGCCTGGGTGCCATCCAGACGTGGGGAGGAGAATAGGATAGTCTGGTCAGAACAGATGTATCTGCCTGGTGGGCCAACACAGAGACACACAATGGCCTGTACAGCAGCACCAGCAGCCATGGTGGCAGCAGACTATAATGTAAGGTGTGAGGAGGCAAGGCTGCAGTAGTAGATCTTCAGTCTGGATCTGAGGACTGAGATTGACTCGTAGGTACAGGCTATGATGTAAGCTGTGAGTAGACTAGGCTGCAGTAGGAGGTCTTCAGTCTGGATCTGAGGACAGATTGACTCGTAGGTACAGGCGATGATGTCAGCTGTGTGTAGACTAGGCTGCAGTAGTAGATCTTCAGTCTGGATCTGAGGACAGATTGACTCGTAGGTACAGGCGATGATGTAAGCTGTGAGTAGGCTAGGCTGCAGTAGTAGATCTTCAGTCTGGATCTGAGGACAGATTGACTCGCAGGTACAGGCTATGATGTCAGCTGTGAGTAGACTAGGCTGCAGTAGTAGGTCTTCAGTCTGGATCTGAGGACAGATTGACTCGTAGGTACAGGCTATGATGTCAGCTGTGAGTAGACTAGGCTGCAGTCATGGGTCTTCAGTCTGGATCTGAGGACAGATTGACTCGCAGGTACAGGCTATGATGTCAGCTGTGAGTAGACTAGGCTGCAGTCATGGGTCTTCAGTCTGGATCTGAGGACAGATTGACCCGCAGGTACAGGCGATGGACGCTGCGCATGGGGCCGCCCGGAGATCATCCGCCGAGCTGTCGCCGAGCGATTTCGTTCAGCTGCGTTTGTCTTCCGGCCGGTTTAATAACCCGCTGTTCTCGCCCAGACGGCGACCCGGGGAATTGAAACGCCGCCGATTCTTCCAACCACACCTCGGCCCCCTTACAGAGCCGCACAGGATGGACTGCGCTCTGCAACGTGACTGATTTTTTTTGTTGTGACTATTTTTGTATATTAATTAAAAAAATGCCTTATTCCTCTCTGCTGCTTTGTGGTTACGGACTCTTGGTTCTCTCCTTCGACCACGGCTTCAGGATCACGGCTTGGCTTCGGTTCCTCTCTCCCTGGTTTGTGGGGTTTGTGGGGTCACTGGCTTCCCCTGTGGACGTGGGCTTGTTTGGTGGTGCAGATCTCCTGCAGGGTCACTCCTCCGGCTCCCGCGAGTGGGTTCGTTGGCCGGATCTCTGACGGGCGGTCCGGAACGGTGACGGCAGGAGGTCTCGATCCCTGTTGTACAGGAGGGTCACTGAGCGGGGGAAAAGCGCACCTTGTCGACGGTCCTCTGTGTTTCGCCAGGTCGTGTGCGCGGCCCGGTGGACACTGGCTGTGGCGACAGGGGGCTGAGCCGACACGCAGCGAGTCGGGTCGCTCAGAGGATCGGGAGTCGAGCTTGTCAGACGCTGCAGCTTTTTTCTTTAATAAAAAGCCCTAAGAGGCGCTCGTTCAAATTCTGTGCCGTGAAGCGGGGCGAGTGGAAATATTTCACGCCGGGTCCCCCGCCGTCAGAATCTAAACCGCTGTTTGTTCTACTGCGGGAAGGTCATGGCTCATCTTTTTAAACAGTCGAGCTGTTGTCATCGATCCGCGGATTTTCGCAGTCACGGCCACGCCGCGGATCGCCACGGCAGCGCCGCGCGCGCCAGCGTTAAAGCCCATCAAACATGTGTCGGTCCTGCGTGTTGCGGCACGGAGGCAGACGTTCAGAACCGCCCTGTGCGCGAGGTCTCGGGTCTCGTTCAGAAGGCGGCGGCGGGTGTCGGTCGCTGTGAGAAATGGGGGGTTTATAACCTCGCAAATCATCACACGTCGTGAAGAGAAGCTGTGCCGGCGGTGTAACGCCCTCATCGACACCCCTGACACGCACCTGTGCGACAGGCCGCCTGTGGAGACCCCCACAATCTCACACACGGACGCGCAGGAAACGGGGACGCGCACCCCGGACGACGCTCCCGCCCGTGTCGAAGAAAACTCGTCTCTCGATCGGGGGAGGTGGGGTCAGGAGGCGGGACCCGGTGCGGGGCTCATCCCGGTGGAGTCTGGGTGGGAGATCGACTGGGTCCCAGAACAGTGTGGGGCCAAGAACGAGAGGAGCAGCCGGGCTCTGAAACGAGGGCGAGGAGTCGGCAGCCGAAAGGTAATCCAGCCAATAGAAGAGACGAGTAACTGGTTTCAGAGCTCAGGGAGAGAGGGGGGGGGGGGGTGAACAGGGTGCGGGGGCCGTTCAGCGTGACTGGAGCTCGTGGGCATGGCGGAGGGCTTGCGTGCTCGCGGGCGGGTCGTGACGGGGGGGGGGGGGGGGGCACTCGAGTCCTTGATCCGTGCGCGCGGGGAAGACGCCATCAGGCGGATCGGAGAGCAGCCTCTCGCACAGATCTGTGGGTAACCTCTCCCCCGCGGTGGGAAAGGCGCTGGGTTTCACACAGATCTCCACATTCGGAGTTGTGTTTCTCTCTCTCTACACAACACTTCGCTGTGACTGACAAGGTTCTTCTTCAGAAGCGATTTTACCTTGTTGACAGAGACAAGGGAGTAAACAGGAAGTGTGAAATGAGCTAGAGGCTCTGCGATTGTGGCACTAATGTCAAAGTCCAGTAACGCGCTTGAATTGTCCGTTGACACTGCTGCTGAGCAGGGCAGGCAGATGAGCGAACAGTCACTGTAGTACAGGCTGAAGAGAGGTGGATGTTCACACTCTTCCTCACCCCTCACAACAAACGAGGCTGGGAGTGTTGTGGCGAAACGTGTTCCGAGGATTTTGCATGTAAATGTATTCTTTGGCAGATCTCCTCTACGGGCTACACGGGCTTCAGCAGATCTCCTGTACCGGCTACACGAGCTTCAGCAGATCACCTGTACTGGCTACACGGGCTTCAGCAGATCACCTGTACTGGCTCCCCAGACACACAGCTGTCACTGTATTCGGCACACCGCACTCCTGGGACACCCTGGACACATCGCAGCTCCGTGAATGTCGCCGCTGCCGCCTCAGGTCAGTCCCCCTCGAACCCGTGCCTATGGCGTCGCTCCACAGGGACCCAGCCAGCTGAGCTAGAGGGAAGATCTCCCCTTGACGAGGGGTCGACCTGCGAGTGTTTGGATGAAAAGGCAGCCTGCGCCACCTGCCAACGCGCTGAAGACGCGGCGGGGAAGCCACAGCGGTCTCGTGCGCGAGCGCTGCGCTTGTGCCGGTGAAAGTAACTTCCCTGCTGCTCTCGTTCCCGAGATATAACGTCTAACGATTGACGTCTGACCTGGCACTGACGAGTGAGACCGGTCCAGTTCCCCTATGAGGTTGTGGGGGGGCTGAGTGACGTCATGACCCCGAAACGACAAGGCGCTACATCTGGGGAACGACAGCAGCGCCGACGCCACCTTCAACGGCACACGAGCGCAGCGCTGTCGAAGGAGGGGGGGGGGTTTCTTCGTTTGTGCTGTCTGCAGGGGGGTGTTCTATGATTTCTGTGTATAGACGCGCATGGTGATAAACCCGCAAGTCATATTGACAGGATGGGGCGATTTTACACTTCCGCCACCTGATCTGAGACCCATGACCCTCGCCAGAGGGTCATGCTTGTACATTAGAAACCGGGTATCCCTCCCAACAACCCCCACAGCCCGGCTCATGGGGTGGTCTTTTCCAGAGGGGACCATCGGTAGGAAAAAAAAGTGAAATATCGAGGGAACGATTTACACTGCGTGCGCATGAAAAGGCTAAATCGTTCCCTCGTTTTCTCTCAAAATAACGTTTTCTAACTCTGCCCTTCGCAAGGACAGGTGCGGCACTAGCAGTGAAAGAGAGCTGCAGTCCTCACTAGGAAGTTCAAGAGTACAGGAGCTACAGTGCCCTAATAACTCCTCCCCGAACCAGAATAAAACTTAATCAGTTCATCTCTCTCCATTATCCCAATCTACAGCAGTGTCAGACAGTTCGGCTTTATTGCACTGATATAAAGACACAGTAACGTGTTTGATAGTGTTTGATAGTGTTGTTGTTAGGAGCCGGGGATCATGCTGGCCCGTTAGACACTTTCTGTGTGCGTGCGACTTCAGTCACACAAAGAAAACGAAGGAGAAGAGGAAACGTTATTTTGTGCGCCCGAATTGAAAATCATTCCCTCAATATCACTCCCCCCACACCGATGGCCCCTCCCCGGGCTCCGTCATGTCTAAGACCTACGCCAGTGAGCTTGGTTTTGTCCACAGCGCGCTTCGTTTCAAGTGCGAGCTGCTCGATGCCGTCGGCGTACCCTTGGGGGGGGGCGGTCCCTGCAGCCTCCGGTCTCTTCGCCGACGCGCAGAAGACTCTTCGTCTCGGTCTACCGTGTGTAGGGTGTGCGGGTAGTGTAGTTCTCCCAGGCCCACTGCCCAGCTCCCGTCCAGGCCAGTCGCCCTTCCTGAATACCCCGAGATGCACGCGCTGGTGTTCTTTGGAAACATCTTTGAGGATGAATCACCCGCCAGCGTAACATAGAAGCCGCTGCGGTTCATTGTGTTGTTTTCATCAGCTCTATATCTCTTTGACCTCGGAAGCCTTTACCCAGCTATCGAATTTATCGCCCCAGCCGTGCTGCTTTAGCAAAAGCTGTTTGTTTTCACCACGCCCCCTGGAGGCTAGAATCTTCTGGATGCAGTCTGTCACGCTCGTAAACCCCTCCTCTTAAGGAGGCTCCAGCCCTTCCTAGTTCAGTGTTGATCTCCTGCACCTGCCTCCGGTTCCTGCCCCCACTGACTGGACACTCCAGTACATTGACACTACACTGAGAGAGAGAGGGGTTAATACAGACACACTGACTGGACACTCCAGTACATTAACACTGCACTGAGAGAGAGAGGGGTTAATACACACACACTGACTGGACACTCCAGTACATTAACACTGCACTGAGAGAGAGAGGGGTTAATACAGACACACTGACTGGACACTCCAGTACATTAACACTGCACTGAGAGAGAGGGGGGTTATACAGACACACTGACTGGACACTCCAGTACATTAACGCTGCACTGAGAGGTTGGGGTACCTGTGGAAGAAGGTTGTGAGGGACAGGAAGGACAGCTCTCCCAGGCCGCCGGACACACTGGCGAACACCACCCCTGAGAAGCGTGTTGGGGTAGAAACCAGAGAGAGAACCATGATCAGTGGCAACAGCACCCCCAGGTGTCAAAGGCCCAGAGGGGGGACCCTCAGCACCTGTAGCTTTCATCAAGACCACGACAGCTACCCTGGACAACGGCCACTGGAGCCCAACCCGTATCTACACTGCTACAACATCCAGCGCTACATCATGCAGGCCAGCAGCCACGTCACCCTGCAGCTCCCAGCTGGCAGCCCACTGGAGCCCAGCAGTGTGAGCCTGTCAGTACCTGGAGGGGAGACTCCTGGGACAAACTAAGGCTGCTGCTGGAAGAGGTGTGAGTGGGGCCAGCAGGGGGCGCTCACCCTGTGGCTCATGTGGGTCCTAATGCCCCAGTATGTTGTTTAAATAAAAGCTGCTGCAATTTTCACAAATCGCGATCTCTTAAACGCGTGTGATTTGAAGGCTCTGTGTCATTTTCGCAAAGTTATTGACATCTGAAAAATCGTGGTCTCAAAAATAGGCATTTTAATAAGCGAAGGTTATGAAAACCGGAGAAAACAAATGACTCTGAACTACAGTATAGCAGGGTTTCCTGTCTCCTTTTACAGATGGACGATAACGTACCAGATTCACACTCACCTTTTTCTATTCATACATAGTCATTGATCTCTGCAGTACTAAACACATCACACTGAATTAAACCTACAAGGTTCAGAAATATGTTTCTTGTCTTCTTCCACAGCTCGACAATAACACAGCAGATTTACACTCACCTGATTTTAAACAAACGGGATGTTTACAGTGTTAATTACAGTCCAGATTCAGAGCGAATTTTTACACACCGATATTTTACACAGAAGACCGATACAGCTTTGTGGATCTCTGTCTCTCGTGGTTTTATTGAATGTGGCGCTATGAGACAGGCAATGCACTGGGATAGGGGGGTGCTGTTCACGAGCCAAGAGCTTTTAAACACCCACACTGCTGCAGCTAAGTGTTTTACACACCGGGGTTTGTGCGGCAATAACCCAGAGAACGATCTTGGGTAGAGCACACACAGCTCCTCATTACAGAGCTCCTGCAGCCTTTCTTTAGTGTCAGCCAGCACTCAGGGAAGAGACTTTTACAACTCATTCGACAAGGGTGAAACACACACAAGGGCAGTAAAGTGTATGACATGACATGGACAGATCTGAATGACATCTTAGATTAAACAAGGTTGAACACAACACCAGGAATGCGTTTAACTTCACTTCTTACATGAACAGTTATTTAGCAGCTCAGCCATCTACTAACTCTCCTGCTCTAGGGAGCGTCTCACAATTACCACACAAACCAGCGCACAAGGGAGTGTGTTAAAACTACCTCTCACGACACAGTCCCTCTGTGGACAGAGAATCGTCCACATGAAATGTCCAAACGGCAGGACGGAAGACAAGACTGACACGGAGCCCAAGTTTCTGTCCGTGAAGAAAACAACTCGCCGCTGCCACCAAACAGATGTAAAATCCTGGGTTCAGTTTAGGATTTTGGGCTTTCATATTGTAACTCTTCGGGGTTCAGGCGGGCGCCCTGGCCGCCTCAGGTCGGCCCCCCACCGTCAGAGACTCGAACCCGGGACTCCCGCGTCACTCAAAAGGGACCCAGCCCGGTGAGCCAAAGAGAGATCTCTCCACAGCCCAGTAGCTGTAGTCCTGCTATCACAGGGAAGGGCGGCGACGTCACCGCTCTGGTAAGCCGGCTCTTACACACCCTGATGGCCGTATGCGTTACAATATGAAGGAAAACAGAGCTTTCACCAGGCGATTATCTCGATTTATTGGGAACTAAAATAAAGAAAAGAGCAGGAAAAAGGAGTAACGGGCACAGCGCGTCCACACCGCACTTTCCCCTGAGACACAGATCAAATAAAACTGATTTTATTTAAACGTTAAACGTAACTCTAAGAGGAGCCGTGTACTAGACTGTCAGGGTCTGGAGCTGCTCATAGACACAGCACTGGTGATAAACTACAACTCCCATAACCACCCTGAGCCACGTCCAGTCTGCGTCACAGTCCCTATTCCTCCTGGCTGTGGTGACGTCAGCGGGTCCCTCCCTGTTCTGGCAGCTTCACAGGCACCGGCGCGCAGGAGAGACTCACACGGGATTTCATTTTTAAAAGTTTATTTTCTCAAAAATTAGAAAAAAACACAGCAGGGTTTCCAGAGATATTTACATGTCAGGAGTACAGCAGGCTGGTAGCGAGGTATTTCTCCCTCTCTCGTACATGTTATTTTCCCCCGTTTAATTAAAAAAAAATAATATAACACATTTAAACACAACACAACATCATCATTTCTACAATTACTACTATATTTCTGACCTCATCTCACTGCCCGTCAGTAAACCCATCTCCCAGTGTGAGCAGTGGACAGAGAGCTGGGAGAGAGTCAGCCTGTGTTCATGAGTCAGTGATGGGTTTAATCTCCACACTGACAGCAGGCAGCAGCTCAAGGTCTTTATCTGAATCCCAGGTCCAGAAGACAGGATAGATCTTCTCCCCCTGAGGGAAGACCATATCAGTGAAAGTGTAGACATGAGCTCTGGACTCCACTGTGTAAAAGGAGACCTTCCTCTCCTCAATATCCACACACACCCCCAGCTTCTTGGGCCGCAGACTGAGGGGGAGACGGGTCACAGGGGCAGTGAGGGCAGAGAAACCATCAGGGTCAGATTTCAGACACCAGTAACCCTGCTGGGGAGAGAAGCTGAACTTTCCTTTCCTCTCTGCAGTCTCGCTGGTCACTCCTATTCTCCAGCTGTCATTCACCTCCACCTCCCAGTAGTGTCTCCCTGAGGTGAAGGCCTCCCTGCTCACGACACATTCCCAGTAATCAAATCTGTGAGGATTGTCAGAGAGACTCTTCCTCTGTCCCCGTCTCACTCTCTACCCATCCTCAGACAGGCTGAGCCGACAGTGAGCTGTATCAGGGTCCAGAGTCACAGCAGCTGGGGAATAAAACACAAACATCACAACAGGCTCCTGCCGATCACAGTCCAACTCAACTCCATCAGACTGTGAAATGTCTTTGTCCCCAAACCTACCGAGAGAGAAACATGAGTCAATTACTAATGACTGCTCTTCCCTTCCAGAGAAACGACATCTTCTTCACTGTTTCACTAGTATTACACATGAGAGTGATCCCAATATCCTCTAAATACAAACATTAAACACTTGTTTTCACAGCGATGAAACTTTATTTTTTTAAACGACATTATTAATAAACACAGGACCGACCGGACTGCAGGAGAAACTATAGCCCGACCACTCGCTTTCAAACACTTCACAACCCAACACAGCGAACTGTATACTGTAAGAAACTGGACAGCCTGTCTGTTAAACCGGTTTATTTCAAATCCCAGTTCAGCAGCTCGTTCATCTTCTCTAAGACCATTTTCCTGACGACGCAGAATAAAAAAGTGCTGAATTCAAAGACTGAATAATGCTCGTTTTTACAGAAAAAAAATATAATGGAAAAAGCAAAACCTTGCTGAAATATAAGAAAGCCTTCCCACTTACTTTGAAAATGCGAAGAAATATCTAATTTAAAATATTCAATTTAAAGCAGAAATAACACATCCAGAAACCCGGAGAGAAAGACGAGAGGGCCAACAGGGGGTGCTCACCCTGCAGTCTATGTGGGTCCTAATTCCCCAGTATAGCGATGGGGACATGATACTGTAAACAGGCGCTGTCCTGTGGATGAGACTTAAAACCCAGGTCCTGTGTGGTCATTAAGGCTCTGCTCCTGAATATTCCAGTTATTCACAAATCCAGGGTCTCAGACTCTGACACATTCTGACAGATGGAGAATGGCAAAGGGCTGTGGCAAGACGGACTTCCCAAGGAATTCTACACCTGCTTCTGGGACACCCCAGTGGCAGACCTGGTGGAGGTGGAACAAGAGCTCTTCCATCAGCAAAAAGCTTGGACACGGGATGAGGGAAGGTGTCATCTCTCAGCACTTCAGGAGGAGTTCAAAAGATGCTCTGCATGGACATCAAGATCGTGTCCAAGCTACTGGCCATTAGACTGAGGACCGCCCTGCCCCACATCACCAACAGTGACCAGACATGTGGGGTGGGAGGGTGATAAGTCAGCTGGAACCTCCAGCTCACCAGAGATGCCATCACCTGGGCCGAGGACCAGAACGTGCCCATGATGGTGGTGAGCCTGGACCAGGAGAAAGCCTTCGACACAGTAAACCACAGCTATGTGTTCAGAGGGCTGGAGCACTTCAGATTCTGAGAAAGTTTTAGCTGCTGGACAGAGATACTGTACTCTGAAGTGGGCAGTAGGGTCAACATGAACAGACATCTTTGGGATTTAATCCCCCAGGAATCTGGAGTAGGACAAGGGTGTCCTCTTTAACCTCTTCTCTATGTTCTCATTACAGAGCGGTAGGCAGAGGCACAGGGGACGTCCTCAAGATCTCCCAGTACACATGACGCTGTTCCTGATTTCAGACAGGGGGTTTCAGAGTGGGCTGCAGGTTAGGGAGCAGTACTGCAGGGCCTCAGAATTGAGGCTATTAAACAGAAAGAGCAAGGGCAAGCTCTTTGAACCCTGGAGGGACAGGAACATGTCGCCAGAAGGTCTCAAGCTTTGCATGGAGCCCCTAATGATACTGGTGTTCATTCCAGAGCCAGGACAACAAGAACATAAACTGGACAGAGAGGACCGTCAAGGTCAACGTGTTACTGGGCCTGTGGAAGACTCGCACGCTGACTCTCATGGGGAAAGTGAGGGTGCTGAAGGCAGACACCCTGCTGGCTTTAGCTGACCTGGTCGTGGTGTACCCTCTGTCAGCCAGACTCAGACAAGCGCTGCAAGGGATGGTGGAACAGGTACGAGTACATCACAAGGAACCAGATGTGCCAGACAGTGAGGAAGGGGGAGAGATGTGCCGAATTTCCCCTTGAAACTCCACTGCATCTTCTTCTGCAACCTCTGTCACTAGGGGCTGGACCCCATCAGTCACAATTCTCAGTACTTTGTCAGGCTGTGGTTCTCCCTCCCAATGAAGCATCTGATCCAGTGTCAAACACTAGTCCTAAAGCAGAAAACTAACCGGAGACCTACTAAGAAGTATGAGGCCATGAGACAGCCAGAGCTCTGCACCAACAAAAGGCACTATACAAGGAAGAGGAAGGAGGAACTAGTCACCAGGGAGAGACAGATGATCCTACAGGTCACCGGGGAGGGGCTGACGATCCCATGGGAGACCTGGGTAAAGACTCAACACAGAGGACAAGACAACAAGCTGAAGGCCCTCAGCTGGATGACAGTTTGCCTCGGACAAACTGTCCAAGGGAGTCCGAGGTGAATCCATGAGTGTAGCAATAGTCCCGGAGACCGCCGTTGAACTCGGAGTAGTCTCTCTCCCCTGTCCACCACGTCGGCCTGCCCCTGCCCGTCCATATCGGGCACCGGCGTCCTGGCTCTCTGCGGAGCTCGGCTAAGCCGGCCGATGGGACAGCCAGTCTGACCCAGGCTCGCACCCCGGGATCACCAGACCCCCTAGGGGTATAACACAGCGCGCTAAAACCCGCAGCGGACACGATCGCCTACCCTCTGACGCAAATACGGACTTGTGTGCACATATTTCAGACAAGAGGGGGCCGCGGAGGTAGAAATTTGGACCCAGAGACGCTGGACCACTTGGGAAGGCGGGGGCGGGACATCGCAACTCAGAACGACAGACCATTGGCTCAGAAGGGGGCGGGACATCCAACACATAACGGGCGCCCATTGGTTGAAAAAGGGGGGCGTGGCAGCTGTCAAAAAGTTTGATGGAAGGTGTTGCTTCTCCTTACTACAGTGTGTGATCTCCTGTCCCAGCCTGAGGAACAGACAGTGAGCCTGTCTCTCAATAATAATAATACAGTGTGTGATCTCCTGTCCCAGCCTGAGGAACAGACAGTGAGCCTGTCTCTCAATAATAATAATACAGTGTGTGATCTCCTGTCCCAGCCTGAGGAACAGACAGTGAGCCCGTCTCTCAATAATAATACAGTGTGTGATCTCCTGTCCCAGCCTGAGGAACAGTGAGCCTGTCTCTCAATAATAATAATACAGTGTGTGATCTCCTGTCCCAGCCTGAGGAACAGACAGTGAGCCCGTCTCTCAATAATAATAATAAAGTGTGTGATCTCCTGTCCCAGCCTGAGGAACAGACAGTGAGCCCGTCTCTCAATAATAATAATACAGTGTGTGATCTCCTGTCCCAGCCTGAGGAACAGTGAGCCTGTCTCTCAGTAATGCTCTATATGCTGTATGTAAATGTACTATGATGTGTTCATTGTATATGCTTTGGCAACACTGCAAATCAGCAGTAATACCAGTAAAGCTGCTTACAGTGTGGAGAGAGAGGAAAGAGGAGAGAGGGAGTGTGGAAAGAGAGAAAGAGGAGAGAGGGAGTGTGGAAAGAGGAGAGATATCACAGGACACTACACGGCACTGGATATCACAGGACACTACAGGGCACTGGATATCACAGGACACTACAGGGCACTGGATATCACAGGACACTACAGGACACTGGACATCACAGGACACTACAGGGCACTGGATATCACAGGACACTGGATACCTGTAGCAGCGTGTATACAGTGTATACAGACACACTGATTGGACACTCCAGTACATTAAAACTGCACTGAGAGAGAGAGGGGTTCATACACACACACTGACTGGACACTCCAGTACATTAACACTGCACTGAGAGAGAGAGGGGTTAATACAGACACACTGACTGGACACTCCAGTACATTAACACTGCACTGAGAGAGAGAGAGGGGTTCATACACACACACTGACTGGACACTCCAGTACATTAACACTGCACTGAGAGAGAGAGGGGTTCATACACACACACTGACTGGACACTCCAGTACATTAACACTGCACTGAGAGAGAGGGGTTAATACAGACACACTGACTGGACACTCCAGTACATTAACACTGCACTGAGAGAGAGAGGGGTTAATACACACACTGACTGGACACTCCAGTACATGAACACTGCACTGAGAGAGAGAGGGGTTAATACAGACACACTGACTGGACACTCCAATACATTAACACTGCACTGAGAGAGAGAGGGGTTAATACAGACACACTGACTGGACACTCCAGTACATTAACACTGCACTGAGAGAGAGGGGGGTTAATACACACACACTGACTGGACACTCCAGTACATTAACACTGCACTGAGAGAGAGAGGGGTTAATACAGACACACTGACTGGACACTCCAGTACATTAACACTGCACTGAGAGAGAGAGAGGGGTTAATACACACACACTGACTGGACACTCCAGTACATGAACACTGACCTGAGAGAGAGAGAGGGGTTCATACAGATGGAGTGAGAGAGAACCTTTATTTCTCTGGTTATGATCCTGCGCGTGTTTCTGGTGTGGGTGGCGGGTGGTAATGATTAACAGGAGAGAGAGGCGTGTCTCACTGCGGTGGCACACCTGATGACAGCCCCCTGTCTGGGCAGCAGCGCGCCGAGAGCACAGACGAACCGCAGACGTGCAGCTCAGCTCCGCCACAGTGAAACAGGACGCGGCGCACACACTCAAACAGCAGCGAGGGACACGCGTGACGAAACAAGCCGAGAGGAAGTCGAGGAGTCTGGGACGTGTCACCATCCCCACCCCTCCTCTAGGGGGCGCTCCGGTCCTCTCCGATTTCCCCTGATGACGGGCCCCTGCCCCCAGTCCTGCCCCTCCCGCTGTTCTGGGCTCAGCACTGGGAAGACCCGCCTGCCAGCAGCTCCAGGAGAGCCCCGACGGCACGGGCTTCACCCCGACTTCACCCTGACCCCTGACCCGGGGCTCGCAGCGCCTGGTTCGAGTCCCTGTCCCTGCCCCGGATCCCGTTCCGGATCGGAACCCGTCTGTCTCGGATGGACCCCCCGGCTCCTGTTTCAATACGTTTGAAACATTTATTTTCATTCTCTAGGAATCTGAAAAGTGCAAAAGCAAGTGAACGTTTGTTCTATGTAAAAAATAATTTTCTAATATAATTTCCTTCATCACCTCTGGCGGTTAATTGTTTTTTTTCTGATTGTGTCTTTTTCCTCTTGTACTGGTCTCTGCTCCTCTAGTTGTAGTTGTATCTGTAAATTCTTTAAACACTGAATCATTTAAAAAAAAACAACGAAACCAGCCCTGCTCAATCTCCTCAATCTCATCATGACAGCCGGCTGTTTCCCCGAGGCCTGGAACCAAGGACTGATCACGCCCATCTATAAGAGTGGAGATAAACTCGATCCCAACAACTACCGGGGCATCTGTGTGAACAGTAACCTGGGGAAGGTATTCTGCAGTATCCTGAACACATGAATACTTCCTTACCGATCACAGTGTCCTGAGCAAGAGTCAGATTGGCTTCTTGCCAGATCACCGCACATCTGATCACATTTACACCCTACACACACTGATAGACAAACACGTCCACCAGAAACACAAAGGAAACATTTTTGGCTGCTTTGTCGATTTCGAAAAAGCATTTGACTCGATTTGGCGTGAAGGACTCTTTTACAAAGCCCTCCAAAGTGGTGCAGAAGACAAACTCCACAACGTCAATGTGCTCAGAGAACACATCCCAATCAGATCTTATGATGTTGGCACAACTTTGCACCACATGCATATTATATTTGGAAGAACAAAGATAAAATAATAATAATAATAATAATAATAATAATAATAATAATAATAATAATAATAATAATTGCTGACACTTATATAGCGCTTTTCTGGACACTCCACTCAAAGCTCTTTACAGGTCATGGGGATCCCCTCAACACCCACCAGTGTGCAGCCCCACCTGGATGATGCACCAGTACACTCACCACACACCAGCTCTCAGTGGGGAGGAGAGCAGAGGGAAGCCAGTTCAGAGAGAGGGGTTATTAGGAGGCCATGATTGGTAAGGGCCAATGGGAAATTTGGCCAGGACACCCCTACTCTTTTCGAGAAACACCCTGGGATTTTTAATGACCACAGAGAGTCAGGACCTTGTTTTTACGTCTCATCCGAAGGACGGCGCCGGTTTTACACTATAGTGTCCCCGTCACTACACTGGGGCATTAGTACCCACACAGAGTGCAGGGAGAGAGCGCCCCCTGCTGGCCCCACTAACACCTCTCCCAGGAGTCTCCCCTCCAGGTACTGGCCAGGCTCCCCCTGCTGGGCTCCAGTGGGCTGGGAGCTGGGTGAGAGCGCCCCCTGCTGGGCTCCAGTGGGCTGCCAGTTGTGAGCTGCAGAGTGACCTGACTGCTGTCCAGATCAAAACGTGCCAAACCTTTGGAAAGAACTAATAATGCAATTGGAGACTTGTCGATTGAGGTAATACGGCACATCTTGAGAGCTACATAGCTCAGTAGCTACGGCGAGCAATGAAGAGATTCGGAGCGCCTAAAAGCTGTTTGTGCAGAGGTACATCCCCTTCCACCCAAACCCACCCGTTTGGACATAACTTCTACAGAGGAGGCAGCTCTAAAGTCAGGACTCCGCGACCTGGCAATGGTGTTTTGTGGCTGTAAGTGACTGAACACGCGGTCTCAGAAGTGGTGAAAAGACCGACCCCCGACTAACGTCAAGCGTCCGCACGTCAGTACAAGACTTGAACTTGCGAAAGCATTTCTTGCTGAGGGGCAGAATCAGAGAATGTGGGGGCAGGAAGGAGGTGATGTGATGGTCAGGGGAGCTGCAGCAGAACCTTGAACTTGAACTTGAACTTTACTGCCATATGTAACCGGTACTGGTCCAATGGAATTCTTACTGACAGGAAGTCTCTCGATTGTAAAACAAGTGTAAAAAACAAAACAAAGTGCAGACAGTGCATCAGGACAATATAGATACAGACAGTAGACAATGTGCAAGTAAACATGTAGACAGTTTGAATGTAAACAATACAGACATGTAAACAGTGCCTGGAGATGTGTGATAGATAAGAAATCACAATGAGGTAGATGGTGATGGTGTAGCTGTGGTCCGAGGGGGATGGCTAATTGTGTTCGCCAGTCTCACTGCTTGTGGATAGAAGCTATTGAAGAATCTGGTGGTCAGTGTCCGTGTGCTCTTGTATCTCTTGCCTGAGGGCAGTGGGGTGAAGAGCTCATGCCCGGGGTGGTGACTGTCCTCTGTGATGGCCAGAATTCTACCACGGCAGCGGTCCTCATAGAGCTGTTTAATCTCGGTGAGACCGCAGCCGATGATCTTCTGGGCCATATTGACCATTCTCTGCAGTGCCTTTCTTTCTCGCGAAGAGGTGTTGCCATACCACACGGTGATCCCGTTGGTGAGGACACTCTCGATGGTGCAGCGGTAGAAGTTCACCAACACATGTACTGGCATCCCCCAGCGCTTGAGGCACCTCAAGAAATAAAGGCGCTGCTGAGCCTTCTTCATGATAGAGTCAGTGTGCACAGTCCAGGTTAGATCTTTAGAGATGTGAATTCCCAAAAACCTACAGCTGGTGACTGTTTCCAGTTCCGTTCCATCAATACTAAGTGGGCTGTGAGTGTGTGGCCTGTGTCTCCGAAAGTCCACTATTAGCTCTTTCGTTTTCTTTACGTTCAAGTCCGGGTTATTACTATGACACCACCTAAGCAGCTGTACGACTTCATCCCTGTAAGTGGACTCGTCATCATCACTGATCAGTCCTATTATAGTGGTGTCATCAGCAAACTTAATGATGCGGTTGTTGCTGTGTCTTGCTGTGCAGTCGTGAGTAAATAGGGAGTACAACCTTGGACTCAGACAGCAGCCTTGTGGGGTTCCAGTGCTCAGGGTGAGTGGTGTTGATGTTTTATTGCCTATCCGCACCACCTGTGGTCTCTCGATAAGAAAGTCCAGCAGCCAGTTGCAGACAGAGGTGCACAGACCTAATCCCCTGAGCTTTGTCACCAGTTGACTGGGTATGATGGAATTGAATGCTGAACTGTAGTCCACAAACAGCATTCTCACATACGAGTTCTTAGTGTCCAGGTGTTCCAAGGCTGTATGCAGAGCCAGGGAGACGGCATCATCCACTGATCTGTTGCTCTGGTAGGCGAACTGCAAGGGGTCCAGGGACTCTGTGATGGAGGAGTTGATGTGTGACAACACCAGCTTCTCCAGGCATTTCATCACCACAGATGTTAATGGTGGTGATGAAACACCACCAACATTGTTTTTACCACATTGTAGTCATAGAGAAATTTTAGTCAAGTGGTTTAATTTATTTGCATAATAAAATGTTTTTCTAAGAAAATATTTAACAGCTCGAAGTTCGATACTCATTTTGTCAACAGTGTTTTCCCGCGGTACAGCGCTGCGTCACGAAGCGAACAAAGTGAAATATTTCAGATGCGGTCGGAGAGGGCGGTACTGAGAGTCCTGAACTGGACGTTTCTCAGGTTGTTCTGAGAGTCTGGACACGGCTGGGATTAAAACAAAAGTTGAACAAGTAACGAATTGTAGCGCGTTTTGTTCCAATACAGAGGAACTTAAATAAGCGAAATGAAATATATTTATTTTTCTGTACATGCCAAAGTTTCAAAAAGAATCCCTCAGATAATGATGTTGAATACACAAACTGCCGAAGCAGTGCAGTCTCTCGTGTTTCGGGTTAGTTTATATATATTAAACACAGCTGAACACAACAGCAGGAATGAGTTTAACTTCACTTCTTACTAGAACAGCAGGTCTGTCGCCATCTTCTGACCCGCTTGCTCTAGGGAGCGTCTCACAATTACCACACTAACCAGCGCACAAGGGAGTGTGTTAAAACTACCTCTCATGACACAGTCCCTCTGTGGACAGAGAATCTTCCACACGAAATGTCCAAACGGCAGGACAGAACACAAGACTGACACGGAGCCCAAGTTTCTGTCCGTGAAGGAAAAAACTCGCCGCTGCCAACAAACTTTTGGGCATCATATGAAGGAAAGCGGAGCTTTCACTGGCCCATTACCAAACTTCATTGGGAAATAAAATAAAGAAAAGACTAGAAAGAAGCATCCACTTTTCCCTGGATCACGATCAGAGATCAAATAAAACGTCTCTCACAAACCACCACAGTAAAAATAAACCCCAAACGAACATAAAATACCGAATATAGTCATGTATCCCTGTATTAAAGGGAGCCGGGTATTAGACTGGCTGGAGCTGCTCACAAGACACAGCGCTGGTGATAAACTACAACTCCCACAACCACCCTGAGCCACTTCCTGTCTGCGTCACTGTCCCTATTCCTCCAGGCTGTGGTGACGTCACCGGGTCCCTCCCCGATCTGGCAGCTTCACAGGCACCGGCGCGCGCAGGAGAGACTCACACGGGATTTCATTTTTAAAAGTTTATTTTCTCAAAAATTAGAAGAAAAACACAGCAGGGTTTCCAGAGATATTTACAAGTCAGGAGTACAGCTGGCTGGTAGTGAGTTATCTCGCCCTCTCTCGTACATGCTATTTTTCCCCGTTTAAATGTGTTATAGTAAATAAAAAAAAATTAAACACGACACAACATCATCATTTCTACAATTACTACTATATTTCTGACCTCACCTCACTGCCCGTCAGTAAACCAGTCTCCCAGTGTGAGCAGTGGACAGAGAGCTGGGAGAGAGTCAGCCTGTGTTCATGAGTCAATGACGGGTTTAATCTCCACACTGACAGCAGGCAGCAGCTCAAGGGCTTTATCTGAATCCCGAGTCCAGAAGACAGGATAGATCTTCTCCCCCTGAGGGAAGACCATGTCAGTGAAAGTGTAGAGATGAGCTCTGGACTCCACTGTGTAAAAGGAGACCTTCCTCTCCTCAATATCCACACACACCCCCAGCTTCCTGGGCCGCAGACTGAGGGGGAGACGGGTCCGAGGGTCAGTGAGAGCAGAGAAACCAGACCAGTCAGAGCCCAGACACCAGTAACCCTGCTGGGGAGAGAAGCTGAACTCTCCTTTCCTCTTTGCAGACTCTCTGGTCACTCCTATTCTCCACCACTCATTCACCTCCACCTCCCAGTAGTGTCTCCCTGAGGTGAAGGCCTCCCTGCTCACGACACAGGGACAGTAATCAAACCTGTGAGGATTGTCAGAGACACTCGTCCTCTGTCCCCATCTCACTCTCTTCCCATCCTCAGACAGGCTGAGCCCACAGTGAGCTGTATCAGGGTCCAGAGTCACAGCAGCTGGGGAATAAAACACAAACATCACAACAGGCTCCTGCCGATCACAGTCCAACTCAACTCCATCAGACTGTGAAATGTCTTTGTCCCCAAACACACCGAGAGAGAAACACCAGTCAATTACTAATGACTGCTCTTCCCTTCCAGAGAAACGACATCTTCTTCACTGTTTCACTAGTGTTACACATGGGAGTGATCCCAATATCCTCTAAATACAAACATTAAACACTTGTTTTCACAGCGATGAAACTTTATTTTTTTAAACGACATTATTAATAAACACAGGACCGACCGGACTGCAGGAGAAACTACAGCCCGACCACTCGCTTTCAGACACTTCACAACCCACCACAGCGACCTGTATACTGTAAGAAACTGGACAGCCTGTCTGTTAAACCGGTTTATTTCAAATCCCAGTTCAGCAGCTCGTTCATCTTCTCTAAGACCATTTTCCTGACGACGCAGAATAAAAAAGTGCTGAATTCAAAGACTGTATACTGCTCGTTTTTACAGAAAAAAAATATAATGGAAAAAGCAAAACCTTGCTGAGATATAAGAAAGCCTTCCCACTTACTTTGAAAATGTGAAGAAATATCCAAAGTGTTCAGTTTAAAGCAGAAATAACACATCCAGAAACCCGGAGAGAAAGACGAGAGAAACAGAGGCGCTCATACTGACTTCAGACTGCTCGTGTTCACTGTCCGCCTCTCTGATAGGAGACACCAGCTGTCAATCAGTGAGCTCTGACCACTGAGAGACGGGGGCGGGGCTTATACATGCCCAGAGCGAATGGGGGTTTTAATCGATTCAAGAAGATTTATTCGCATGACTAATGAACACTGACTTAATACTCTCCTCATACTTAATACTTCAGTGTAAACTATTAATACTTAATACTGAGTAAATACTCCCCTTTACCTGTCTGCCTGTCAATCTAGTGAAGATCAAAGATATTCTTATAAGCTCTTGTTTTCTGACTCCTGGAGCCTAGAAAGGCTGACACAGTCACCTACATGAATTTATAAAAACACTAGCAGCCATATCACTCTGCAACTCCCAACTGGCAGCCCACTGTAACTCAGCAGGTGTGAGCCTGGTCAGTACCTGGATGGGAGACCTCCTGGAAAAAACTAAGGCTGCTGCTGGAAGAGGTGTGAGTGGGGCCAACAGGGGGCGCTCACCCTGCAGTCTATGTGGGTCCTAATTCCCCAGTATATTGATGGGGACATGATACTGTAAACAGGTGCTGTCCTGTGGATGAGACTTAAAACCAAGGTCCTGTGTGGTCATTAAAAATCCCAGGGTGTTTCTTGAAAAGAGTAGGGGTGTAACCATGGTGTCCTGGCCAAATTTCCCCCTGGCTTTTACCCATCATGGCCTCCTAATAACCCCCCTCTCTGAACTGGCTTCATCACTCTGCTCTCCTTCCCACTGAGAGCTGGTGTGTGGTGAGTGTTCTGGCACACTATGGCTGCAGTCGCATCATCCAGGTGGGGCTACACACTGGTGGTGGTGGAGGGGAGTCCCCATTACCTGTAAAGCGCTATATAAGTGTAAGCAATTATTATTAATACCTGAATTCATTTCTGGGCTCAGAGCGCCTTTATTTCAGTGATGAGAGAGGTCGCCCTCTTCTGGACACTGCAACTCTGAAGCCATCATGACAACATCTTCCACTGATATTTCACACTTATTCTGTGTAGAACAGGGCACAGTGTCAAACACTGACTTACTCCACAGGAGAGTCTATCAGTCTGGAAACACAGACACCCTCTAGATCACTCCTGTTTGAAACGAGGTCCCCAATATCGCAGGCAAACACCCCAATACACACTCACTCTGGTGGGACTAGTGAAATAATATTGACACTCCAGTGTCATTCTTAGTGAAACACACCACTGGGTCTCTTAATGACCAGGACCATGTGAGAACACCAGCTGGGCTGAAGAGAAAGACCCCAAAGTTATTACCCCTGGCCAGTAAGAGGAGCCCTACAGCCCCAGTAAATACCCCTCTTAAACTAACCATGAGCACCTGACTCTGACATGTCTGAGCTGCTCTGAGGAAAACAGGCTGTACTGTGACCCCAAGCTTCTCTCTGTCTGTGTGTCTGTGTCTCATGGAGAGCAAGCTGGGGTCCTGTATGTGAAAAGATGAATTCCTAATGCAAGAGATTGTATATGGCAAATAAAGAGATCTTGATCTTAAACGTGTGTCATTTTTACCATTTCTGTGACAAGTAGAATTGACAAAGCTTTCCAAACATCTGTTCTTCTTGATATGAAACTGCAGAAACATGTCCTGTACAGAGTGTTTGCTCACCCTTTCAACACTGAACAGAATACATTTACGATGACTTATACCTGCTTTTGGCTTCCTGTTACTGTTGGTCCCAGTAAACAGCAAGCCAGCAATGAACAAACTGTGTAACGGGTTGTGTGTCGTCCTGAATTCTTTTTCTTTTTGTCTGTCATTCCCCTATCTCTTCACAGTCATCTGCGCAAAATACACAGAAATACTGTTTCTTCCCCCTTAAACTTATACCTCTCCTGCATTTTACTGTGTAATTCCCAATTCAAGTGTATTTGATGTCTGCAGACTGTAGTCTAAAAGCGTTTGAGGTTTTTGTGCTTAAAGATTTAGTGACTGACCAACAATAACCTAAGACATTCTGATTTTGGCAGGATATCAAGAACAAATGATGTTGGGTTTTCCTATCGCTCTGTTTGTTCAGACAGATCAAGTCCTGACTCTTTCTTCCTGCTGACCCATCAGCCTGGTTGATGTGTGAAGAGAAGCAGCCATTTCTCAGACAAGAGAGAGGCCTACAGGCCCCAGAGGAGCCCCTGTACCAGAGTCACACTGCTGCCGCTCACAAGAGGCTGTGTGTCTGTGAAGCTGCAGGGGAAGAGCACTGTCATCATACCATCATTATTGTGAGACTGGCTCTGCTCCTGAATATTCCAGTTATTCACAAATCCAGGGTCTCAGACTCGGACACATTCTGACAGATGGAGAATGGCAAAGGGCTGTGGCAAGACGGACTTACCAAGGAATTCTACACCTGCTTCTGGGACACCCCAGTGGGAGACCTGGTGGAGGTGGAACAAGAGCTCTTCCATCAGCAAAAAGCTTGGACACAGGATGAGGGAAGGTGTCATCTCTCAGCACTTCAAGAGAGGTTCAAAAGATGCTTTGCATGGACATCAAGATCGTGTACAAGCTACTGGCCATTAGACTGAGGACCGCCCTGCCCCACTTCATCAACAGCGACCAGACATGTGGGGTGGGAGGGTGATAAGTCAGCTGGAACCTCCAGCTCACCAGAGATGCCATCACCTGGGCCGAGGACCAGAACGTGCCCATGATGGTGGTGAGCCTGGACCAGGAGAAAGCCTTCGACACAGTAAACCACAGCTATCTGTTCAGAGGGCTGGAGCACTTCAGATTCTGAGAAAGTTTCAGCTGCTGGACAGAGATATTGTACTCTGAAGTGGGCAGTAGGGTCAACATGAACAGACATCTTTGGGATTGAATCCCCCAGGAATCTGGAGTAGGACAAGAGTGTCCTCTTTCACCTCTTCTCTATGTTCTCATTATAGAGCTGTAGGCAGAGGCACAGGGGAAGTCCTCAAGATCTCCCAGTACACATGACGCTGTTCCTGATTTCAGACAGGGGGTTGCAGAGTGGGCTGCAGGTCAGGGAGCAGTACTGCAGGGCCTCAGACTTGAGGCTAATAAACAGAAAGAGCAAGGGCAAGCTCTTTGGACCCTGGAGGGACAGGAACATGCCGCCAGAAGGTCTCAAGCTTTGCATGAAGACCCTAATGATACTGGTGGTTTCATTCCAGAGCCAGGACAACAAGAACATAAACTGGACAGAGAGGACCGTCAAGGTCAACGTGTAACTGGGCCTGTGAAAGACTCGCACGCTGACTCTCGTGGGTAAAGTGAGGGTGCTGAAGGCAGACACCCTGCTGGCTTAAGCTGACCTGGTCGTGGTGTACCCTCTGTCAGCCAGACTCAGACAAGCGCTGCAAGGGATGGTGGAACAGGTACGAGTACATCACAAGGAACCAGATGTGCCAGACAGTGAGGAAGGGGGAGAGATGTGCCGAATTTCCCCCTGAAACTCCACTGCATCTTCTTCTGCAACCTCTGTCACTAGGAGCTGGACCCCATCAGTCACAATTCTCAGTACTTTGTCAGGCTGTGGTTCTCCCTCCCTGTGAAGCATCTGATCCAGTGTCAAACACTAGTCCTGAAGCAGAAAACTGACCGGAGACCTACTAGGAGGTATGAGGCCATGAGACAGCCAGAGCTCTGCACCAACAAAAGGCACTATACAAGGAAGAGGAAGGAGGAACTAGTCACCAGGGAGAGACAGATGATCCTACAGGTCACCGGGGAGGGGCTGACGATCCCATGGGAGACCAGGGTAAAGACTCAACCCAGAGGACTAGACAACAAGCTGAAGGCCCTCAGCTGGATGACTGTGCACCAGAGCTGGTGACCAGAGAGGTGTCATGCCCTCTGCAGCCAAAGGGCGCTCCTACTCTGTCCTGTCCCCAGTTCCTTGTGCTTTGCTGTCCTTCTGGTGTCTCTGTCTCTGGGGATATGTATTTTCGGGTCTCTCATTCTCCTTCGATCATCATTAACGTTCGGATGTCCTGAGACCCGCCCAGCACCAGGTCGCCCCACGTCCGCTGCCTGAGGACATTGGTTTCTATACGGCTCCTGAACAGCTGAGCCCAGGCTAACCCCTGTTCCACCACTACGCATAGGGTCTTTTTCACTCTCCTGCCTCTCCACGATTTGTCCCTTCCGACATCCGTGACAGAATGCTGAGCCTCCTACTGACCCTGCGAGCGGCGCTTTTTTGTTTTTCCGCAGTTTTTTTTCCTCTCTCAGCTCTCCTATTCTAATCGCGAGATTCTTTTTCCGACTCCTGTACCTGTGAGCGGGCCGTGTGCCTGGCTTTCCTCAGGTTGTCCACTCCGATATCAGTGATAGAATGTTGAATGTGCCTATTGCCCAGTCTGCGGTATTTTTCCCGGGTTTTTGTCCTTTTGTTTGTTTCTGCCTGGTGTTTTGCTTTTCTCACTTCCTGGTTTCCCCTTCTCTCTGGTCCCCCTGTCCCCTGTGTTGTAGAACTCTTGGTTCCTATCTGTTTATTGTGGTTTGTTACCCTGGTCTCCCAGGTTTATTTCTGTCATTGTTTGTGCTTGTTTACTTCTCTTTTATTGTTTTATGTCTCTGGAGCACTACCCCGCCCCCCCCTTCCTCTACCCAATAAAGGTTTCTACCCTGGAGGAGGGGGTAGCTCTCAGCCATGGACTCCCGGAGGTTTCCTTTCAGTTAAATGAGGTTTTTCCTCCCCCCAGTGCTGTGCAGCTCGCTTATTTGTATGGGCGTCAGGAGCCGCCCATGAAGGGGAGGGGGTACTGTAATGGCCTCTGCAGCCAGAGGGAGCTCCTACTCTGTCCTGTCCCTAGTTTCCTGTGCTTTGCTGCCTTCCGGTGTCTCTCTCTGGGTATATATTTTTCCGGGTCTCTCATTCCCCTTGGCTCAGCATTGACGTTCGGATGTCCTGAGACCCGCCCAGCACCAGGTCGCCCCACGTCTGCTGCCTGAGGACATTGGTTTCTATACGACTCCTGAACAGCTGAACTGTTTCATCAGAGCAAAAGAGCACTGGACAGGACTGAGGGCTGAAGAAAACCCAGAAAAACTGTTCCTTAGTGCTCCTGTTGAGAAATGGACAATCGCAGTTTCAGAGCCAGGAATGCAGCCAGTGGTAACACCCAGGAGGCTTGGAGGGGCTCTTATTGTGTGAACCAGCCTCACTGACCACTTGCAAAATAGAATGATTATAATGGACAATCACTCTTTTTGAGACGATTTAAATTCTGTAGAAGAGTTGTTGTCAGAATTGTATTCTCTGTAAGCACTGTGCACTGCACATTGTTGTAATAAAGTGCATTTTTTTAAATAAACTACACCCACTGGAACTTCTGTGTCCATCTCTGTGTTTGACACAGTGTGTCTCTGATCCACACAGAGTGACTGTCTGCAAGCTTGACTTTCTGAATTCAGACGTGTATCAGCATGTAGCAGAGTGTGAATCAGTGTGTGTGTCAGAGTGTGTATCAGTTTCTGTATCACTGTTCCTGCTGTGTGTTTGAGCTCCAGGTATATTTCAGAGGGGAACTGTTGTGAAAACAGACTCACAGTGTAAAAGCTCTGCTCTGGACCCGGGCTCTGGAGTCAGCAGACTGTAGACTTCAGTCACTGGGGAGACACACAGAGAAATGTCTCATCAGGGCTGCAGTAACAGAGTAACAGGAATAACATGTTCTACTGGACTGGGACTGTAGCCCCTATTAAAATGTTCCTGTTAAACTATATACAGCACAATATAACAACACACTTACTGTCATTAGGATTTGTGAGACTGGAGATTTTAAGACATTTCACCTAGAATTTGAATCATTTACTGATAAGCTGCTCTGATAAATACAGTCACTGCACAGAAAATCCATTGACAATATAAGAGAGAAACAGGAAATATATAAGCTGTCCAGAAAGACATCAGTGTGTTTCTCTACTAACCTGTTGTGGAAATCTTTATTGATTCCTTCTTGCAGAGATCCTCCAGTCGCTCTTTCAGTCCAGAGACAGCTCTCCTCACTGCCTCAGGAGAGAAGTGTGGACGGACAGGGGTGCTGGGTGAGTCTCCAGCTCCAGGAGGGACACAGACAGACTGGAAATTCTGCAGCAGGGAAGAGAAAGAGGAGTTTCCAGTCAAACACAGCACACATTCCTGGGGAGAAGCCAGGAGCAGCTCTGTGTGAGAGACACCCTTTTGTACTGCAGAGTCACAGAGCAGTGATGTTACCTGGAGGAAATGGATGTGATCCTCTGTGTGTGAGAGCTGGTTCAGCTCAGTGTCTCTCCTCTTCAGCTCAGCGATCTCCTTCTCCAGTCGCTCTAGAAGTCCTTCAGCCTGACTCACTGCAGCCCTCTCTTGAGCTCTGATCAGCTCTGTGACCTCAGAGCGTGTTCTCTCAATGGAGCGGATCAGCTCAGTAAAGATCCTGTCAGTGTCCTGTACAGCTGTGTGTGCAGAGCTCTGAGGGAGGAGACACACAGTGGATTATTACACAGGAAAACACTCAAACTACGTTATGCTGTATGCTATGTTTCCAAAGGGTACTGTCCAGTGTCCAGCTGTGGAAATGTGTGTCTTTGTGTCCACTTATCTGGTGAATACCCACTCTGAGTGACTTCACAGCCTGTCTCAGCTCCAGCAGCTTCTTCTCTCTCTCCTGGAGTCTCTGCTGGGTTTGTGTCTGTGTCTCCCCCAGCTGCTTCTGTGGAGAAACAGAGACACTCAGGACATTTCTGCTGTAAGAGAATCACATCACAGAGACACCCCTTAGAGTCACCCTGGGAAACCCACACTCTGTATCCTTGATGTCTTATCCACACGAGATGTGTTTCCTGGTCCTGTCTGACATGCTCCTGTTTCATGTCTAATCTACACCGGCAGCGTGTGCAGCGCAGCAGACACCTGACACCTGGGTCTGCACATCTGTATGTGAGGTGAAATGTAAAAAGGAGATAATTGTGTTTCAAATGATATATAAAACATCATCTAGAGATAGTTCAGGTGAGGAGCTGCGTCAGCATGCGTAGGCTGCAAAGGAACAATTAATAGGTTTATTCCATTCTGAAAAAAAGAAGAAAGAAAACACAACGTTTCGGCCCTGGAGCCTTCTCACACCTGAAGAAGAATAAACCTATTACTTGTTCCTTCATGATCTAGAGATCTCAGATTTCATTCATCTCAATATACACCAGTGTCCTGACTGCTCTCGGCATCTCAAAACAGAGGACTACAGCAGTGCTGATGAGCCTTGCTGCCACTAGTTTCTCTGAGTGCTCAGAGGAGACCCTGTGGCTGACGTGCTTGACCGCTGGATGAGGTTCTGGACCAGGCAGACCCTGTGTCCGACCACATCTCACATCCTGTCTGCTTCTGGGAAAATTCAGATCATTTCAGAGGACAAAAGGAAACATGTTCTGTGTCAGATTGACTCCAGCAGAGCCCAGCGTGAGTCTTGTATTTAATAAAGCAGGTGAAGGTATTATACCACAGTTAACTGGTTTTTGTGTCTGAGATCCACCACCTGCCTATTAGATCCCCTTCCCAGCACTTTATTTCAATCCTGTTTATCTGCTTTCTGCCCCATAGTCCTCAGTATAATAAATGAATCCTTGAGCACTGATGTGGTACCAGTGGCTTCACAGCTGCTGCTGTTCCCCCTGTGTGAGAAAGAGAGTCATGGCTCTGGACAGCCTGAACAACTTTCACCCTCTCTCCAACTTTCATACCCTTTCATTACCTTTTCATGCAGAAAGTTTACAGTGTGCTTTTAGACTTCAGTTAAATAATCCTCTTTGAACTCCAATATGGTTTCAGACAACCTCACAGCACAGAAAGTGCCCTGGTCAAAGTCACTAACGATCTTCTAACGGCTTCTGATTCTCGTTCTCTTTCTGTCCTCATTCTTACTGAACTCAGTGCTGCTTTCGACACTGTCAGCCATGACCTCTCACTTTCTTGTCTTGAGACTGTGTTTGGAGTTTCTGACACTGCTCTTCAATGGTTCCAGTCTTACCTCACTGATCACTTTCACTCTGTCTCTCTCGGCGATTGTAGCTCTGAAATTGGACTCATTAAGTCTGGTCTTCCTCAGGGGTTGACACTGGGCCCCCTACCCTTCAGCATGTATGAGTTCTGATGATACTCAAATCTACAGTACAGTACGTCCATACTAAACTGACACTGACATGTCTCTGCTCTAATTGCTTCTCTGACATAAACACATGGATGACTCACAATTTCCTTCATTTAAACTGCTACAAGACAGAAGTCATGCTTCTTGGCACACCAATGCAGTATCCTTATCTGTGGATGAAACTGTACTGGAGTCACAGTCAAAATTGAAGAACTTGGGGGTGATATCTGATCTAGGCTTGACATGTGCAACAAATTGTCAAAACATCATTCTTCAACCTCAGAAATACCACCAGGTTGTGTCCTATGTTAGAGCTAACTGTTGCTGAAAGCTGGTCAACTCTTTCATCTTTACTCATATTGACTACTGTAACACTCCACACACTGGGGTATCTAAACCCACACTGAACAAACTACAGTATGTCCAGAATTTGGCAGCCAGAATCCTGATTAGGTCCAGTGCAAGTGATTACGTTACTCCTGTCCTGGAGTCCCTGAACTGGCTTCCTATCAGGTTTCATGTCGACTTCAAAATCCTCATGATCCCCTAAAAGTCTCTGCATGGCTCGACACCTCAGTACCTGTCAGAGTTACTATCATCCTACTCCCCACCTCACAACCTTCACTCTTCTAATCCTGGTCTCCTGTCTGTCCCCCAGGCCAGCACTCTGGGTGACAGGGCTTCTCCTGCTGCAGCCCAGAGCTCTGGAATTCTATCCCTATGGATGTCATAGAGTCACCTTCCCTGAGCTCATTCAAATCCAGACTCAAAATCTTCTGTTTCAGAAGGGTTTTAATTTAACTGGGTCTGTTTCTGCTTCTTTGCTTTTATACTGTTTTCCAAAACCCCCTTCTACCTTCTACCTTTTGTGTTCTGTAAAGTGCTTTGAGAAGCCATTTTAAATCTATCATATAAAAATAGAGTTTATTATTATAAATAATAATACTATTGTGCTGAAATTAAAGCAGGACTTCATTAATGAGGGTGCAGTCTCCTCTAGAGGTATTGAGTGTGTTGTGCATTAATGAGGGTGTAGTCTGTTCTAGAGGTGTTGAGTGTGCTGTGCATTAATGAGGGTGCAATCTGTTCTAGAGGTGTTGAGTGTGTTGTGCATTAATGAGGGTGCAGTCTGTTCTAGAGGTGTTGAGTGTGTTGTGTATTAATGAGGGTCCAGTCTGTTCTAGAGGTGTTGAGTATGCTGTGCATTAATGAGGGTGCAGTCTCCTCTAGAGGTGTTTATTGTGCTGTGTAGTTGTACAGGTTCACTGGTGCTTCATGAGGACAGTAAAGAGGGAAACAGTGAAGGTGAGGAGGACGAGATAATGAACAACAGACAGAAGAACAGGAGACACTTCAGAGACACAACCAGTGTGGATCACAGCTGAGTACATGAGCAGGACTCAGCAGTGGAGATCCAGCATTACAGATACAGTAAATACAGTCTGGAGATCACTTAAAGCACCAAATATCCTAAATATCCTTTTTACATCTTGTACTAGACACTTTATGAACAGACACAAAGTCCTCACCTGTTTCTCTGCCCTTCCTGCTGCAGCTGAGACAGTATCATGGCCTCTGTGTTCATCCAGTAGACAGAGATAACAAACACACTTCTGGTCAGTACAGCAATAGACCTCCAGCAGTTTGTCATGAGTGGAGCAGATCTTCTCCTGCAGTTGTCCTGTGGCATCAACCAGCTTGTGTTTCTTCAATGGAGCAGCTTCATAGTGAGGCTGGAGGTGAGTCTGACAGTAAGAGGCCAGACACACCAGACAGGATTTCACAGCTCCCCTCTGTCTCCCAGTGCAGACATCACACAGCACATCTCCAGGGCCAGCAGGACTGTGAGCAGGAGGAGGGCCACTGAGCCCTGTCTCCTTCAGTTTCTCCACCACTTCAGCCAGGATGGTGTTTCTGTGAAGATCAGGTCTTGGGGTGAAGGTCTGTCTGCACTGGGGGCAGCTGTAGATCCCAGTCTGATCTTCCTGATCCCAGCAGTTCTTAATACAGCCCATACAGTAACTGTGTCCACAGAGCAGAGCCACTGGATCCTTCAGCAAATCCAGACACACTGAGCAGCTGAACTGGTCCTGAGAAAATGGAAAAGTGCCTTCTGCCATTTTTCTGACAAGTAGAAACTGCACAGAGAGGAGCAGTAGAGACGGAGCTGCAGTGAGGCTGTTTCTAGTAAAACGAAACTGATCTCTGAGTTTCACTTCCTGGATCTGCACAGAGCTGCAGGGGTGTGATTATTAGGGGGTGTGGTTGTTAGGGGTGTGATTAGGGTTGTCAGGGGGAGTGGTTTAGAGCTGCAGTTATGAAACGGCTTTGGTGGTTGTTGTTTGGGGAAGGTGTGGGGTTGTAAGAGAAGTGACTTACTGTGTCATTTTGGACTGACAGAAAGAAGTTTTTTTAATAAACGTCGATGTCAGTAGCTGCTCAGGCGAAGTCAATCCAGTTGTTTGTGTTCCCAATAATCAAAACAATAAAATACTAACTCGCTCACACAGCATGAGAAGATCAGAGCATGATGGTGACAGACAAGAGGAGGCCAGCTGGCCCATCCAGCTGTTTAATCGTTGGGAGTTATTTGGCTCCAGGTTCTCCTCCAGCTGTGTTTTGACAGAGGGGTGTCACAGCTCCACATGGTGCAGAGGATTTCACTGTCCGGGTGTGAGCTCTTACTGCGAGCAGTCCAGCCTGCTGTGTCTCTCTCTCCAGGCCAGTGAGCCCAGCCTGCTGTCTGGCTCTGCCCTGCAGCGTGTGGGCCAGCAGGGTACGTCCAGGGCTTCGTGCTTCACCTGCGCAGTGACCCCCCTGTGAGCCGCACAGACCTGCGGAGCGCTGCAGAGAGTCACGAGCCCATCTCTCCCCCGAGAGACGCTAGAGGAGCAGATGGACAGGGCAGTGTCATGTGGGTGTGATTGTGATCTCCATCCACCCAGCGCAACAGCGAGCCCCTGATCTCTGTGTGCAGCAGCTCTCCTTCCATCCACAGGGACTGACAACACCCCGCGTGTCTGATAATTACTAGAAACTAATTAGTCCGACCATCTCATCTCATGTTACTCTAAGGGGTTGTGGAACCTGTTTCACACTCCCACCACTGTTTGTGTAAAGCAGTACTCCAGTGCTGTGATGAAAACCCACTTTCTTGTCAACACCTCTGAGAAGTTAATCAGTCTGGATACAGTAAGTCCCTCCTGCAGCTGAGATTCTCAGGGCTGTCTACTGAGAAAAGTCAGGATTTTTTCCTCAAGTCTTTTACAACAAAGGCATCCTAAAACACAAGCAAGTTCCCTCTTTTAGGAAGAGAACCACAAGCAAATGGAATCCTTAATACAAACACCTGTCACGCTCGTAAGCCCCTCCTCTTAAGGAGGCTCCAGCCCTTCCTAGTTTAGTGTTGATCTCCTGCACCTGCCTCCGGTTCCTGCCCCCCCTGCTGTACAAGCCAGGCGTTCCTGCCAGTCTGGGCTCAGCTGTGGAAGATGGACACCCGGAAGTCCAGGAGCGACTCAGCGGCACAGGCTTCATCACGGTGTCCTGATCTTCTGGGTCCGGGATGAGGGAGCGTCTGGCCCCGTGACCCCCTTTTATTCCCCCGACCCTCCGCCAGATCCCGCTCCGGCTTGTAACTCTGTTCGTCTGTCAGGATGGATCACCCGGTCTTGGACTATTGCTACACTCATGGATTCACCTCGGACTCCCTTGGACAGTTTGCCTCGGACACACCTCCCCCGAACACCAGCGCACCGTGGACACGCCCCTGTTTCCCTCCAGCCCCCTGCCTGCCTCTTTCCCCCTGTTTTCCTCACTCCTCCCCGGATTGTGCCGTCTGCCCAGGGTCCGGAAAGAGACGAGCTCGGCCGGCTGGTTTCCCTGCTGTAGCTCTTCTGCATCAAAGGGGCCCTGCGTGTCGTCAGCGGCGTGGCCCTGCAGTTTGTAAGAGGGTCTCGGAGCCGGGGTTCCGCTCTTGGACGATGACGGTTTCATCCGTGAGGGTCTGCTCATACCCCTTCTCCAACACTCCCTTGATTCTGGACACCCGCACCTGGTCACCCACATTGGAGTGAAAACTTGGGACGGTTTAATAATCATAATTCCTCACACTTACATAGCGCTTTTCTGGACACTCCACTCAAAGCGCTTCACAGGCAATGGGGATCCCCTCCACCCCCACCAGTGTGCAGCCCCACATGGATGATGCGACGGCAGCCATAGTGCGCCATAACGCTCCCCACGCACCAGCTCTCAGTGGGGAGGAGAGCAGAGTGATGAGGCCAGTTCAGAGGTCACCCTAGACTGTTCTCCAGCCCTTAAGGGAGTCGTCTGGTGGGACGGAGGCCGGAGATCGCTCACTAGCCGTGTGGGAGAACTGGGGTTAGAAGAGCAAACGAGATCAGTTTGGACCCCAGTGGAGCGGGAGATGTTTCTGTGGGGCGGCGCCTCCACGTTTTTGTGTTGATAGTTCCGCTGAACCTCTCTACCGCCCCAGCCCCCACGTCGCTGGCCGGCACGAGATGTTCGGTCTTCTCGCGTTTGAGAGCACCTTGGGAGGTCCCGCTTAAGAAATTCCTCTCCCCTCCCTACAGGACACTACAGGACACTGGATACCTGTAGCAGCGTGTATGCAGTGTATACAGACACACTGACTGGACACTCCAGTACATTAACACTGCACTGAGAGAGAGAGGGGTTAATACACACACACTGACTGGACACTCCAGTACATTAACACTGCACTGAGAGAGAGAGGGGGGTTAATACAGACAAATGACTCTGAACTACAGTATAGCAGGGTTTCCTGTCTCCTTTTACAGATGGACGATAACATACCAGATTCACACTCACCTTTTTCTATACATACATTGTCATTGATCTCTGCAGTACTAAACACATCACACTGAATTAAACCTACAAGGTTCAGAAATATGTTTCTTGTCTTCTTCCACAGCTCGACAATAACACAGCAGATTTACACTCACCTGATTTTAAACAAACGGGATGTTTACAGTGTTAATTACAGTCCAGATTCAGAGCGAATTTTTACACACCGATATTTTACACAGAAGACCGACACAGCTTTGTGGATCTCTGTCTCTCGTGGTTTTATTGAAAGTGGCACTATTACACAGGCAATGCACTGGGATAGGGGGGTGCTGTTCACGAGCCAAGAGCATTTAAACACCCACACTGCTGCAGCTAAGTGTTTTACACACCGGAGTTTGTGCGGCAATAACCCAGAGAACGATCTTGGGTAGCGCACACACAGCTCCTCATTACAGAGCTCCTGCAGCCTTTCTTCAGTGTCAGCCAGCACTCAGGGAAGAGACTTTTACAACCCTTTCGACAAGGGTGAAACACACACAAGGGCAGTAAAGTGTATGACATTACATGGACAGATCTGAATGACATTTTAGGCTATCGAAAAAAGTAAATAATTAAATAGCCCATTTGTTTTTTGCCAAACATTCTTGCGATCGATTGACTGACAAGTACTCCGCGATCGACTGATTGGGCACCCTGGTTTATATAGATTAAACAAGGTTGAACACAACACCAGGAATGCGTTTAACTTCACTTCTTACATGAACAGTTATTTAGCAGCTCAGCCATCTACTAACTCGCCTGCTCTAGGGAGTGTCTCACAATTACCACACTAACCACCGCACAAGGGAGTGTGTTAAAACTACCTCTCATGACACAGTCCCTCTGTGGACAGAGAATCGTCCACATGAAATGTCCAAACGGCAGGACGGAAGACAAGACTGACACGGAGCCCAAGTTTCTGTCCGTGAAGAAAAAAAATTGCCGCTGCCACCAAACAGATGTAAAATCCTGGATTCATTTTAGGATTTTGGGCTTTCATACTGCTCAGGTGGGCACCCTTACCGCATCAGGTCAGCCCCCCACCGTCAGGGGCTCGAACCCAGGACTCCCACGTCACTCAACAAGGACCCAGCCCGGTGAGCCAAAGAGAGATCTCTCTACAGCTTAGTAGCTGTGGTCCTGCTATCACAGGGAAGGGCGGCGACGTCACCGCTCTGGTAAGCCGGCTCTTACACACCCTAATGGCCGTATGCGTTACAATATGAAGGAAAACAGAGCTTTCACCGGGCGATTATCTCGATTTATTGGGAACTAAAATAAAGAAAAGAGCAGGAAAAAGGAGTAACGGGCACATCGCGTCCATACCGCACTTTCCCCTGAGACACAGATCAAATAAAACTGATTTTATTGAAACATTAACCTTAACTCTAAGGGGAGCCGTGTACTAGACTGTCAGGGTCTGTAGCTGCTCACAGACACAGCGCTGGTGATAAACTACAACTCCCATAACCACCCTGAGCCACTTCCTGTCTGCGTCACAGTCCCTATTCCTACTGCTGTGGTAACGTCAGCGGGTCCCTCCCCGTTCTGGCAGCTTCACAGTTACCGGCGCGCGCAGGTGAGACTCACACGGGATTTCATTTTTAAAAGTTTATTTTCTCAAAAATTAGAAAAAAAACACTGGAGGGTTTCCAGAGATATTTACAAGTCAGGAGTATAGCAGGCTGGTAGCGAGGTATCTCGCCCTCTCTCGTACATGTTATTTTTCCCCGTTTAAATGCGTTATAGTAAATAAAAAAAATTTAACACGACACAACATCATCATTTCTACAATTACTAATATATTTCTGACCTCATCTCACTGCCCGTCAGTAAACCCGTCTCCCAGTGTGAGCAGTGGACAGAGAGCTGGGAGAGAGTCAGCCTGTGTTCATGAGTTAGTGACGGGTTTAATCTCCACACTGACAGCAGGCAGCAGCTCAAGGTCTTTATCTGAATCCCAGGTACAGAAGACAGGATAGATCTTCTCCCCCCGAGGGAAGACCATGTCAGTGAAAGTGTAGAGATGAGCTCTGGACTCCACTGTGTAAAAGGAGACCTTCCTCTCCTCAATATCCACACACACCCCCAGCTTCCTGGGCCGCAGACTGAGGGGGAGAGGGGTCTCAGGGGCAGTGAGAGCAGAGAAAACAGACTGGTAAGATCTCAGACACCAGTAACCCCGCTGGGGAGAGAAGATGAACCCCCCTTTCCTCTCTGCAGACTCTCTGGTCACTCCTATTATCCACCCGTCATTCACCTCCACCTCCCAGTAGTGTCTCCTTGAGGTGAAGGCCTCCCTGCTCACGACACAGGACCAGTAATCAAATCTGCGAGGATTGTCAGAGAGACTCTTCCTCTCTCCCCATCTCACTCTCTTCCCATCCTCAGACAGGCTGAGCCCACAGTGAGCTGTATCAGGGTCCAGAGTCACAGCAGCTGGGGAATAAAACACAAACATCACAACAGGCTCCTGCCGATCACAGTCCAACTCAACTCCATCAGACTGTGAAATGTCTTTGTCCCCAAACACACCGAGAGAGAAACACCAGTCAATTACTAATGACTGCTCTTCCCTTCCAGAGAAATGACATCTTCTTCACTGTTTCACTAGTATTACACATGGGAGTGATCCCAATATCCTCTAAATACAAACATTAAACACTTGTTTTCACAGCGATGAAACTTTATTTTCTTAAACGACATTATAAATAAACACAGGACCGACCGGACTGCAGGAGAAACTACAGCCCGACCACTCGCTTTCAAACACTTCACAACCCACCACAACGACCTGTATACTGTAAGAAACTGGACAGCCTGTCTGTTAAACCGGTTTATTTCAAATCCCAGTTCAGCAGCTCGTTCATCTTCTCTGAGACCATTTTCCTGACGACGCAGAATAAAAAAGTGCTGAATTCAAAGACTGTGTAATGCAAGTTTTTACAGAAAAAAAATATAATGGAAAAAGCAAAACCTTGCTGAAATATAAGAAAGCCTTCCCACTTACTTTGAAAATGCGAAGAAATATCCAACGTATTCAATTAAAAGCAGAAATAACACATCCAGAAACCCGGAGAGAAAGACGAGAGAAACAGAGGTGCTCATTCTGACTTCATACTGCTCGCGCTCACTGTCTGCCTCTCTGATAGGAGACAACAGCTGTCACTCAGTAAGCTCTGACCACTGACAGACGGGGCGAGGCTTATACATGCCCAAAGCGAATGGGGGTTTTAATCGATTCAAGAAGCTTTATTCGCATGACTAATGAATACTGACTTAATACTCTCCTCATACTTAATACTTCAGTGTAAACTATTAATACTTAATACTGAGTAAATACTCCCCTTTGCCTGTCTGCCTGTCAATCTAGTGAAGATCAAAGATATTCTTATCAGCTCTTATTTTTTGACTCCTGGAGCCTAGAAAGGCTGACACAGTCACCTACATGAATTGATAAAAACACCAGCAGCCATATCACTCTGCAACTCACAACTGGCAGCCCACTGCAACTCAGCAGGTGTGAGCCTGGTCAGTACCTGGATGGGAGACCTCCTGGGAAAAACTAAGGCTGCTGCTGGAACAGGTGTGAGTGGGGCCAACAGGGGGTGCTCACCCTGCAGTGTATGTGGGTCCTAATTCCCCAGTATAGCGATGGGGACATGATACTGTAAACAGGTGCTGATGTGTGGGGAGTGTTCTGGCGCACTATGGCTGCAGTTGCATCATCCAGGTGGGGCTACACACTGGTGGTGGTGGAGAGGAGTCCCCATTGCCTGTAAAGCACTATATAAGTGTAAGCAATTATTATTAATACCTGAATTCATTTCTGGGCTCAGAGTGCCTTTATTTCAGTGATGAGAGAGGTCGCCCTCTTCTGGACACTGCAACTCTGAAGCCATCATGACAACATCTTAAACTGATATTTCACACTTATTCTGTGTAGAACAGGACACAGTGTCAAACACTGACTTACTCCACAGGAGAGTCTATCAGTCTGGAAACACAGACACCCTCTAGATCACTCCTGTTTGAAACGAGGTCCCCAATATCGCAGGCAAACACCCCAATACACACTCACTCTGGTGGGACTAGTGAAATAATATTGACACTCCAGTGTCATTCTTAGTGAAACACACCACTGGGTCTCTTAATGACCAGGACCATGTGAGAACACCAGCTGGGCTGAAGAGAAAGACCCCAAAGTTATTACCCCTGGCCAGTAAGAGGAGCCCTACAGCCCCAGTAAATACCCCTCTTAAACTAACCATGAGCACCTGACTCTGACATGTCTGAGCTGCTCTGAGGAAAACAGGCTGTACTGTGACCCCAAGCTTCTCTCTGTCTGTGTGTCTGTGTCTCATGGAGAGCAAGCTGGGGTACTGTATGTGAAAAGATGAATTCCTAATGCAAGAGATTGTATATGGCAAAAAAAGAGATCTTGATCTTAAACGTGTGTCGTTTTTACCATTTCTGTGACAAGTAGAATTGACACAGCTTTCCAAACATCTGTTCTTCTTGATGTGAAACTGCAGAAACATGTCCTGTACAGAGTGTTTGCTCACTCTTTCAAAACTGAACAGAATACATTTACGATGACTTATACCTGCTGTTGGCTTCCTGTTACTGTTGGTCCCAGTAAACAGCAAGCCAGCAATGAACAAACTGTGTAACGGGTTGTGTGTCGTCCTGAATTCTTTTTCTTTTTGTCTGTCAGAGACTGTGTGTCTGTGAAGCTGCAGGTGAAGAGCACTGTCATCATACCATCATTATTGTGAGACTGGCTCTGCTCCTGAATATTCCAGTTATTCACAAATCCAGGGTCTCAGACTCTGACACATTCTGACAGATGGAGAATGGCAAAGGGCTGTGGCAAGACGGACTTCCCAAGGAATTCTACACCTGCTTCTGGGACACCCCAGTGGCAGACCTGGTGGAGGTGGAACAAGAGCTCTTCCATCAGATTCTGAGAAAGTTTTAGCTGCTGGACAGAGATACTGTACTCTGAAGTGGGTAGTAGGGTCAACATGAACAGACATATTTGGGATTTCATCCCCCAGGAATCTGGAGAAGGACAAGAGTGTCCTCTTTCACCTCTTCTCTATGTTCTCATTATAGAGCTGTAGGCAGAGGCACAGGGGAAGTCCTCAAGATCTCCCAGTACACATGATGCTGTTCCTGATTTCAGACAGGGGGTTGCAGAGTGGGCTGCAGGTCAGGGAGAAGTACTGCAGAGCCTCAGACTTGAGGCTAATAAACAGAAAGAGCAAGGGCAAGCTCTTTGGACCCTGGAGGGACAGGAACATGCCGCCAGAAGGTCTCAAGCTTTGCATGGAGCCCCTAATGATACTGGTTGTTTCATTCCAGAGCCAGGACAACAAGAACATAAACTGGACAGAGAGGACCGTCAATGTCAACGTGTAACTGGGCCTGTGGAAGACTCGCACGCTGACTCTCATGGGGAAAGTGAGGGTGCTGAAGGCAGACACCCTGCTGGCTTTAGCTGACCTGGTCGTGGTGTACCCTCTGTCAGCCAGACTCAGACAAGCGCTGCAAGGGATGGTGGAACAGGTACGAGTACATCACAAGGAGCCAGATGTGCCAGACAGTGAGGAAGGGGGAGAGATGTGCCGAATTTCCCCCTGAAACTCCACTGCATCTTCTTCTGCAACCTCTGTCACTAGGGGCTGGACCCCATCAGTCACAATTCTCAGTACTTTGTCAGGCTGTGGTTCTCCCTCCCAATGAAGCATCTGATCCGAAGTCAATCACTAGTCCTAAAGCAGAAAACTGACCGGAGACCTACTAGGAGGTATGAGGCCATGAGACAGCCAGAGCTCTGCACCAACAAAAGGCACTATACAATGAAGAGGAAGGAGGAACTAGTCACCAGGGAGAGACAGATGATCCTACAGGTCACCGGGGAGGGGCTGACGATCCCATGGGAATCCTGGGTAAAGACTCAACCCAGAGGACTAGACAACAAGCTGAAGGCCCTCAGCTGGATGACTGTGCACCAGAGCTGGTGACCAGAGAGGTGTCATGCCCTCTGCAGCCAAAGGGCGCTCCTACTCTGTCCTGTCCCCAGTTCCTTGTGCTTTGCTGTCCTTCCGGTGTCTCTCTCTCTGGGGATATATATTTCCGGGTCTCTCATTTCCCTTGGCTCAGCATTGACGTTCGGATGTCCTGAGACCCACCTAGCACCAGGTCGCCCCACGTCCGCTGCCTGAGGACATTGGTTTCTATACGACTCCTGAACAGCTGAACTGTTTCATCAGAGCACTGGACAGTACTGAGGGCTGAAGAAAACCCAGAAAAACCTGTTCTTTAGTGCTCCTTTTGAGAAATGGACAATCGCAGGTTCAGAGCCAGGACTGCAGCCAGTGGTAACACCCAGGAGGCTTGGAGGGGCTCTTATTGTGTGAACCAGCCTCACTGACCACTTGCAAAATAGAATGATTGATAATGGACAATCACTCTTTTTGAGACGATTTAAATTCTGAAGAAGAGTTGTTGTCAGAATTGTATTCTCTGTAAGCACTGTGCACTGCACATTGTTGTAATAAAGTGCATTTTCTTAAATAAACTACACCCACTAGAACTTCTGTGTCCATCTGTGTGTTTGACACAGTGTGTCTCTGATCCACACAGAGTGACTGTCTGCAAGCTTGACTTTCTGAATTCAGACGTGTATCAGCATGTATCAGAGTGTGAATCAGTGTGTGTGTCAGAGTGTGTATCCGTTTCTGTATCACTGTTCCTGCTGTGTGTTTGAGCTCCAGGTATATTTCAGAGGGGAACTGTTGTGAAAACAGACTCACAGTGGAAAAGCTGTGCTATGGACCAGGGCTCTGGAGTCAGCAGACTGTAGACTTCAATCACTGGGGAGACACACAGAGAAATGTCTCATCAGGGCTTCAGTAACAGAGTATCAGGAATAACATGTTCTACTGGACTGGGACTGTAGCCCCTATTAAAACATTCCTGTTAAACTATATACAGCATAATATAACAACACACTTACTGTCATAAAGATTTGTGAGACTGGAGATTTTAAGATATTTCACCTAGAATTTGAATCATTGACTGATAAGCTGCTCTGATAAATACAGTCACTGCACAGAAAATTCATTGACAATATAAGAGAGAAACAGGAAATATATAAGCTGTCCAGAAAGACATCAGTGTGTTTCCCTACTAACCTGTTGTGGAAATCTTTCTTGATTCCTTCTTGCAGAGATCCTCCAGTCGCTCTTTCAGGCCAGAGACAGCTCTCCTCACTGCCTCAGGAGAGAAGTGTGGACGGACAGGGACACTGGGTGAGTCTCCAGCTCCAGGGGGGACACATACAGACTGAAAATTCTGCAGCAGGGAAGAAAGAGGAGTTTCCAATCAAACACAGCACACATTCCTGGGGAGAAGCCAGGAGCAGCTCTGTGTGAGAGACACCCTTCTGTACTGCAGAGTCACAGAGCAGTGATGTTACCTGGAGGAAATGGATGTGATCCTCTGTGTGTGAGAGCTGGTTCAGCTCAGTGTCTCTTCTTTTCAGCTCAGCGATTTCCTTCTCCAGTTGCTCTAGAAGTCCTTCAGCCTGACTCACTGCAGCCCTCTCTTGAGCTCTGATCAGCTCTGTGACCTCAGAGCGTGTTCTCTCAATGGAGCGGATCAGCTCAGTAAAGATCCTGTCAGTGTCCTGTACTGCTGTGTGTGCAGAGCTCTGAGGGAGGAGACACACAGTGGATTATTACACAGGAAAACACTCAAACTACATTATGCTGTATGCTCTGTTTCCAAAGGGTACTGTCCAGTGTCCAGCTGTGGAAATGTGTGTCTGTGTGTCCACTCCTCTGATGAATACCCACTCTGAGTGACTCCACAGCCTGTCTCAGCTCCTGCAGCTTCTTCTCTCTCTCCTGGAGTCTCTGCTGGGTTTGTGTCTGTGTCTCCCCCAGCTGCTTCTGTGGAGAAACAGAGACACTCAGGACATTTCTGCTGTAAGAGAATCACATCACAGAGACACCCCTTAGAGTCACCCTGGGAAATCCACACTCTGTATCCCTGATGTCTTATCCACACGAGATGTGTTTCCTGATCCTGTCTGACATGCTCCTGTTTCATGTCTAATCAACACCGGCAGCGTGTGCAGCGCAGCAGACACCTGACACCTGGGTCTGCACATCTGTATGTGAGGTGAAATGTAAAAAGAAGACAATTGTGTTTCAAATGATATATTAAACATCATCTAGAGATAGTTCAGGTGGGGAGCTGCGTCAGCATGCGTAGGCTGCAAAGGAACAAGCAATAGGTTTATTCCATACTGAAAAAAAGAAGAAAGAGAACACAACGTTTCGGCCGTGGAGCCTTCTCACACCTGAAGAAGAATAAACCTATTACTTGTTCCTTCATGATCTAGAGATTTCAGATTTCATTCATCTCAATATACACTAGTGTCCTGACTGCTCTCGGCATCTCAAAACAGAGGACTACAGCAGTGCTGATGAGCCTTGTTGCCACTAGTTTCTCTGAGTGGTCAGAGGAGACCCTGTGGCTGATGTGCTTGACCGCTGGATGAGGTTCTGGACCAGGCAGACCCTGTGTCCGACCACATCTCACATCCTGTCTGCTTCTGGGAAAATTCAGATCATTTCAGAGGACAAAAGGAAACATGTTCTGTGTCAGATTGACTCCAGCAGAGCCCAGCGTGAGTCTTGTACTTAATAAAGCAGGTGAAGGTTTTATACCTCAGTTCACTGGTTTATGTGTCTGAGATCCACCACCTGCCTATTAGATCCCCTTCCCAGCACTTTATTTCAATCCTGTTTCTCTGCTTTCTGCCCCATAGTCCTCAGTATAATAAATGAATCCTTGAGCACTGATGTGGTACCAGTGGCTTCACAGCTGCTGCTGTTCCCCTGTGTGAGAAAGAGAATCATGGCTCTGGACAGCCTGAACAACTTTCACCCTCTCTCCAACTTTCATACCCTTTCATTACCTTTTCATGCAGAAAGTTTACAGTGTGCTGTCAGATTTCAGTTAAATAATCCTCTTTGAACTCCAATATGGTTTCAGACAACCTCACAGCACAGAAAGTGCCCTGGTCAAAGTCACTAACGATCTTCTAACGGCTTCTGATTCTCGTTCTCTTTCTGTCCTCATTCTTACTGAGCTCAGTGCTGCTTTCGACACTGTCAGCCATGACCTCTCACTTTCTTGTCTTGAGACTGTGTTTGGAGTTTCTGACACTGCTCTTCAATGGTTCCAGTCTTACCTCACTGATCACTTTCACTCTGTCTCTCTCGGCGATTGTAGCTCTGAAATTGGACTCATTAAGTCTGGTCTTCCTCAGGGGTTGACACTGGCCCCCTACCCTTCAGCATGTATGAGTTCTGATGATACTCAAATCAGCAGTACAGTCTGTCCATACTAAACTGACACTGACATGTCTCTGCTCTAATTGCTTCTCTGACATAAACACATGGACGACTCTCAATTTCCTTCATTTAAACCGCTACAAGACAGAAGTCATGCTTCTTGGCACACCAATGCAGTATCCTTATCTGTGGATGACACTGTACTGGAGTCACAGTCAAAATTGAAGAACTTGGGGGCGATATCTGATCCAGGCTTGACATGTGCAACAAATTGTCAAAACATCATTCTTCCACCACAGAAATACCTCCAGGTTGTGTCCTATGCTAGAGCTAACTGTTGCTGAAAGCTGGTCATCTCTTTCATCTTTGCTCATATTGACTACTGTAACACTCCACACGCTGGGGTATCTAAACCCACACTGAACAAACTTCAGTATGTCCAGAATTTGGCAGCCAGAATCCTGATTAGGTCTAGTGCAAGTGATTACGTTACTCCTGTCCTGGAGTCCCTGAACTGGCTTCCTATCAGGTTTCATGTCGACTTCAAAATCATCATGATCCCCTAAAAGTCTCTGCGTGGCTCGACACCTCAGTACCTGTCAGAGTTACTATCATCCTACTCCCCACCTCACAACCTTCACTCTTCTAATTCTGGTCTCCTGTCTGTCCCCCAAGCCAGCACTCTGGGTGACAGGGCTTCTCCTGCTGCAGCCCAGAGCTCTGGAATTCTATCCCTGTGGATATCATAGAGTCACCTTCCCTGAGCTCTTTCAAATCCAGACTCACAATCTTCTATTCATTAAGAGCTTTAATTTAACTGGGTCTGTTTCTGCTTCTTTGCTTTTCTGCTGTTTTTCCAAACCCCCTTCTACTTTCTCCTCTCACTGTGCATTTTTTGTGCTGTAAATTGCTTTGCCACTTTTAAAGGTGCCAAATAAAAATATAGTTTATTATTATTATACAGTTATAGTGAAATTAAATTAGGACTTCATTAATGAGGGTGCAGTCTGTTCTAGAGGTGTTGAGTGTGCTGTGCATTAATGAGGGTGCAGTCTGTTCTAGAGGTGTTGAGTGTGCTGTGCAGTCTGTTCTAGAGGTGTTCAGTGTGCTGTGCATTGAGGGTGCAGTCTGTTCTAGAAATGTTGAGTGTGCTGTGCAGTCTGTTCTAGAGGTGTTGAGTGTGCTGTGCAGTCTGTTCTAGAGGTGTTGAGTGTGCTGTGCATTGAGGGTGCAGTCTGTTCTAGAGGTGTTGAGTGTGCTGTGTGCAGTTGTACAGGTTCACTGGTGCTTCATGAGGACAGTAAAGAGGGAAACAGTGAAGGTTGTAAGAGGACCTGGGGAAGGGTCATCTCTAACCGGTATTTCGGGAACGAAACACTGAAAATACTAAATATGGACCTTAGCAAAATGGCGGCCAAAAAGAATCAGCTGACCAGGAAATGGAAAGGGTCTACCCTGAGAAACAACGAGACACAGCTGAGCCACATCAGGAGCCCAAATGGAAAGTGGAAAGAGGTGCATGTTAAGGATCGGGCTAAGGAATAACGGACTACTGAAAGGAGAAAAGGTTTATGGTTTTGGATTACGGACACTGGTTAAGGATACATCGCGGATTGGCTTTATTACGGACTTTTGGAACTCGGATCGGATCAGGACTAAGGGAACGGATTACGGACTGTATTCGGAAGACAGTTGGAGGAAGAAACGCCACGGATCTCAGGAAAGAAAAGTGTGGTGTGAGTACTACTTTCATTTACATAAGCTCTCCCCCCCAGACACCACAAGGTGTAGAGGAGGAGATAATGAACAAAAGACAGAAGAACAGGAGACACTTCACAGACACAACCAGTGTGGATCACAGCTGAGTACATGAGCAGAACTCAACAGTGGAGATCCAGCATTACAGAGACAGTAAATACAGTCCAGAGATCACTTAAAGCCCCCAAATATCCTAAATATCCTTTTTACATGTTGTACTAGACACTTTATGAACAGACACAAAGACACAAAGTCCTCACCTGTTTCTCAGTCCTTCCTGCTGCAGCTGAGACAGTATCATGACCTCTGTGTTCATCCATTACACAAAGATAACAAACACACTTCTGGTCAGTACGGCAATAGACCTCAAGCGGTTTGTCATGAGTGGAGCAGATCTTCTCCTGCAGTTGTCCTGTGGCATCAGCCAGCTCCTGTCTGTGTCCAGGGTGGAGCTCATTGTGTAGATTGAGGTGAGTCTGACAGTAAGAGGCCAGACACACCAGACAGGATTTCACAGCTCCCCTCTGTCTCCCAGTGCAGACATCACACAGCACATCTCCAGGGCCAGCAGGACTGTGAGCAGGAGGAGGGCCACTGAGCCCTGTCTCCTTCAGTTTCTCCACCACTTCAGCCAGGATGGTGTTTCTGTGAAGATCAGTTTTTGGGGTGAAGGTCTGTCTGCACTGGGGGCAGCTGTAGATCCCAGTCTGATCTTCCTGATCCCAACAGTTCTTAATACAGCCCTTACAGTAACTGTGTCCACAGAGCAGAGTCACTGGATCCTTCAGCAAATCCAGACACACTGAGCAGCTGAACTGGTCCTGAGAAAATGGAAAAGCTGCACAGAGAGGAGCAGTAGAGACGGAGCTGCAGTGAGGCTGTTTCTAGTAAAACGAAACTGATCTCTGAGTTTCACTTCCTGGATCTGCACAGAGCTGCAGGGGTGTGAGTATTAGGGGGTGTGGTTGTTAGGGGTGTGATTAGGGTTGTCAGGGGGAGTGGTTTAGAGCTGCAGTTATGAAACAGCTTTGGTGGTTGTTGTTTGGGGAAGGTGTGGGGTTGTAAGAGAAGTGACTTTCTGTGTCATTTTGGACCTGACAGAAAGATGTTTTAATAAACTTCGATGTCAGTAGCTGCTCAGGTGAAGTCAATCCAGTTGTTTGTGTTCCCAATAATCAAAACAATAAAATACTAACTCGCTCACACAGCATGAGAAGATCAGAGCATGATGGTGCCAGACAAGAGGAGGCCAGCTGGCCCATCCAGCTGTTTAATCGTTGGGAGTTATTTGGCTCCAGGATCTCCTCCAGCTGTGTTGTGACAGAGGGGTGTCACAGCTCCACATGGTGCAGAGGATTTCACTGTCCGGGTGTGAGCTCTTACTGCGAGCAGTCCAGCCTGCTGTGTCTCTCTCTCCAGGCCAGTGAGCCCAGCCTGCTGTCTGGCTCTGCCCTGCAGCGTGTGGGCCAGCAGGGTACGTCCAGGGCTTCGTGCTTCACCTGCGCAGTGACCCCCCTGTGAGCCGCACAGACCTGCGGAGCGCTGAGAGAGTCACGAGCCCATCTCTCCCCCGAGAGACGCTAGAGGAGCAGATGGACAGGGCAGTGTCATGTGGGTGTGATTGTGATCTCCATCCACCCAGCGCAACAGTGAGCCCCTGATCTCTGTGTGCAGCAGCTCTCCTTCCGTCCACAGGGACTGACAACACCCCGCGTGTCTGATAATTACTAGAAACTCATTAGTCTGACCATCTCATCTCATGTTACTCTAAGGGGTTGTGGAACCTGTTTCACACTCCCACCACTGTTTGTGTAAAGCACTACTCCAGTGCTGTGATGGAAACCCACTTTCTTGTCAACACCTCTGAGAAGTTAATCAGTCTGGATACAGTAAGTCCCTCCTGCAGCTGAGATTCTCAGGGCTGTACTACTGAGAAAAGCCAGGATTTTTTCCTCAAGTCTTTTACAACAAAGGCATCCCAAAACACAAGCAAGTTCCCTCTTTTAGGAAGAGAACCACAAGCAAATGGAATCCTTAATACAAACACCTGTCACGCTCGTAAGCCCCTCCTCTTAAGGAGGCTCCAGCCCTTCCTAGTTTAGTGTTGATCTCCTGCACCTGCCTCCGGTTCCTGCCCCCCCTGCTGTACAAGCCAGGCGTTCCTGCCAGTCTGGGCTCAGCTGTGGAAGATGGACACCCGGAAGTCCAGGAGCGACTCAGCGGCACAGGCTTCATCACGGTGTCCTGATCTTCTGGGTCCGGGATGAGGGAGCGTCTGGCCCCGTGACCCCCTTTTATTCCCCCGACCCTCCGCCAGATCCCGCTCCGGCTTGTAACTCTGTTCGTCTGTCAGGACGGATCACCCGGTCTTGGACTATTGCTACACTCATGGATTCACCTCGGACTCCCTTGGACAGTTTGCCTCGGACACACCTCCCCCGAACACCAGCGCACCGTCTGCTCATACCCCTTCTCCAACACTCCCTTGATTCTGGACACCCGCACCTGGTCACCCACATTGGAGTGAAAACTTGGGACGGTTTAATAATCATAATTCCTCACACTTACATAGCGCTTTTCTGGACACTCCACTCAAAGTGCTTCACAGGTAATGGGAATCCCCTCCACCCCCACCAGTGTGCAGCCCCACCTGGATGATGCGACGGCAGCCATAGTGCGCCAGAACGCTCCCCACACACCAGCTCTCAGTGGGGAGGAGAGCAGAGTGATGAGGCCAGTTCAGAGATCACCCTAGACTGTTCTCCAGCCCTTAAGGGAGTCGTCTGGTGGGACGGAGGCCGGAGATCGCTCACTAGCCATGTGGGAGAACTGGGGTTAGAAGAGCAACAGGAAGAGGCAGCCAGGGAAGTGGAGCCCCCCTCCCCCGAGGCCCAGGAGCAACTGGAGGTCCCCGAAACTCCTAGAGAAAGGGAAGAAAAAAGCCTTCCCGAAGCAGTGGCGGAGAGTATCCTCGAGGAAGACGAGGATTACTTTGAAGCTGCCCTGGAGCCAGGACTGATGGTAGGGCTGGACCTGTCCAGCATGTTTACATTTCAGTCCCCAGTGAAACCTGGAGGGAGCCCAGCATATCCCCCCCAGGACCCGAACGAGAGGAGTTACATCTAGGCTAAACAGTGCCCAGATGTAGACTCCCAAGTTTTCCACTGTAAGTACAAAGAGAGGAGGTTTAACTTTCACTTGTTCAATCATGACTGTGAAACTTACCTTTCTAACAACTAACGTGAGAGGGCTGAGAGACCCGGTGAAAAGACGGGGAGTCTTTCATGATCTGGCCTCAAAGTCATTTCTCAGTTTGTTTCTTACAGGAGGTCCACCTGAAGGATGAAGGCGACAAGCTGACATTCACCAGGGAATGGACGAAGGGAGAATTATGCTGGAGCGTAGGAGGGGTCCACTCTTCCGGAGTGGGAATCCTCCTCGGAAACCCAGAGATGACGCTGGTTTCCTCCTTCTCGGTGGTGCAGGGCCGGATCCTGGTCGCAGACATCGACTGGAGGGGGCAGAAGTTGAGAGCGATTAACGTCTATGCTCCGACGGAACCCTCTATCCGGAAGGAAGTGTTTGCTGACCTGGCCAGCTGCTGCACCACTAACAGACAGGTGGAAGGTCAACGTCGACCGGGAGAAGGGGAGCGACGCTAGCTCGGCAGAGCTGGAGTCGCTACTCAAGCAGTTCTCCCTTGTAGACGGCTTCAGACGGTGCCGCCCTAACGACGCCGGAACGACGTGGAAAAACTCCCGGGGAGTGTGCAGCCGCCTGGACTACATCTTCCTGCACACGACCTGCTCCCTGGAGTCGGCGACGGTGTCCCCGGCGTGGTATTCCCACCACGAGCGCTTGACGGTGGTGGCTAACACCAGCCTGCCGGCATTCGGTCGTGGGTACTGGAAGCTGAACCGGGAGATACTGGAGGAAGACGACTTCAGGGCACTGTTCCGGAAAGACTACGCGAGCTGGGGCGATCTGAGAGACGGCTACAGCTCCGTGGTGGAATGGTGGGAGTCGGTGAAGGACAGGACCCGAACCCTGGCTCAGACGTACTGCAGACGGAAGGCGGCCGGGGAGAGGAAGGAAGCTGCACGACTCCAGAGGCAACTCGAGGAGGAGTACAGCTCGGCTAACGGGGGAGGAGCCTTCAATTCAGCCCGGGCACGGGACCTGAAGGAGAGGCTCCGCAAACTGCACACCGAGAAAGCCAAGGCTTTCCCCGTCAAGGCACAGAGGGAGCATTATGAAAATAATGAAACCTGTTCCTCCTATTTCTTCAACCAGGTCCAGGGAGCCCAGAAAAAGAGGGTGATCCACAGCCTGAGACGGGGAGATGGAGAGGAAGTGCTGGACGAGAGCGACAAGGTAGAAGCGGCCACCGCTTTCTACACGGAGCTCTTTTCAGAAAAGCAGACGGAGGTGGAGGCAGGCGATGCTTTTCTGGAGGGGCTGACGGCACGAGTACCGGAGGAGGTGAGGGAGGACTTGGAGGGTCCGATCACGGCCGAGGAGCTGAAGGCGGCGCTCTTGTCCATGGAGAATGGCAAGGTGCCGGGGCCGGACGGACTCCCCAAGGAATTCTACACCTGCTTCTGGGACACCCTGGCGGCAGATCAGGTGGAAGTGGCACAGGAGATCTTCCGCCAGGGGAAACTCGGAGACACCATGAGGGAGGGCGTCATCTCCCTGCTCTTCAAGGGAGGAGACGCCGCCGACCTCAAAAACTGGAGGCCGATCACGATGCTCTGCGTGGACGTAAAGATCCTGTCCAAGCTCCTGACCGGCAGACTGAGAACCGCCCTCCCCCACATCATCCACAGCGACCAGACGTGCGGGGTGGAGGGGCGATCCGTCAGCTGGAACCTCCAGATGACCAGAGACGCCATCGCCTGGGCCGAGGACCGGAACGTGCCCATGATGGTGGTCAGCCTGGACCAGGAGGAAGCCTTCGACAGAGTGAACCACAGCTATCTGTTCAGGGTGCTGGAACGCTTCGGTTTCGGAGAGAGTTTCAGCCGCTGGATTCAGATTCTGTACTCTGACGTGGGCAGCAGAGTGAACGTGAACGGAAACCTGGGGGATTTCATTCCCCAGGAATCCGGAGTACGACAGGGCTGCCCCCTTCCACCCCTTCTCTATGTTCTCTTCACAGAGCCCCTAGCAGAGGCGGTGAGACGGGACCCCGTCATCGACGGCCTGGAGATACCGGGAGGCGCGGGGGAAACCCTGAAGATCTCCCAGTACGCCGACGACACGACGCTGTTCCTGAGGTCGGACAGGGGGTTGAGGAGGGCCCTGCAGGTCATGGAGCAATACTCCAGAGCCTCGGGGTCGAAGCTCAACCGCCGAAAGAGCAAACTGAAGTTCTTCGGGCCCTGGAAGCACAGGACGACGGCGCCGGAGGGTCTCGAGCTCTGCACGGAGCCCCTCAAAATACTGGGGGTTTCCTTCCAGAGCCAGGACAACGAGACAAACAACTGGACCGAAAGGATTGCCAGGGTGAACGTGAAGCTGGGTCTGTGGAAAACGCGGTCGCTGTCCTACACGGGGAAAGTGATGGTGTTGAAAGCAGACGTCCTGCCGGCTTTGGTGTACCTGGCGGTGGTGTACCCGCTGCCGGCCAGACTCAGACGAGCGCTGCAAGGGATGATCTTTGGCTTCGTCTGGGGCGGCAGGTACGAGTGCATCACAAGGAACCGGATGTGTCAGCCGGTCGAGGAAGGGGGTCGAGATGTCCCACATTTCCCCCTGAAACTCGACTGCATCGTCTTCTGCAACCTCTGTCGGGCGCTGCGGGAGCCCAATGGCCACAAGTACCAGTACTTTGTCAGGCTGTGGCTCTCCATCCCGATGAGGCACTTGGTCCAGTGGTTAAACACTGGGCCCAAGGCAGAGAGGCGACCGGAGTTCTACACCCACGCTGTCAAGTGGAGCAGGAGATACGAGGCCACGAGACAGCCAGAGCTCTGCACCAACCACAGAGCTCTGTACAAAGAGGTGAGGGGGCATCTGGTCGCCGACGAAAGGCTGCGAGTTCCCAGACAAGTCTGGGAAAGAACGCAGCCGAAAGAACTGGACAACGAACTGAAGGACCTCAACTGGATGGCCGTACACAAGAGACTGGCTACCAGAGAGGTCCTCTACAGACATTCGATCTCCAGGAACCCGCATTGCCCCCGGGACACGTGTTTCGTCGAGGAGACTCAGGAGCACGTGTTCTGGAGCTGCCCCTTCGCCAAGGCGGTGTGGGGCAGAATGGACAACACCATGCAACTCCTGGGGATGGGTGCGGTGCTCAGTTACCAGTACGTTCTGCTGGGGCTGGCACCTACCGGAGTAGACAAGGGGACGCAGTTCCTGATGTGGCTGCTGCTGTCCCTCACAAAAAAAGGCCTGTGGGACGCAAGGAACAATCTCATCCGGCACAACATCAAGTGGGGAGCGAGGGAGCTGGAAGAGAGGATCCTGGCGGACCTCAGGAGGAGGATGAAGCGCGACGTAGCCAAATGGGGTTTCCCCACGGCGAGGGAGCGCTGGAAAGGACTATGGACCCTGTACAGGGATTAATGGTTGACAGCAAGTGGAAGGTTTTGGAGGGACTCCCATAATCGCGCAAATCCGCCCACACTTGCAATGATTGATAACGGACAATCACCGCCGTTCCGCCGTTGTTTTTATTACGTGGAGTATCAATATGTGTGAGATGTTTCTTTCTGAGAAGTTTTTTTTTTCGGAATAAAGTATATTTTATAACAAAAAAAAACAAGATCAGTTAGGACGCCAGTGGAGCGGGAGGTGTTTCTGTGGGGCGGCGCCTCCACGTTTTTGTGTTGATAGTTCCGCTGAACCTCTCTACCGCCCCAGCCCCCATGTCGCTGGCCGGCACGAGATGTCCGGTCTTCTCGCGTTTGAGAGCACCTTGGGAGGTCCCGCTTAAGAAATTCCTCTCCCCTCGGCCACTTGTGGCGTTGTGTAGGAGGAGCGCCCCTCTTGGGGAGTACACTTCGGGGGGAGAAGCCCTCCAGAGGCTCAGCCCCTCCAGAGGCTCGGCCCCTCCAGAGGCTCAGCCCTGGTGGATTTAGACGATACGACTATCCATGTGGAGATGTCCCGGAGACCGCCACTGAACTCGGAGTAGTCTCTCTCCCCTGTCCACCACGTCAGCCTGCCCCTGCCCGTCCATATCGGGCACCAGCGTCCTGGTTCTCTGCGGAGCTCGGCTAAGCCGGCCGATGGGACAGCCAGTCTGACCCAGGCTCACACCCCGGGATCACCAGACCCCCTAGGGGTATAATACAGAGCGCTAAAACCCGCGGCGGACACGATCGCCTACCCTCTGACGCGAATACGCACTTGTGTGCACGTATTTCGGACACGAGGGGGCCGCGGAGGTGGGAATTTGGACCCAGAGACGCCGGACCACTCGGGAAGGCGGGGGCAGGACATCGCAACTCAGGAAGACAGACCATTGGCTCAGAAGGGGGCGGGACATCCAACACATAACGGGCGACTGTTGGTTGAAAAAGGGGGGCGTGGCACCAGTCAAAAAGTTTGATGGAAGGTGTTGCTTCTCCCTACTACAGTGTGTGATCTCCTGTCCCAGCCTGAGGAACAGACAGTGAGCCTGTCTCTCAATAATAATAATACAGTGTGTGATCTCCTGTCCCAGCCTGAGGAACAGACAGTGAGCCTGTCTCTCAATAATAATAATACAGTGTGTGACCTACTGTCCCAGCCTGAGGAACAGACAGTGAGCCTGTCTCTCAATAATAATAATACAGTGTGTGATCTCCTGTCCCTGTCTGAGGAACAGTGAGCCTGTCTCTCAATAATAATAATACAGTGTGTGACCTACTGTCCCAGCCTGAGGAACAGACAGTGAGCCTGTCTCTCAATAATAATAATACAGTGTGTGATCTCCTGTCCCAGCCTGAGGAACAGTGAGCCTGTCTCTCAATAATAATAATACAGTGTGTGATCTCCTGTCCCTGTCTGAGGAACAGTGAGCCTGTCTCTCAATAATAATAATACAGTGTGTGATCTCCTGTCCCTGTCTGAGGAACAGTGAGCCTGTCTCTCTATAATAATAATACAGTGTGTGATCTCCTGTCCCAGCCTGAGGAACAGTGAGCCTGTCTCTCAATAATAATAATACAGTGTGTGATCTCCTGTCCCAGCCTGAGGAACAGACAGTGAGCCTGTCTCTCAATAATAATAATACAGTGTGTGATCTCCTGTCCCAGCCTGAGGAACAGACAGTGAGCCCGTCTCTCAATAATAATAATAATACAGTGTGTGATCTCCTGTCCCAGCCTGAGGAACAGTAAGCCTGTCTCTCAGTAATGCTCTATATGCTGTATGTAAATGTACTATGATGTGTTCATTATATATGCTTTGGCAACACTGCAAATCAGCAGTAATACCAGTAAAGCTGCTTACAGTGTGGAGAGAGGAAAGAGGAGAGAGGGAGGAGAGAGGGAGTGTGGAAAGAGGAGAGAGGGAGTGTGGAAAGAGGATATCACAGGACACTACAGGACACTGGATATCACAGGACACTGGATACCTGTAGCAGCGTGTATACAGACACACTGATTGGACACTCCAGTACATGAACACTGACCTGAGAGAGAGAGAGGGGTTAATACAGACACACTTACTGGACACTCCAGTACATTAACACTGCACTGAGAGAGAGAGGGGTTAATACAGACACACTGACTGGACACTCCAGTACATTAACACTGCACTGAGAGAGAGAGGGGTTAATACAGACACACTGACTGGACACTCCAGTACATTAACACTGCACTGAGAGAGAGAGGGGTTAATACACACACACTGACTGGACACTCCAGTACATTAACACTGCACTGAGAGAGAGAGAGGTTAATACACACACACTGACTGGACACTCCAGTACATTAACACTGACCTGAGAGAGAGAGGGGTTCATACAGACACACTGACTGGACACTCCAGTACATTAACACTGCACTGAGAGAGAGAGGGGTTAATACAGATGGAGTGAGAGAGAACCTTTATTTCTCTGGTTATGATCCTGCGCGTGTTTCTGGTGTGGGTGGCGGGTGGTAATGATTAACAGGAGAGAGAGGCGTGTCTCACTCCGGTGGCACACCTGATGGCAGACCCCTGTCTGGGCAGCAGCGCGCCGAGAGCACAGACGACCCGCAGACGTGCAGCTCAGCTCCGCCACAGTGAAACAGGACACGGCGCACGCACTCAAACAGCAGCGAGGGACACGCATGACGAAACAAGCTGAGAGGAAGTCAAGGAGTCATTAAATGAGAACAGCTTCTGGGACGTGTCACCATCCCCATCCCTCCTCTAGGGGGCGCTCCGGTCCTCTCCGATCTTCCCTGGTGACGGGCCCCTGCCCCCAGGCCTGCCCCTCCCGCTGTTCCGGGCTCAGCACTGGGAAGACCTGCCTGCCAGCAGCTCCAGGAGAGCCCCGACGGCACGGCTTCACCCCGACTTCACCCTGACCCCTGACCCGGGGCTCGCAGCGCCTGGTTCGAGTCCCTGTCCCTGCCCCGGATCCCCTTCCGGATCGGAACCCGTCTGTCTCGGATGGACCCCCCGGCTCCTGTTTCAATAAGTTTGAAACATTTATTTTCATTCTCTAGGAATCTGAAAAGTGCAAAAGCAAGTGAACGTTTGTTCTATGTCAAAAATAATCTTCTTATATAATTTCCTTCATCATCTCTGGCGGTTATTTGTTTTTTTTTCTGGTTGTGTCTTTTTCCTCTTGTACTGGTCTCTGCTCCTCTAGTTGTAGTTGTATCTGTAAATTCTTTAAACCCTTAATAATTAAAAAAAAAACAAAGAAACCAGCCCTGCTCAGCCTCCTCAACCTCATCATGACAGCCGGCTGTTTCCCCGAGGCCTGGAACCAAGGACTGATCACGCCCATCTGTAACAGTGGAGACAGACTCCATCCCAACAACTACCGGGCATCTGTGTGAACAGTAACCTGGGGAAGGTATTCTGCAGTATCCTGAACACACGAATACCGGCCTTCCTTACTGAACACAGTGTCCTGAGCAAGAGTCAGATTGGCTTCTTGCCAGATCACGGCACATCTGATCACATTTACACCCTACACACACTGATAGACAAACACCTCCACCAGAAACACAAAGGAAACATTTTTGGCTGCTTTGTCGATTTCGAAAAAGCATTTGACTCGATTTGGCGTGAAGGACTCTTTTACAAAGCCCTCCAAAGTGGTGTAGAAGACAAACTCCACAACGTCAATGTGCTCAGAGAACAAATCCCAATCAGATCTTATGATGTTGGCACAGCTTTGCACCACATGCATATTATATTTGGAAGAACAAAGATAAAATAATAATAATAATAATAATAATTGCTGACACTTCTATAGCGCTTTTCTGGACCCTCCACTCAAAGCCCTTTACAGGTCATGGAGATCCCCTCCACCCCCACCAGTGTGCAGCCCCACCTGGATGATGCACCAGTACACTCACCACACACCAGCTCTCAGTGGGGAGGAGAGCAGAGGGAAGCCAGTTCAGAGAGGGGGGTTATTAGGAGGCCATGATTGGTAAGCCCAATGGAAAATTTGGCCAAGACACCCCTACTCCTTTCGAGAAACACCCTGGGATTTTTAATGACCACAGAGAGTCAGGACCGGGTTTTTACGTCTCATCCGAAGGACGGCGCCTGTTTTACACTATAGTGTCCCCATCACTATACTGGGGCATCAGGACCCACACAGAGCGCAGGGAGAGAGCGCCCCCTGCTGGCCCCTCTCACACCTCTTCCATTAGTCTCCCCTCCAGGTACTGGCCAGGCTCCCCCTGCTGGGCTCCAGTGGGCTGGGAGCTGGTTGAGAGCGCCCCCTGCTGGCCCCACTCACCCCTCTCCCAGGAGTCTCCCCTCCAGGTACTGGCCAGGCTCCCCCTGCTGGGCTCCAGTGGGCTGGGAGCTGGGAGAGAGCGCCCCCTGCTGGGCTCCAGTGGGCTGCCAGTTGTGAGCTGCAGAGTGACCTGGCTGCTGTCCAGATCAAAACGTGCCAAACCTTTGGAAAGAACTAATAATGCAATTGGAGACTTGTCGATTGAGGTAATACGGTACATCTTGAGAGCTACATAGCTCAGTAGCTACGGCGAGCAATGAAGAGATTCGGAGTGCCTAAAAGCTGTTTGTGCAGAGGTACATCCCCTTCTACCCAAACCCATCCAGTCCTGTAGCACTACCCGTTTGGACATAACTTCTACAGAGGAGACAGCTCTAAAGTCAGGACTCCGCGACCTGGCAGTGGTGTTTTGTGGCTGTAAGTGACTGAACACGCGGTCTCAGAAGTGGTGAAAAGACCGACCCCCGACTAACGCCAAGCGTCCGCACGTCAGTACAAGACTTGGACTTGCGAAAGCATTTTTTGCTGAGGGGCAGAATCAGAGAATGTGGGGGCAGGAAGGAGGTGATGTGATGGTCAGGGGTGCTGCAGCAGAACCTTGAACTTGAACTTGAACTTTACTGCCATATGTAACCGATACTGGTCCAATGGAATTCTTACTGACAGGAAGTCTCTCGATAGTAAAACAAGTGTAAAAAACAAAACAAAGTGAAAACAGTGCATCAAGACAATATAGGAACAAACAATAGACAATGTGCAAGTAAACATGTAGGCAGTTTGAATGTAAACAATACAGACGTGTAAACAGTGACTGGAGATGTGCGATAGATAAGAAATCATAAAGAGGTAGATGGTGATGGTGTAGGTGTGGTCCGAGGGGGATGGCTAATTGTGTTCGCCAGTCTCACTGCTTGTGGGTAGAAGCTATTGAAGAATCTAGTGGTAAGTGTCTGTATGCTCTTGTATCTCTTGCCTGAGGGCTGTGGGGTGAAGAGCTCATGCCCGGGGTGGTGACTGTCCTCTGTGATGGCCAGAATTCTACCACGGCAGCAGTCCTCATAGAGCTGTTTAATCTCAGTGAGACCGCAGCCGATGATCTTCTGGGCCATATTGACCATTCTCTGCAGTGCCTTTCTTTCTCGCGAAGAGGTGTTGCCATACCACACGGTGATCCCGTTGGTGAGGACGCTCTCGATGGTGCAGCGGTAGAAGTTCACCAACACATGTATTGGCATCCCCCATCGCTTGAGGCACCTCAAGAAATAAAGGCGCTGCTGAGCCTTCTTCATGATAGAGTCAGTGTGCACAGTCCAGGTTAGATCTTTAGAGATGTGAATTCCCAAAAACCTAAAGCTGGTGACTGTTTCCACTTCCGTTCCATCAATACTGAGTGGGCTGTGAGTGTGTGGCCTGTGTCTCCGAAAGTCCACTATTAGCTCTTTCGTTTTCTTTACGTTCAAGTCCAGGTTATTGCTATGACACCACCTAAGCAGCTGTACGACTTCATCCCTGTAAGTGGACTCGTCATCATCACTGATCAGTCCTATTATAGTGGTGTCATCAGCAAACTTAATGATGTGGTTGTTGCTGTGTCTTGCTGTGCAGTCGTGAGTGAACAGGGAGTACAACCTTGGACTCGGACAGCAGCCTTGTGGGGTTCCAGTGCTCAGGGTGAGTGGTGTTGATGTTTTATTGCCTATCCGCACCACCTGTGGTCTCTCGATAAGAAAGTCCAGCAGCCAGTTGCAGACAGAGGTGCACAGACCTAATCCCCTGAGCTTTGTCACCAGTTGACTGGGTATGATGGAATTGAATGCTGAACTGTAGTCCACAAACAGCATTCTCACATACGAGTTCTTAGTGTCCAGGTGTTCCAAGGCTGTATGCAGAGCCAGGGAGACGGCATCATCCACTGATCTGTTGTTCTGGTAGGCGAACTGCAAGGGGTCCAGGGACTCTGTGGTGGAGGAATTGATGTGTGACAACACCAGCTTCTCCAGGCATTTCATCACCACAGATGTTAATGGTGGTGATGAAACACCACCAACATTGTTTTCACCACATTGTAGTCATAGAGAAATTTTAGTCAAGCGGTTTAATTTATGTGCATAATAAAATGTATTTCTAAGAAAATATTAAACAGCTCTAAGTTCGATACTCATTTTGTCAACAGTGTTTTCCCGCGGTACAGCACTGCGTCACGAAGCGAACAAAGTGAAATATTTCAGATGCGGTCGGAGAGGGCGGTACTGAGAGTCCTGAACTGGACGTTTCTCAGGTTGTTCTGAGAGTCTGGACACGGCTGGGATTAAAACAAAAGTTGAACAAGTAACGAATTGTAGCGCGTTTTGTTCCAATACAGAGGAACTAAAATAAGCGAAATGAAATATATTTATATATTGTACATGCCAAAGTTTCACAAATAATCCCTCAGATAATGATGTTGAATACACAAACTGCCGAAGCAGTGCAGTCTCTCGTGTTTCAGGTTAGTTTATATATATATTAAACACAGCTGAACACAACACCAGGAATGAGTTTAACTTCACTTTTTACTAGAACAGCAGGTCTGTCGCCATCTTCTAACCCGCTTGCTCTAGGGAACGTCTCACAATTACCACACTAACCAGCGCACAAGGGAGTGTGTTAAAACTACCTCTCACGACACAGTCCCTCTGTGGACAGAGAATCGTCCACATGAAATATCCAAACGGCAGGACAGAACACAAGACTGACACAGAGCCCAAGTTTCTGTCCGTGAAGAAAAAAACTCGCCGCTACCAACAAACTTTTGGGCTTCATATGAAGGAAAGCGGAACTTTCACTGGCCCATTACCAAACTTCATTGGGAAATAAAATAAAGAAAAGACTAGAAAGAAGCATCCACTTTTGCCTGGATCACGATCAGAGATCAAATAAAACGTCTCTCACAAACCACCACAGTAAAAATAAACCCCAAACGAACATAAAATACCGAATATAGTCATGTATCCCTGTATTAAAGGGAGCCGGGTATTAGACTGGCTGGAGCTGCTCACAGACACAGCGCTGGTGATAAACTACAACTCCCACAACCACCCTGAGCCACTTCCTGTCTGCGTCACAGTCCCTATTCCTCCTGGCTGTGGTGACGTCAGCGGGTCCCTCCCCGTTCTGGCAGCTTCACGGTCACCGGCGCGCGCAGGAGAGACTCACACGGGATTTCATTTTTAAAAGTTTATTTTCTCAAAAATTAGAAAAAAACACAGCAGGGTTTCCAGAGATATTTACAAGTCAGGAGTACAGCAGGCTGGTAGCGAGTTATCTCGCCCTCTCTCGTACATGTAATTTTTCCCCGTTTAATTTAAAAAAAATTAGTATAACGCATTTAAACACAACACAACATCATAATTTCTAAAATTCCTACTATATTTCTGACCTCACCTCACTGCTCGTCAGTAAACCCGTCTCCCAGTGTGAGCAGTGGACAGAGAGCTGGGAGAGAGTCAGCCTGTGTTCATGAGTCAGTGACGGGTTTAATCTCCACACTGACAGCAGGCAGCAGCTCAAGGTCTTTATCTGAATCCCAGGTCCAGAAGACAGGATAGATCTTCTCCCCCTGAGCGAAGACCATGTCAGTGAAAGTGTAGACATGAGCTCTGGACTCCACTGTGTAAAAGGAGACCTTCCTCTCCTCAATATCCACACACACCCCCAGCTTCCTGGGCTGCAGACTGAGGGGGAGACGGGTCACAGGGTCAGTGAGAGCAGAGAAAACATTAGAGAAAACAGCAGACTGGTAAGAGTTAGACTCCAGACACCAGTAACCCTGCTGGGGAGAGAAGCTGAACTCCCCTTTCCTCTCTGCAGACTCTCTGGTCACTCCTATTCTCCACCAGTCATTCACCTCCACCTCCCAGTAGTGTCTCCCTGAGGTGAAGGCCTCCCTGCTCACGACACATTCCCAGTAATCAAACCTGTGAGGATTGTCAGAGAGACTCTTCCTCTGTCCCAGTCTCACTCTCTTCCCATCCTCAGACAGGCTGAGCCAACAGTGAGCTGTATCAGGGTCCAGAGTCACAGCAGCTGGGGAATAAAACACAAACATCACAACAGGCTCCTGCCGATCACAGTCCAACTCAACTCCATCAGACTGAGAAATGTCTTTGTCCCCAAACACACCGAGAGAGAAACACCAGTCAATTACTAATGACTGCTCTTCCCTTCCAGAGAAACGACATCTTCTTCACTGTTTCACTAGTGTTACACATGGGAGTGATCCCAATATCCTCTAAATACAAACATTAAACACTTGTTTTCACAGCGATGAAACTTTATGTTTTTAAACGACATTATTAATAAACACAGGACCGACCGGACTGCAGGAGAAACTACAGCCCGACCACTCGCTTTCAAACACTTCACAACCCACCACAACGACCTGTATACTGTAAGAAACTGGACAGCCTGTCTGTTAAACCGGTTTATTTCAAATCCCAGTTCAGCAGCTCGTTCATCTTCTCTGAGACCATTTTCCTGACGACGCAGAATAAAAAAAGTGCTGAATTCAAAGACTGTGTAATGCAAGTTTTTACAGAAAAAAAATATAATGGAAAAAGCAAAACCTTGCTGAGATATAAGAAAGCCTTCCCACTTACTTTGAAAATGCGAAGAAATATCCAAAGTGTTCAATTTAAAGCAGAAATAACACATCCAGAAACCCGGAGAGAAAGACGAGAGAAACAGAGGCGCTCATACTGACTTCAGACTGCTCGCGCTCACTGTCCGCCTCTCTGATAGGAGACACAAGCTGTCAATCAGTGAGCTCTGACCACTGACAGACGGGGGCGGGGCTTATACATGCCCAGAGCAAATGTGGGTTTTAATCGGTTCAAGAAGCTTTATTCGCATGACTAATGAATACTGACTTAATACTCTCCTCATACTTAATACTTCAGTGTAAACTATTAATACTTAATACTGAATAAATACTCCCCTTTGCCTGTCTGCCTGTCAATCTAGTGAAGATCAAAGATATTCTTATCAGCTCTTATTTTTGGACTCCTGGAGCCTAGAAAGGCTGACACAGTCACCTACATGAATTTATAAAAACACCAGCAGCCATATCACTCTGCAACTCACAACTGGCAGCCCACTGCAGCTCAGCAAGTGTGAGCCTGGTCAGTACCTGGATGGGAGACCTCCTGGAAAAAACTAAGGCTGCTGCTGGAAGAGGTGTGAGTGGGGCCAACAGGGGGTGCTCACCCTGCAGTCTATGTGGGTCCTAATTCCCCAGTATAGCGATGGGGACATGATACTGTAAACAGGTGCTGTCCTGTGGATGAGACTTAAAACCAAGGTCCTGTGTGGTCATTAAAAATCCCAGGGTGTTTCTTGAAAAGAGTAGGGGTTTAACCTTGGTGTCCTGGCCAAATATCCCACTGGCTTTTACCCATCATGGCCTCCTAATAACCCCCTCTCTGATCTGGCTTCATCACTCTGCTCTCCTCCCCAATGAGAGCTGGTGTGTGGGGAGTGTTCTGGCACACTATGGGTGCAGTCGCATCATCCAGGTGGGGCTACACACTGGTGGTGGTGGAGGGGAGTCCCCATTACCTGAATTCATTTCTGGGCTCAGAGTGCCTTTATTTCAAAGATAAGAGAGGTCGCCCTCTTCTGGACACTGCAACTCTGAAGCCATCATGACAACATCTTCCTCTGATATTTCACACTTATTCTGTGTAGAACAGGACACAGTGTCAAACACTGACTTACTCCACAGGAGAGTCTATCAGTCTGGAAACACAGACACCCTCTAGATCACTCCTGTTTGAAACGAGGTCCCCAATATCACAGGCAAACACCCCAATACACACTCACTCTGGTGGGACTAGTGAAATAATATTGACACTCCAGTGTCATTCTTAGTGAAACACACCACTGGGTCTCTTAATGACCAGGACCATGTGAGAACACCAGCTGGGCTGAAGAGAAAGACCCCAAAGTTATTACCCCTGGCCAGTAAGAGGAGCCCTACAGCCCCAGTAAATACCCCTCTTAAACTAACCATGAGCACCTGACTCTGACATGTCTGAGCTGCTCTGAGGAAAACAGGCTGTACTGTGACCCCAAGCTTCTCTCTGTCTGTGTGTCTGTGTCTCATGGAAAGCAAGCTGGGGTACTGTATGTGAAAAGATGAATTCCTGTGTCATTTTTACCATTTCTGTGACAAGTAGAATTGACAGAGCTTTCCAAACATCTGTTCCTCTTGATGTGAAACTGCAGAAACATGTCCTGTACAGAGTGTTTGCTCACTCTTTCAACACTGAACAGAATACATTTACGATGACTTATACCTGCTGTTGGCTTCCTGTTACTGTTGGTCCCAGTAAACAGCAAGCCAGCAATGAACAAACTGTGTAACGGGTTGTGTGTCGTCCTGAATTCTTTTTCTTTTTGTCTGTCTTCCCCTATCTCTTCACATTCATCTGTGCAATATACACAGAAATACTGTTTCTTCCCCCTTCAACTTATTCCTCTCCTGCATTTTACTGTGTAATTCCCAATTCAAGTGTATTTGATGTCCGCAGACTGTAGTCTAAAAGTGTTTGAGGTTTTTGTGCTTAAAGATTTAGTGACTGACCAACAATAACCTAAGACATTCTTATTTTGGCAGGATATCAAGAACAAATGATGTTGGGTTTTCCTATCGCTCTGTTTGTTCAGACAGATCAAGTCCTGACTGTTTCTTCCTGCTGACCCATCAGCCTGGTTGATGTGTGAAGAGAAGCAGCCATTTCTCAGACAAGAGAGAGGCCTACAGGCCCCAGAGGAGCCCCTGTACCAGAGTCACACTGCTGCCGCTCACAAGAGGCTGTGTGTCTGTGAAGCTGCAGGGGAAGAGCACTGTCATCATACCATCATTATTGTGAGACTGGCTCTGCTCCTGAATATTCCAGTTATTCACAAATCCAGGGTCTCAGACTCTGACACATTCTGACAGATGGAGAATGGCAAAGGGCTGTGGCAAGACGGACTTCCCAAGGAATTCTACACCTGCTTCTGGGACACCCCAGTGGCAGACCTGGTGGAGGTGGAACAAGAGCTCTTCCATCAGCAAAAAGCTTGGACACAGGATGAGGGAAGGTGTCATCTCTCAGCACTTCAGGAGGAGTTCAAAAGATGCTCTGCATGGACATCAAGATCGTGTCCAAGCTACTGGCCATTAGACTGAGGAGCGCCCTGCCCCACATCACCAACAGTGACCAGACATGTGGGCTGGGAGGGTGATAAGTCAGCTGGAACCTCCAGCTCACCAGAGATGCCATCACCTGGGCCGAGGACCAGAACGCGCCCATGATGGTGGTGAGCCTGGACCAGGAGAAAGCCTTCGACACAGTAAACCACAGCTATCTGTTCAGAGGGCTGGAGCACTTCAGATTCTGAGAAAGTTTCAGCTGCTGGACAGAGATACTGTACTCTGAAGTAAGCAGTAGGGTCAACATGAACAGACATCTTTGGGATTTAATCCCCCAGGAATCTGGAGTAGGTCAAGGGTGTCCTCTTCCACCTCTTCTCTATGTTCTCATTACAGAGCTGTAGGCAGAGGCACAGGGGCAGTCCTCAAGATCTCCCAGTACACATGACGCTGTTCCTGATTTCAGACAGGGGGTTGCAGAGTGGGCTGCAGGTTAGGGAGCAGTACTGCAGGGCCTCAGACTTGAGGCTAATAAACAGAAAGAGCAAGGGCAAGCTCTTTGGACCCTGGAGGGACAGGAACATGCCGCCAGAAGGTCTCAAGCTTTGCATGGAGCCCCTAATGATACTGGTGGTTTCATTCCAGAGCCAGGACAACAAGAACATAAACTGGACAGAGAGGACCGTCAAGGTCAACGTGTAACTGGGCCTGTGGAAGACTCGCACGCTGACTCTCATGGGGAAAGTGAGGGTGCTGAAGGCAGACACCCTGCTGGCTTTAGCTGACCTGGTCGTGGTGTACCCTCTGTCAGCCAGACTCAGACAAGCGCTGCAAGGGATGGTGGAACAGGTACGAGTACATCACAAGGAGCCAGATGTGCCAGACAGTGAGGAAGGGGGAGAGATGTGCTGAATTTCCCCTTGAAACTCCACTGCATCTTCTTCTGCAACCTCTGTCACTAGGGGCTGGACCCCATCAGTCACAATTCTCAGTACTTTGTCAGGCTGTGGTTCTCCCTCCCAATGAAGCATCTGATCTAGTGTCAAACACAGTCCTAAAGCAGAAAACTGACCGGAGACCTACTAGGAGGTATGAGGCCATGAGACAGCCAGAGCTCTGCACCAACAAAAGGCACTATACAAGGAAGAGAAAGGAGGAACTAGTCACCAGGGAGAGACAGATGATCCTACAGGTCACAGGGGAGGGGCTGACGATCCCATGGGAGACCTGGGTAAAGACTCAACCCAGAGGACTAGACAACAAGCTGAAGGCCCTCAGCTGGATGACTGTGCACCAGAGCTGGTGACCAGAGAGGTGTCATGGCCTCTGCAGCCAAAGGGCGCTCCTACTCTGTCCTGTCCCCAGTTCCTTGTGCTTTGCTGTCCTTCCGGTGTCTCTGTCTCTGGGGATATAAATGTCCAGGTCTCTCATTCCCCTTCGCTCAGCATTGACGTTCGGATGTCCTGAGACCCGCCCAGCACCAGGTCGCCCCACGTCCGCTGCCTGAGAGCATTGGTTTCTATATGACTCCTGAACTGCTGAACTGTTTCATCAGAGCAAAAGAGCACTGGACAGGACTGAGGACTGAAGAAAACCCAGAAAAACTGTTCCTTAGTGCTCCTGTTGAGAAATGGACAATCGCAGTTTCAAAGCCAGGACTGCAGCCAGTGGTAACACCCAGGAGGCTTGGAGGGGCTCTTATTGTGTGAACCAGCCTCACTGACCACTTGCAAAATAGAATGATTGATAATGGACAATCACTCTTTTTGAGACCATTTAAATTCTGTAGAAGAGTTGTTGTCAGAATTGTATTCTCTGTAAGCACTGTGCACTGCACATTGTTGTAATAAAGTGCATTTTCTTAAATAAACTACACCCACTGGAACTTCTGTGTCCATCTGTGTGTTTGACACAGTGTGTCTCTGATCCACACAGAGCGACTGTCTGCAAGCTTGACTTTCTGAATTCAGACGTGTATCAGCATGTATCAGAGTGTGAATCAGTGTGTGTGTCAGAGTGTGTATCAGTTTCTGTATCACTGTTCCTGCTGTGTGTTTGAGCTGAAGGTATATTTCAGAGGGGAGCTGTTGTGAAAACAGACTCACAGTGTAAAAGCTCTGCTCTGGACCCGGGCTCTGGAGTCTGCAGACTGTAGACTTCAGTCACTGGGGAGACACACAGAGAAATGTCTCATCAGGGCTGCAGTAACAGAGTAACAGGAATAACATGTTCTACTGGACTGGGACTGTAGCCCCTATTAAAACGTTCCTGTTAAACTATATACAGCACAATATAACAACACACTTACTGTCATAAAGATTTGTGAGACTGGAGATTTTAAGATATTTCACCTAGAATCTGAATCATTGACTGATAAGCTGCTCTGATAAATACAGTCACTGTACAAAAACTCCATTGACAATTTAAGAGAAAAGCAGGAAATATATAAGCTGTCCAGAAAGACATCAGTGTGTTTCTCTACTAACCTGTTGTGGAAATCTTTATTGATTCCTTCTTGCAGAGATCCTCAAGTCGTTCTTTTAGTCCAGAGACAGCTCTCCTCACTGCCTCAGGAGAGAAGTATGGACGGACAGGGGTGCTGGGTGAGTCTCCAGCTCCAGGAGGGACACATACAGCCTGGAAATTCTGCAGCAGGGAAGAAAGAGGAGTTTCCAGTCAAACACAGCACACATTCCTGGGGAGAAGCCAGGAGCAGCTCTGTGTGAGAGACACCCTTCTGTACTGCAGAGTCACAGAGCAGTGATGTTACCTGGAGGAAATGGATGTGATCCTCTGTGTGTGAGAGCTGGTTCAGCTCAGCGTCTCTCCTCTTCAGCTCAGTGATCTCCTTCTCCAGTCGCTCTAGAAGTCCTTCAGCCTGACTCACTGCAGCCCTCTCTTGAGCTCTGATCAGCTCTGTGACCTCAGAGCGTGTTCTCTCAATGGAGTGGATCAGCTCAGTAAAGATCCTGTCAGTGTCCTGTACTGCTGTGCGTGCAGAGCTCTTAGGGAGGAGACACACAGTGGATTATTACACAGGAAAACACTCAAACTACATTATGCTGTATGCTCTGTTTCCAAAGGGTACTGTCCAGTGTCCAGCTGTTGAAATGAGTGTCTGTGTGTCCACTCATCTGGTGAATACCCACTCTGAGTGACTCCACAGCCTGCCTCAGCTCCTGCAGCTTCTTCTCTCTCGCCTGGAGTCTCTGCTGGGTTTGTGTCTGTGTCTCCCCCAGCTGCTTCTGTGGAGAAACAGAGACACTCAGGACATTTCTCCTGTAAGAGAATCACATCACAGAGACACCCCTTAGAGTCACCCTGGGAAATCCACACTCTGTATCCCTGATGTCTTATCCACACGAGATGTGTTTCCTGGTCCTGTCTGACATGCTCCTGTTTCATGTCTAATCTACACCGGCAGCGTGTGCAGCGCAGCAGACACCTGACACCTGGGTCTGCACATCTGTATGTGAGGTGAAATGTAAAAAGAAGATAATTGTGTTTCAAATGATATATAAAACATCATCTAGAGATAGTTCAGTTGGGGAGCTGCGTCAGCATGCGTAGGCTGGAAAGGAACAAGCAATAGGTTTATTCCATACTGAAATAAAGAAGAAAGAAAACACAATGTTTCGGCCGTGGAGCCTTCTCACACCTGAAGAAGAATAAACCTATTACCTGTTCCTTCATAATCTAGAGATTTCAGATTTCATTCATCTCAATATACACTAGTGTCCTGACTGCTCTCGGCATCTCAAAACAGAGGACTACAGCAGTGCTGATGAGCCTTGTTGCCACTAGTTTCTCTGAGTGGTCAGAGGAGACCCTGTGGCTGACGTGCTTGACCGCTGGATGAGGTTCTGGACCAGGCAGACCCTGTGTCTGACCACATCTCACATCCTGTCTGCTTCTGGGAAAATTCAGATCATTTCAGAGGAGAAAAGGAAACATGTTCTGTGTCAGATTGACTCCAGCAGAGCCCAGCGTGAGTCTTGTATTTAATAAAGCAGGTGAAGGTTTTATACCACAGTTAACTGGTTTATGTGTCTGAGATCCACCACCTGCCTATTAGATCCCCTTCCCAGCACTTTATTTCAATCCTGTTTCTCTGCATTCTGCCCCATAGTCCTCAGTATAATAAATGAATCCTTGAGCACTGATGTGGTACCAGTGGCTTCACAGCTGCTGCTGTTACCCCTGTGTGAGAAAGAGAGTCATGGCTCTGGACAGCCTGAACAACTTTCACCCTCTCTCCAACTTTCATACCCTTTCATTACCTTTTCATTCAGAAAGTTTACAGTGTGCTGTTAGATTCCAGTTAAATAATCCTCTTTGAACTCCAATATGGTTTCAGACAACCTCACAGCACAGAAAGTGCCCTGGTCAAAGTCACTAACGATCTTCTAACGGCTTCTGATTCTCGTTCTCTTTCTGTCCTCATTCTTACTGAGCTCAGTGCTGCTTTCGACACTGTCAGCCATGACCTCTCACTTTCTTGTCTTGAGACTGTATTTGGAGTTTCTGACACTGCTCTTCAATGGTTCCAGTCTTACCTCACTGATCACTTTCACTCTGTCTCTCTCGGCGATTGTAGCTCTGAAATTGGACTCATTAAGTCTGGTCTTCCTCAGGGGTTGACACTGGGCCCCCTACCCTTCAGCATGTATGAGTTCTGATGATACTCAAATCTGCAGTACAGTACGTCCATACTAAACTGACGCTGACATGTCTCTGCTCTAATTGCTTCTCTGACATAAACACATGGACGACTCACAATTTCCTTCATTTAAACTGCGACAAGACAGAAGTCATGCTTCTTGGCACACCAATGCAGTATCCTTATCTGTGGATGACACTGTACTGGAGTCACAGTCAAAATTGAAGAACTTGGGGGTGATATCTGATCCAGGATGACATATTCAACAAATTATCAAAACATCATTCGTCCACCTCAGAAATACTGCCAGGCTGCGTCCTATGTTATATCTAATTGTTGCTGAAAAGCTAGTCAACTCTTTCATCTTTACTCATATTGACTACAGTAACGCTCCACTCGCTGGGGTATCTAAACCCACACTGAACAAACTTCAGTATGTATAGAATATGACAGCCAGAATTCTGACCAGGTCTAGTGCAAGTGATCACATTACTCCTGTCCTGAAGTCCCTGCACTGGCTTCCTATCAGGTTTCATGTTGACCCATGATCCCCTAAAAGTCTCTGCATGGCTCGACACCTCAGTACCTGTCAGAGTTACTATCATCCTACTCCCCACCTCACAACCTTCACTCTTCTAATTCTGGTCTCCTGTCTGTCCCCCAAGCCAGCACTCTGGGTGACAGGGCATCTCCTGCTGCAGCCCAGAGCTCTGGAATTCTATCCCTATGGATATCATAGAGTCACCTTCCCTGAGCTCTTTCAAATCCAGACTCAAAATCTTCTGTTTCAGAAGGGTTTTAAAGTAACTGGGTTTGTTTCTGCTTCTTTGCTTTTATACTATTTTCCAAAACCCCTTCTACCTTCTACCTTTTGTGTTCTGTAAAGTGCTTTGAGATGCCATTTTAAGTCTATCATATAAAAATAGAGTTTATTATTATAAATAATAATACTATTGTGCTGAAATTAAAGCAGGACTTCATTAATGAGGGTGCAGTCTGTTCTAGAGGTGTTCAGTGTGCTGTGCATTAATGAGGGTGCAGTCTGTTCTAGAGGTGTTGAGTGTGCTGTGCATTAATGAGGGTGCAGTCTGTTCTAGAGGTGTTGAGTGTGTTGTGCATTAATGAGGATGCAGTCTGTTTTAGAGGTGTTGAGTATGCTGTCCATTAATGAGGGTGCAGTCTGTTCTAGAGGTGTTGAGTGTGTTGTGCATTAATGAGGCTGCAGTCTGTTCTAGAGGTGTTGAGTGTGCTGTGCATTAATGAGGGTGCAGTCTGTTCTAGAGGTGTTGAGTGTGCTGTGCAGTAATGAGGGTGCAGTCTGTTCTAGAGGTGTTGAGTATGCTGTGCATTAATGAGGGTGCAGTCTGTTCTAGAGGTGTTGAATGTTCTGTGCATTAATGAGGGTGCAATCTGTTCTAGAGGTGTTGAGTGTAGTGTGCATTAATGAGGGTGCAGTCTCCTCTAGAGGTGTTGAGTGTGCTGTGAAGTTGTACGGTGCTATATGAGGACAGTAAAGAGGGAAACAGTGAAGGAGAGGAGGAGGAGATCATGAACAACAGACAGAAGAACAGGAGACACTTCAGAGACACAACCAGTGTGGATCACAGCTGAGTACATGAGCAGGACTCAACAGTGGAGATCCAGCATTACAGATACAGTAAATACAGCCCAGAGATCACTAAAAGCCCCCAAATATCCTAAATATCCTTTTTACATGTTGTACTAGACACTTTATGAACAGACACAAAGTCCTCACCTGTTTCTCAGTCCTTCCTGCTGCAGCTGAGACAGTATCATGGCCTCTGTGTTCATCCAGTAGACAGAGATAACAAACACACTTCTGGTCAGTACGGCAATAGAACTCCAGCAGTTTGTCATGAGTGGAGCAGATCTTCTCCTGCAGTTGTCCTGTGGCATCAACCAGCTTGTGTTTCTTCAATGGAGCAGCTTCATAGTGAGGCTGGAGGTGAGTCTGACAGTAAGAGGCCAGACACACCAGACAGGATTTCACAGCTCCCCTCTGTCTCCCAGTGCAGACATCACACAGCACATCTCCAGGGCCAGCAGGACTGTGAGCAGGAGGAGGACCACTGAGCCCTGTCTCCTTCAGTTTCTCCACCACTTCAGTCAGGATGGTGTTTCTGTGAAGATCAGGTCTTGGGGTGAAGGTCTGTCTGCACTGGGGGCAGCTGTAGATCCCAGTCTGATCTTCCTGATCCCAGCAGTTCTTAATACAGCCCTTACAGTAACTGTGTCCACAGAGCAGAGTCACTGGATCCTTCAGCAAATCCAGACACACTGAGCAGCTGAACTGGTCCTGAGAAAATGGAAAAGTGCCTTCTGCCATTTTTCTGACAAGTAAAAACTGCACAGAGAGGAGCAGTAGAGACGGAGCTGCAGTGAGGCTGTTTCTAGTAAAACGAAACTGATCTCTGAGTTTCACTTCCTGGATCTGCACAGAGCTGCAGGGGTGTGATTATTAGGGGGTGTGGTTGTTAGGGGTGTGATTAGGGTTGTCAGGGGGAGTGGTTTAGAACTGCAGTTATGAAACAGCTTTGGTGGTTGTTGTTTGGGGAAGGTGTGGGGTTGTAAGAGAAGTGACTTACTGTGTCATTTTGGACCTGACAGAAAGATGTTGTTTTAATAAACTTTGATGTCAGTAGCTGCTCAGGTGAAGTCAATCCAGTTGTTTGTGTTCCCAATAATCAAAACAATAAAATACTAACTCGCTCACACAGCATGAGAAGATCAGAGCATGATGGTGACAGACAAGAGGAGGCCAGCTGGTCCATCCAGCTGTTTAATCGTTGGGAGTTATTTGGCTCCAGGATCTCCTCCAGCTGTGTTTGGACAGAGGGGTGTCACAGCTCCACATGGTGCAGAGGATTTCACTGTCCGGGTGTGAGCTCTTACTGCGAGCAGTCCAGCCTGCTGTGTCTCTCTCTCCAGGCCAGTGAGCCCAGCCTGCTGTCTGGCTCTGCCCTGCAGCGTGTGGGCCAGCAGGGTACGTCCAGGGCTTCGTGCTTCACCTGCGCAGTGACCCCCCTGTGAACCACACAGACCTGCGGAGCGCTGCAGAGAGTCACGAGCCCATCTCTCCCCCGAGAGACGCTGGAGGAGCAGATGGACAGGGCAGTGTCATGTGGGTGTGATTGTGATCTCCATCCACCCAGCGCAACAGTGAGCCCCTGATCTCTGTGTGCAGCAGCTCTCCTTCCGTCCACAGGGACTGACAACACCCCGCGTGTCTGATAATTACTAGAAACTCATTAGTCTGACCATCTCATCTCATGTTACTCTAAGGGGTTGTGGAACCTGTTTCACACTCCCACCACTTTTTGTGTAAAGCAGTACTCCTGTGCTGTGATGGAAACCCACTTTCTTGTCAACACCTCTGAGAAGTTAATCAGTCTGGATACAGTAAGTCCCTCCTGTATCTCCTGCAGCTGAGATTCACTGGTGTTCAGTGTGACGTTTTCAGGGTCGTCTGGTCACCACCAACTGGAATCTCAGGGCTGCACTCCTGAGAAAAGCCAGGAGTTTGTCCTCAAGTCTTTTACAACAAAGGCATCCTAAAACACAAGCAAGTTCCCTCTTTTAGGAAGAGAACCACAAGCAAATGGAATCCTTAATACAAACACCTGTCACGCTCGTAAACCCCTCCTCTTAAGGAGGCTCCAGCCCTTCCTAGTTTAGTGTTGATCTCCTGCACCTGCCTCCGGTTCCTGCCCCCCCTGCTATACAAGCCAGGCGTTCCTGCCAGTCTGGGCTCAGCTGTGGAAGATGGACACCCGGAAGTCCAGGAGCGACTCAGCGGCACAGGCTTCATCACGGTGTCCTGATCTTCTGGGTCCGGGATGAGGGAGCGTCTGGCCCCGTGACCCCCTTTTATTCCCCCGACCCTCCGCCAGATCCCGCTCCGGCTTGTAACTCTGTTCGTCTGTCAGGATGGGTCACCCGGTCTTGGACTATTGCTACACTCATGGATTCACCTCAGACTCCCTCGGACAGTTTGCCTCGGACACACCTCCCCCGAACACCCCTGTTTCCCTCCAGCCCCGGCTGTGGAGCATCTTCGGGTGTGAGAGAGACAGGGCGGTCAGCAAAGGTAATGGTCTTTTTATCTTTGCTGCCTGCAGTTTGTCTTTGAGGACAACATGAAGGAAGTTATGGAATTTCTACAGGTAACAGCTCCTCTTCCTTTTATCAGCTGTGAACTTCACACCTGAAGGAGGCGCAGGTCCTGAGCCACAGAGCCATATAATAATGTAGCGCTTTCGGGGTTCAGGAGGGTCTGAGCCCTCGCCACCACCACCACCACTAACGTTCTTTTTCTTAACTTTCTGCATAAACGATAACAAAAGAAATACAATCCAAACCAGAGTACATCTAACATTTCGAGATAGAAAGAACGGGTACACATGACGAAATCAATTCAGAATGATTCAAACGAGTTTAAACGAAATTAAACAGAGATGATGTCCGCACCGCTTAATCATGTAATGCTCAGGAGTGCTGCAGTAGAGCCTGAGAGCAATAACTTTGAGAGAATCAGGTTGGCGGCGGCGGCGGTGGCGATGCGACCGTATAATCTATCATTTTAGAGCAGCAGAGCACTAGGCACAAGCACTCGTGTTGTTCATCGTGACAGAATATTCCATTCATTTCAAGGTGTTTTTATACAGTGCCTTTCACAACAAGGTTGCCCCCAGGTGCTTAACATAGCAAGTGACCCTCAAGTTGTGAACACAGGACAGAAAAGACCAGAAGACAACGGAGGAGAGGAACCACAAACCCCTCAGTAAGGAGAGAAAAAATCCTCTGGGGGTCCAAGGTTAACTGGCTGCCCAAACCCTCTGGGCATGCTAACATTATAGAATTAAAAAAGAAAGAAATGAATGAGGGTATTAATCCAGCCATCATGTCTTCTGTGTGTCAGTACTCCATGCAGATCTCTGTGGACCAGTAAATCCTCCTAAACGACAGCTATATCCACGATGTCCCTCTTGGATCCATGGCAGTGATGCAGCATCCAGCTCAGATGGTGCCCAGCCTGGGTGCCATCCAGACGTGGGGAGGAGAATAGGATAGTCTGGTCAGAACAGATGTATCTGCCTGGTGGGCCAACACAGAGACACACATTGGCCTGTACAGCAGCACCTGCAGCCATGGCTGCAGCAGGTTGTAATGTCAGCTGTGAGGAGGCGAGGCTGCAGTCATGGGTCTTCAGTCTGGATCTGAGGACAGATTGACTCGCAGGTACAGGCTATGATGTCAGCTGTGAGTAGACTAGGCTGCAGTCATGGGTCTTCAGTCTGGATCTGAGGACAGATTGACTCGTAGGTACAGGCTATGATGTCAGCTGTGAGTAGACTAGGCTGCAGTCATGGGTCTTCAGTCTGGATCTGAGGACAGATTGACTCGTAGGTACAGGCTATGATGTCAGCTGTGAGTAGACTAGGCTGCAGTCATGGGTCTTCAGTCTGGATCTGAGGACAGATTGACCTGCAGGTACAGGCGATGGACGCTGCGCATGGGGCCGCCCGGAGATCATCCCACGAGCTGTCGCCGAGCGATTTCGTTCAGCTGCGTTTGTCTTCCGGCCGGTTTAATAACCCGCTGTTCTCGCCCAGACGGCGACCCGGGGAATTGAAACGCCGCCGATACTTCCAACCACACCTCGGCCCCCTTACAGAGCCGCACAGGGGTCCTCACAGACGACACCCCCCGACGGGCAGGCACGGCAGTGGAAGAGGCAGAAGCCCGAGTCCAGCGAGACCGCGTCTCAGAGCGCGTCTCCCCCACCACACCCCCGGCCCGCCTGGTCCTCCAGCACGGTTCCCCCTCCCTCCCTGCTCAGTGCCGGTCCTCGGTGTGAGCCGCTCTGTCGCGCTACGCCTAGTTCCTCGTCCCAGCGGCCGTGGGAGGGGCGAATCGCGCAGGCGGCCGAGATAGATAGATAGATAGATAGATAGATAGATAGATAGATAGATAGATAGATAGATAGAGGAGACTTTATTGATCCCATAGGGACATTGATGTGTTACAGCAGGCCAGCCCAAGACAAGCAAAAACAGACATCGGAGTAGTTATAAAACAAAAGAACACTAAATAAATAAAAATGAATAAATACATAGGTGTGTGCAAAATGTGCTGATCATAGTCGCTGTAAAAACAATAACATATGTGAGAAATGTGCATAGGTTTATACAGACTGATTGTCCAAAAAGTCCAATGGAGCACCATGCTGTCCATAGACGAGCAGATGAAGGGCTGACAGTCCTCGCCCAGGGCAGCGTTCTACACCCTGACAGCCGCCGGGAGGAGAGACCTGCGGAAACGTTCCCTTGAACACCGCAGCTGGAGCAGTCTGGTGCTAAAGGTGCTCCGCTGCCCAGTAACAGTCCCATGAAGCGGAGGAGAGGCGTCGTTCATGATGGCTGTGAGCTTGGTCAGCATTCTCCTCTCGGCCACCAGCTCCATGAGTACTGTAACACTTCGGGGGTCAGGCGGGCGCCCCTGTCGCATCAGGTCGGCCCCCCACCATCAGGGGCTCAAACCCGGGACTCCCGCATCACTCAACAGGGACCCAGCCCGGTGAGCCAAAGAGAGACCTCTTTACAGCCCAGTAGCTGTGGTCCTGCTATCACAGGGAAGGGCGGCGACGTCACCACTCTGGTAAGCCGGCTCTTACACACCCTGATGGCCGTATGCGTTACACTCTCCCCCGCTTAACTTGCCGACCCCGGCGAAGGGCTATCCCATCCCACTCCTGACACCAATGTAATGCAACAGGGGCTCAGGCGGGCGCCAGCTGTACTCGTCAAAAAAAAAAGACGGCTCGTGGAGGTTCTGCGTCAACTACCGCAAGCTGAACGAGGTCACCCGGAAAGATTCCTACCCCCTGCCGAGGATAGATGACGCCCTGGACTACATCACCGGGTCGACCTGGTTCAGCTCCCTGGACTCCCGCTGCGGCTACTGGCAGGTACCGCTCGCTCCCGATGCTCGCCTGAAGACGGCCTTTTCCATCGGCCAGGGCCTCTGGCAGTTTACTGTCATGCCCTTTGACCCGTGCAATGCCCCGGCGACGTTCGAGAGGCTGATGGAGAGGGTGCTGGCATCGGTCCCGCGGAACCAGTGTGTGCTGTATCTGGACGATCTGCTGGTCCATGCCCGGGGTTTCGACCAGGCCTTGACGAACCTCCAGGCGGTGCTGGCCTGCATCCGCCGTGCTGGCCTGAGGCTCAACCCCCGCAAGTGCGAGCTCCTGCGGCGGGAGGTGACCTTCCTGGGTCATGTCGTTGGACCGCGAGGGATGGCTACAGACCCAGGTAAGGTCGCTGCAGTGAGGGGCTGGCAGCTCTCTGGGGTTCCTACCGGAGGTTCGTCCGGGACTTTGCCAGCATCGCTGCCCCGCTGCACCGCCTCACCAACAAGGGCCGACCCGATGCGGCAAGGGCACCCGCCTGAACCCTGTTGCGCTACAGTACATACGAGTACAGCAAGTGGGGCTACCGTGCTGCCGAGGAGCGGGGGAAAACCCTTTTTGGTTTAGGATAAGGATCACGCTCTGCAACGTGATTGATTTTTTTGTTGTGACTTGTTATTCTTGTATATTAATAAATTAATAAAAAAAGCCTTATTCCTCTCTGCTGCTTTGTGGTTACGGACTCTTGGTTCTCTCCTTCGACCACGGCTTCAGGATCACGGCTTGGCTTCGGTTCCTCTCTCCCTGGTCTGGGGGGTCACTGGCTTCCCCTGTGGACGTGGGCTTGTTTGGCGGTGCAGATCTCCTGCAGGGTCACTCCTCCGGCTCCCGCGAGTGGGTTCGTTGGCCGGATCTCTGACGGGCGGTTCGGAACGGTGACGGCAGGAGGTCTCGATCCCTGTTGTACAGGAGGGTCACTGAGCGGGGGAAAAGCGCACCTTGTCGACGGTCCTCTGTGTTTCGCCAGGTCGTGTGCGCGGCCTGGTGGACACTGGCTGTGGCGACAGGGGGCTGAGCCGACATGCAGCGAGTCGGGTCGCTCAGAGGATTGGGAGACGGGCTTGTCAGAGCTGCAGCTCTTTTCTTTAACAAAAAGCCCTTAGAGGCGCTCGTTCAAATTCTGTGCCATGAAGCGGGGCGAGTGGAAATATTTCACGCCGGGTCCCCCGCCGTCAGAATCTAAACCGCTGTTTGTTCTACAGCGGGAAGGTCATGGCTCATCTTTTTAAACAGTCAAGCTGTTGTCATCGATCCGCGGATCTTCGCAGTCACGGCTACGCCACGGATCGCCACGGCAGCGCCGCGCGCGCCGGCGTTAAAGCCCGTCAAACGTTTTTCGGTCCCGCGTGTTGCGACACGGAGGCAGACGTTCAGAACCGCCCTGTGCGCGAGGTCTCGGGTCTCGTTCAGAAGGCGGCGGCGGGTGTCGGTCGCTGTGAGAAATGGGGGGTTTATAACCTCGCAAATCATCACACGTCGTGAAGAGAAGCTGTGCCGGCGGTGTAACGCCCTCATCGACACCCCTGACACGCACCTGTGCGACAGGCCGCCTGTGGAGACCCCCACAATCTCACACACGGACGCGCAGGAAACGGGGATGCGCACCCCGGACGACGCTCCCGCCCGTGTCGAAGAAAACGCGTCTCTCGATCGGGGGAGGTGGGGTCAGGAGGCGGGACCCGGTGCGGGGCTCACCCCGGTGGAGTCTGGGCGGGAGATCTACTGGGTCCCAAAACAGTGTGGGGCCAAGAACGAGAGGAGCAGCCGGGCTCTGAAACGAGGGCGAGGAGTCGGCAGCCGAAAGGTAATCCAGCCGATAGAAGAGACGAGTAACTGGTTTCAGAGCTCAGGGAGAGAGAGGGGGGGGTGAACAGGGTGCGGGGGCCGTTCAGCGTGACTGGAGCTCGTGGGCGTGGCGGAGCGCTTGCGTGCTAATCGGGCGGGTCGTGACGGGGGGGGCACTCGAGTCCTTGATCCGTGCGCGCGGGGAAGACGCCACCAGGCGGATCGGAGAGCAGCCTCTCGCACAGATCTGTGGGTAACCTCTCCCCCGCGGTGGGAAAGGCGCTGGGTTTCACACAGATCTCCACATTCGGAGTTGTGTTTCTCTCTCTCTACACAACACTTCGCTGTAACTGGCCACGTTCTTCTTCAGAAGCGATTTTACCTTGTTGACAGAGATAAGGGAGTAAACAGGAAGTGTGAAATGAGGTAGAGGCTCTGCGATTGTGGCACTAATGTCAAAGTCCAGTAACGCGATTGAATTGTCCGTTGACACTGCTGCTGAGCAGGGCAGGCAGATGAGTGAACAGTCACTGTAGTACAGGCTGAAAAGAGGTGGATGTTCACACTCTTCCTCACCCCTCACGCTCACGACAAACGAGGCTGGGAGTGTTGTGGCGAAGCGTGTTTTGAGGATTTTGCGTGTAAATGTTTTCTTCTGCTGATCACCTGTACCTGCTCCCCAGACACACAGCTGTCACTGTATTCGGCACACCGCACTCCTGGGACACCCTGGACACATCGCAGCTCTGTGAATGTACTGTTAATGTACTGTAACGGACTCTGTTCACACTGAGCTCTGTCTGGGTTTATTCTGTTCAATCTCTGTCGCGCTGTTATCTGTTATGATGTCACTTTAATTGTGTGATGTTCACCCTCCCTGGTGAGCTCGCAGAAAAGACAAGTAGCTCAGGTGGGGAGATGCGTCAGCAGGCGTGGGCTGCAGAGGAACAAGTAAGAGGTTTGTTCCAGGCTGAAAGGAGAAGAGAGAAAACAGAACGCTTCGAACTGTGGAGCATCTTCAGGTGTGAGAAAGACAAAAAGACAATTACCTTCTAGGCTCAGCTGTGGAAGATGGACACCCGGAAGCCCGCCTACTCACGAGTCCAGGAGCGACTCAGCGGCACAGGCTTCATCACGGTGTCCTGATCTTCTGGGTCCGGGATGAGGGAACGTCTGGCCCCATGACCCCCTTTTATTGGGCCTGGACGGGAGCTGGGCAGTGGGCCTGGGAGAACTACACTACCCGCACACCCTACACACGGTAGACCGAGACGAAGACCTGCACCGCCCCCCCCCCCCCCCCCAGGGTACGCCGGCGGCATCGAGCAGCTCACGCTTGAAACGAAGCGCGCTGTGGAGAAAACCAAGCTCACTGGCGTAGGTTTTAGACACGACGGAGCCCGGGGAGGGGCCATCGGGGGGGTGTGTGATATCGAGGGAACGATTTACAATTCGGCCGCACAAAATAATGTTTCCTCTTCTCCTTTGTTTTCTTTGTGTGACTGAAGTCGCACGCACACAGAAAGTGTCTAACACGCCAGCATGATCCCCGGCTCCTAACAACAACGCTATCAAACACTATCAAACGCGTTACTGTGTCTTTATATCAGTGCAATAAAGCCGAACTGTCTGACACTGCTGTAGATTGGGATAATGGAAAGAGATGAACTGATGAAGTTTTATTCTGGTTTGGGGAGGAGTTATTAGGGCACTGTAGCTCCTGTACTCTTGAACTTCCTAGTGAGGACTGTAGCTCTCTTTCACTGCAAGTGCCGCACCTGTCCTTGCGAAGGGCAGAGTTAGAAAACGTTATTTTGAGAGAAAACGAGGGAACGATTTAGCCTTTTCGTGCGCACGCAGTGTAAATCGTTCCCTCGATATTTCACTTTTTTTTTTCCTACCGATGGTCCCCTCCCGGGCTCTGGAAAAGACCACCCCATGAGCCGGGCTGTGGGGGTTGTTGGGAGGGATACCCGGTTTCTAATGTACAAGCATGACCCTCTGGCGAGGGTCATGGGTCTCAGATCAGGTGGCGGAAGTGTAAAATCGCCCCATCCTGTCAATATGACGGGCGGGTTTATCACCAGGCGTGTCTATACACAGAAATCCTAGAACACCAGTTCATAGGCGACGTCTAGGCGCCGCTTCTGCGTTGCGTGCCTTTCAAAGGCGTGGATGGCGAATTCGTCACGGTCTTGCATGACAAGCCCCACTGCGTGCTGGTGAGCATCGATCAGTTTAAAACACCATCGCTCTTGAAATAAAGACGGATCGAAACGAGCAGGTGTCATTTCATCTGAAAGCATGACGGTTTCTCTCTCCGTACCCCCCTCTCTCTCTAACCCTGTGTGTGTGTGTAGCACTCTAACCCGTCCCCGTGCATGTGTGCGTGCGTGCGTGCGTGCGTGCGTGCGTTAGTGAGATGTTCGGTCTTCTCGCGTGTGAGAGCACCTTGGGAGGTCAAGCTTAAGAAATTCCTCTCCCCTCGGCCGCTTGTGGCGTTGTGTAGGAGGAGCACCCCTCTTGGGGAGTACACTTCGGGGGGAGACGCCTTCCAGAGGCTCAGCCCCTCCAGAGGCTCAGCCCCGGCGGATTTAGACGACGTGACTATCCATGTGGAGATGTCCCGGAGACCGCCGTTGAACTCGGAGTAGTCTCTCTCCCCTGTCCACCACGTCGGCCTGCCCCTGCCCGTCCATATCGGGCACCGGCGTCCTGGCTCTCTGCGGAGCTCGGCTAAGCCGGCCGATGGGACAGCCAGTCTGACCCAGGCTCACACCCCGGGATCACCAGACCCCCTAGGAGTATAATACAGCGCGCTAAAACCCACGGCGGACACGATCGCCTACCCTCTGACGCAAATACGCACTTGTGTGCACATATTTCAGACACGAGGGGGCAGCAGAGGTGGAAATTTGGATCCATCAGGGAGAGCACACAGTCGAGCCCGAGGTGTCCTGCTCGACGCAGCAGGGTGAAGGTCAGCTCCCTCCAGGACAGCGAGGCCGGGCTGAACAGCAGCTTCTGCACTGCCTGCAGGCGAAAGGCGTCCACCCGGCTCCGGATGTCAATGAGTCCTTGCCCTCCGTCCTCTCTGGGCAGATAGAGGACGCCCCTCTGCAGCCAGTGCAGTCCGTCCCAGAAGAAGTCGAGGAGCGTGGCCTGCAGCTCCTCGACCAGTCGGACTGGTGGCTCCAGGCACACCAGGCGATGCCACAACATCGAAGCCACCAGGGTGTTGACAATCAGAACCCGGCCTCTGTAGGAGATCTGGGGGAGCAGCCAGTGCCAGCGGTCCAGACGACCTTTCACTTTTTCGAGGAGCCCCTCCCAGTTCTTTTTCAAGCTGGCCTCGTCCCAAAGGTGCACCCACAGGTATTTGAGTCCCCCTCTGGTCCAGCTGAGCCTCTCTGGCAAGACTGGGGGACCCATCTCGCTCCACTCCCCCAGGAGTAGGGCGCTACTCTTGGCCCAGTTTACTTTGGCTGATGATAGCCACTGGAAATCACTCAAAGTTGTCTGTAGCACCCTGACATCCTGTTCTCCTCCGACCACGACCATGATGTCATCAGCGTACGCCGAGATCTTGACAGTGGAATCGGGGCAGCCCGATATGAACAGGCCCCTGATGACCCGGCGCAGCTGATGTAGCAGAGGCTCAATGGCAAGGGAGTAGAGCATTCCTGAGAGTGCACAGCCCTGTCGACTCCCCTCCGCACTGGAAACGGAGCACTCAGCCCTCCCTTGACCTTTAGCACACTGAAGATGTCACTGTACAGCACCTGAATCATGGCGACAAAGACGGGGCTGAACCCGAAGGACCTCATGGTCCTCCACAAATACTGATGTTCAACCCTACCAAAGGCCTTTTCCTGGTCTGACGAAATGAGACCAGTATCTAAACCCAATAGTCTGGAGGTGACCAAAACATCTCGAATCAGAAATATGTTATCAAAGATTGACCTTCCGGGCATGCAGTACGATTGGTCGGAGTACACCACGGACCCCAGCACCACCCTCAGCCTGTTGGCCAGAGCCTTGGACAGGATTTTATAATCCACACACAGCAGGGCAACAGGTCTCCAGTTCTTAATGTCACACAGGTCCCCTTTCTTAGGCAGCAGGGTGACAACAGCTCTCCTGCAGCTCAGTGGCAGGTCCCCCTGCTCCAGACTTTCCAAATATACATCCAGCAGGTCAGGTCCCAGCACAGCCCAGAAGGCACGACAGAATTCGGCCGGCAGGCCATCGAGGCCAGGGGTCTTGCCATTGCTCAAGCCACTGAGTGCAGTGGAGAGCTCCTCCAGGGAGAGAGGCCTCTCCAGCCCTGCCCTCCCCTCTTCGGGGACCTGTGGAAGGTCTTCAAGGAACCTGCGTGTGCGGACCGAGTCCTCACAAGCCTCGCTGGAGAAGAGCGCTTTGTAGAACTGCACGGTCCTCTCCTGGATCTGCCCGGCCTCGTGCAGCTCCTGCCCTGTCTCCGAGCACAGGCAGTGGATTTGCCGGCTCTGGCCCGGTTTCTTCTCTAGGCCGAAGAAGTAGCGAGTTGGGGCGTCTACCTGTGATGCACTCTGAACCCTAGAATTTATTAGAGCTCCTTGTACTTTTGTGTCCAGAAGGCCAATGAGTGATTCTTTTTGGGTGTGGAGGTCATCAATTAGCCTCCTGTCTGCACGACACTCCAGAGCCTGGTGGAGCTCCAGAATGTCTCTCTCCAGAGCCTTCATGGACTCACGGATACCTCTCGTGACACTTCCAGTGTACTGCTGGCAGAACTGGCGAATCTGCACCTTGCCAATATCCCACCACTGCCTCAGGGAGACAAAGTGGGCTTTCTGACTCCTCCACTGCTGCCAGAAGAACACGAGGCAGTCACAGAAGTGAGTATCGTCAAGCAGCTGGGTATTAAAGTGCCAGTAGGCACTCCGGGACCTCACTGATGGCACAATGACTGTGCAGACAGTGAGACAGTGGTCCGACAGGCCCACTGGACAGATGGAGCACTGCTTGACGATGCTGTAATGATGTTTACGGCAGTAGAATTGGTCTAGCCTGGCCAGAGAGAGGGTATTCCCCCTGACCTGGGCCCAGGTGTACTGCCTCGTGTCCCCATGACATCTCCTCCAGATGTCAGTGAGGTCAGACTTGACGAGGATCCTGCGCAGCTCCCTGGCCGACGGGCCATGTGGCTCTGCGTGATTCCTGTCCAGTGTGCTGCTCTCTGTGCAGTTAAAATCACCCCCCAGGAAGACCAGCTCTTCAGGCTGGCTGGTCGCCAGTGCAGTCTCAAGCTCCCTGAAGAGGGTGACCCTCTCCCCGCCGTCGGTGGGTGCGTAAACGTTAATAAAAACAAAGGATTTCTTCCCGAGAACTACTCGCACGAGTAGCAGACGACCCTTCACCACCTCCTGGACGGCGATAGAGAGGGGCTTGAACCCCACAGAGAACAGCACCGCGACCCCCGCGCTCACAGGGGACCCGTGACTGTACACGATGTCCCCCTGCCATTCCCGCTGCCAGGCGACGATGTTGGAGCTGTCGGTGTGGGTCTCCTGCAGGAAAGTCACCTGCAGGCTCTTTTCTTTGATAATCTCCAACACCGCAGCTTGCTTCAAAGCCCTCCGGCACCCATCGGTGTTCAAACTCCCTCTTCTAATGTCGCCCATATTTGCGGAAAAGAAAAAAAGATAAAACATAAAACACGAACAGACACGAAGCACGCAGACGGATAGTGATGTGATGTGAGGGACAGGACTCATTCGTGCTGAGGTGCGTCCCGCGGTCCTGCCCTGATCTTACCTAATAGGCTCTTCAGACGCCATCTCTCCTGATCGCTGAAGTCATTCGCACCCGAGCCCCTCTTCAGATGGCGCGTCGCGGAGAGGACAAAGAGCTCGGTGTCCCCTCAGTTCCCCTCTTACCTTTAGTCTTCTCTAAGAACTCCCTGCTGCTCTGGAAACTGCAGCCTCCTCTGCAGCTCTGCTGGGCCGAGGAGCCCGAGGCGAGAGAGGAGTTGGTGAAGCCGCCCTCGTCGTCGCTCCCGGACTCCGAGTAGACACTCCAGCACGTCCTCACTCTCCTGGTGTCGGAGTTACTCGCGGCCCCCGGGCTCCACAGAGCTCTCTGTGCTGCGCTTCTTCTGCACCGCACTCTGCACAGAGTTTTTCGTGCGCTTTCTCCGCGGCGTCTTAAAACCATCATCTATTTTTTCAGATGATAATTCATTTCCTCCCCACACCGTGTCTACAGTTTTCGCTGGCGCTTGAGACGCGTTTTCTGTCGGTGTCACTACCTGCTCTCTCTCTCCCTGCTCCGCCAGCGCTCGTCTCTTGTTCTCCGGTGTGGGGGGCTCCCTGCTCTTCTGAGGGCTGCGGTGGTCCACTCTTTACTGTTTGCTCTCCTGATTGGGACGCCACCGGCTCGGGCTCACCTGCTCCCTCCAGCGATCTCCTCTCCTGCACCCCGGCCGTGGGCTCTGACTCCCCGCTGCCTCCCTGCGCTGCTCCGCTCCCCGCTGCCTGACGCTGTCGGCTGGGCTCCTGTGCGCCCTGGGGCTGAGGCTCCCTGCCCGTCTCGTCCTCCACCTCCGGGCAGTTCTTCACCACATGCCCCTCGCTCCCGCACCTGAAGCACTTCATCGATTCCGAAGTCACGAATACAACATAGTCACAGCTGTCAATACGAAATTTAAGGGCCACATTGAGCTCTTCCGTGGGGTTTTTTAGGATGACGTAGACCTGTCTCCGGAAAGAGACGACGTGCTTCAGCTGCGGTGCCCTGCAGCCCAGAGGGACCCTCCTGATCGGAGAGACCACCTGTCCGTACCGGGACAGCTCCCTCTCCAGCAGCTCGTTCCTCATGAACGGAGGCACGTTGGAGAGGGTGATCTTTCGAGCCGGGGCCGCGAGAGGCAGTACCGGGGTGAAGGTGCCGTCCAGGACGACTCCCTTCTCCACCAGGGTGTTTGCCAAATCGGTAGATTGCAGGAAAATGACTATCCCTCCACTCATGCGGGAAGCGGACCTGATGTTCCTGCAGCCCACAACCTCCCCGACCGCAAGAACGCACATCTCCAGCAGACAGAACTCCGCAGGGGAGATTTTCACACCATGGCGTCGAGTTAGTTTCTCAAAGGAGAGGTCTGGAGGATCAGAGCCTCCAGAACCGGCCATGATGAGAAAATAAACCCCGCTTTTCCCCAAAAAAGACAAAAAAACACAAAACCAGTGAAGAAACACCGCCACACGATCAAACCCACCGAAGCTCCGCCCACTCACTCACTCAGTCTCACGAGAAACACACAGAGAGAGATAGAGAGAGAGAGAGAGAGAGAGAGAGAGGGGTTCATACAGACACACTGACTGGACACTCCAGTACATTAACACTGCACTGAGAGAGAGAGAGAGAGAGGGGTTAATACAGACACACTGACTGGACACTCCAGGACATGAACACTGCACTGAGAGAGAGAGGGGTTAATACAGACACACTGGACACTCCAGTACATGAACACTGACCTGAGAGAGAGAGAGGGGTTCATACAGATGGAGTGAGAGAGAACCTTTATTTCTCTGGTTATGATCCTGCGCGTGTTTCTGGTGTGGGTGGCGGGTGGTAATGATTAACAGTAGAGAGAGGCGTGTCTCACTGCGGTGGCACACCTGATGGCAGCCCCCTGTCTGGGCAGCAGCGCGCCGAGAGTACAGACGAACCGCAGACGTGCAGCTCAGCTCCGCCACAGTGAAACAGGACAAGGCAGTTGTCCTGTGGCCTCAACCAGCTTGTGTCTCTTGAAAGCAGGAGATTCATAGTGAGGCTGGAGGTGAGTCTGACAGTAAGAGGCCAGACACACCAGACAGGATTTCACAGCTCCCCTCTGTCTCCCAGTGCAGACATCACACAGCACATCTCCAGGGCCAGCAGGACTGTGAGCAGGAGGAGGGCCACTGAGCCCTGTCTCCTTCAGTTTCTCCACCACTTCAGCCAGGATGGTGTTTCTGTGAAGATCAGGTCTTGGGGTGAAGGTCTGTCTGCACTGGGGGCAGCTGTAGATCCCAGTCTGATCTTCCTGATCCCAGCAGTTCTTAATACAGCCCTTACAGTAACTGTGTCCACAGAGCAGAGTCACTGGATCCTTCAGCAAATCCAGACACACTGAGCAGCTGAACTGGTCCTAAGTAGAAACTGCACAGAGAGGAGCAGTAGAGACGGAGCTGCAGTGAGGCTGTTTCTAGTGAAACGAAACTGATCTCTGAGTTTCACTTCCTGGATCTGCACAGAGCTGCAGGGGTGTGATTATTAGGGGGTGTGGTTGCTAGGGGTGTGATTAGGGTTGTCAGGGGGTGTGGTGAAACAGGACGCGGCACACGCGCTCAAACAGCAGCGAGGGACACGCGTGACGAAACGAGCCGAGAGGAAGTCGAGGAGTCTGGGACTTGTCACCATCCCCACCCCTCCTCTAGGGGGCGCTCCGGTCCTCTCCGATTTCCCCTGGTGACGGGCCCCTGCCCCCAGTCCTGCCCCTCCCGCTGTTCCGGGCTCAGCACTGGGAAGACCCGCCTGCCAGCAGCTCCAGGAGAGCCCCGACGGCACGGCTTCACCCCGACTTCACCCTGACCCCTGACCCGGGGCTCGCAGCGCCTGGTTCGAGTCCCTGTCCCTGCCCCGGATCCCGTTCCGGATCGGAACCCGTCTGTCTCAGATGGACCCCCGGCTCCTGTTTCAATAAGTTTGAAACATTTATTTTCATTCTCTAGGAATCTGAAAAGTGCAAAAGCAAGTGAACGTTTGTTCTATGTAAAAAATAATTTTCTAATATAATTTCCTTCATCACCTCTGGCGGTTAATTGTTTTTTTTCTGATTGTGTCTTTTTCCTCTTGTACTGGTCTCTGCTCCTCTAGTATTAGTTGTATCTGTAAATTCTTTAAACACTGAATCATTTAAAAAAAAACAACGAAACCAGCCCTGCTCAAACTCCTCAACCTCATCATGACAGCTGGATGTTTCCCTGTGGCCTGGAACCAAGGACTGATCACGCCCATCTGTAAGAGTGGAGACAGACTCCATCCCAACAACTACCGGGGCATCTGTGTGAACAGTAACCTGGGGAAGGTATTCTGCAGTATCCTGAACACATGAATACTGGCCTTCCTTACTGAACACAGTGTCCTGAGCAAGAGTCAGATTGGCTTCTTGCCAGATCACCGCACATCTGATCACATTTACACCCTACACACACTGATAGACAAACACGTCCACCAGAAACACAAAGGAAACATTTTGGCTGCTTTGTCGATTTCGAAAAAGCATTTGACTCGATTTGGCGTGAAGGACTCTTTTACAAAGCCCTCCAAAGTGGTGCAGAAGACAAACTCCACAACGTCAATGTGCTCAGAGAACAAATCCCAATCAGATCTTATGATGTTGGCACAGCTTTGCACCACATGCATATTATATTTGGAAGAAAAAAGATAAAATAATAATAGTAATTGCTGACACTTATATAGCGCTTTTCTGGACACTCCACTCAAAGCTCTTTACAGGTCATGGGGATCCCCTCCACCACCACCAGTGTGCAGCCCCACCTGGATGATGCACCAGTACACTCACCACACACCAGCTCTCAGTGGGGAGGAGAGCAGAGGGAAGCCAGTTCAGAGAGGTTGGTTATTAGGAGGCCATGATTGGTAAGGGCCAATAGGAAATTTTGCCAGGACACCCCTACTCTTTTCGAGAAACACCCTGGGATTTTTAATGACCACAGAGAGTCAGGACCTCGTTTTTACGTCACATCCGAAGGACGGCGCCTGTTTTACACTATAGTGTCTCCATCACTATACTGGGGCATCAGGACCCGCACAGAGCGCAGGGAGAGAGCGCCCCCTGCTGGCCCCACTCACACCTCTCCCAGGAGTCTCCCCTCCAGGTACTGGCCAGGCTCCCCCTGCTGGGCTCCAGTGGGCTGGGAGCTGGGAGAGAGCGCCCCCTGCTGGGCTCCAGTGGGCTGCCAGTTGTGAGCTGCAGAGTAACCTGGCTGCTGTCCAGATCAAAACGTGCCAAACCTTTGGAAAGAACTAATAATGCAATTGGAGACTTGTCGATTGAGGTAATACGGCACATCTTGAGAGCTACATAGCTCAGTAGCTACGGCGAGCAATGAAGAGATTCGGAGCACCTAAAAGCTGTTTTTGCAGAGGTACATCCCCTTCCACCCAAACCCACCCGTTTGGACATAACTTCTACAGAGGAGACAGCTCTAAAGTCAGGACTCCGCGACCCGGCAGTGGTGTTTTGTGGCTGTAAGTGACTGAACACGCGGTCTCAGAAGTGGTGAAAAGACCGACCCCCGACTAACGCCAAGCGTCCGCACGTCAGTACAAGACTTGGACTTGCGAAAGCATTTTTTGCTGAGGGACAGAGTCAGAGAATGTGGGGGCAGGAAGGAGGTGATGTGATGGTCAGGGGTGCTGCAGCAGAACCTTGAACTTGAACTTGAACTTTACTGCCATATGTAACCGGTACTGGTCCAATGGAATTCTTACTGACAGGAAGTCTCTCGATTGTAAAACAAGTGTAAAAAACAAAACAAAGTGCAGACAGTGCATCAAGACAATATACAAACAAACAACAGACAATGTGCAAGTAAACATGTAGACAGTTTGAATGTAAACAATACAGACGTGTAAACAATGACTGGAGATGTGCGATAGGTAAGGAATCACAATGAGGTAGATGGTGATGGTGTAGGTGTGGCCCGAGGGGGATGGCTAAATGTGTTCGCCAGTCTCACTGCTTGTGGATAGAAGCTATTGAAGAATCTGGTGGTCAGTGTCCGTATGCTCTTGTATCTCTTGCCTGAGGGCAGTGGGGTGAAGAGCTCATGCCCGGGGTGGTGACTGTCCTCTGTGATGGCCAGAATTCTACCACGGCAGCGGTCCTCATAGAGCTGTTTAATCTCGGTGAGACCGCAGCCGATGATCTTCTGGGCCATATTGACCATTCTCTGCAGTGCCTTTCTTTCTCGCGAAGAGGTGTTGCCATACCACACGGTGATCCCATTGGTGAGGACGCTCTCGATGGTGCAGCGGTAGAAGTTCACCAACACATGTACTGGCATCCCCCATCGCTTGAGGCACCTCAAGAAATAGAGGCGCTGCTGAGCCTTCTTCATGATAGAGTCAGTGTTCACAGTCCAGGTTAGATCTTTAGAGGTGTGAATTCCCAAAAACCTAAAGCTGGCGACTGTTTCCACTTCCGTTCCATCAATACTGAGTGGGCTGTGAGTGTGTGGCCTGTGTCTCCGAAAGTCCACTATTAGCTCTTTCGTTTTCTTTACGTCCAAGTCCAGGTTATTGCTATGACACCACCTAAGCAGCTGTACGACTTCATCCCTGTAAGTGGACTCGTCATCATCACTGATCAGTCCTATTATAGTGGTGTCATCAGCAAACTTAATGATGCGGTTGTTGCTGTGTCTTGCTGTGCAGTCGTGAGTAAATAGGGAGTACAACCTTGGACTCAGACAGCAGCCTTGTGGGGTTCCAGTGCTCAGGGTGAGTGGTGTTGATGTTTTATTGCCTATCCGCACCACCTGTGGTCTCTCGATAAGAAAGTCCAGCAGCCAGTTGCAGACAGAGGTGCACAGACCTAATCCCCTGAGCTTTGTCACCAGTTGACTGGGTATGATGGAATTGAATGCTGAACTGTAGTCCACAAACAGCATTCTCACATACGAGTTCTTAGTGTCCAGGTGTTCCGAGGCTGTATGCAGAGCCAGGGAGACGGCATCATCCACTGATGTGTTGTTCTGGTAGGCGAACTGCAAGGGGTCCAGGGACTCCGTGATGGAGGAGTTGATGTGTGACAACACCAGCTTCTCCAGACATTTCATCACCACAGATGTTAATGGTGGTGATGAAACACCACCAACATTGTTTTTACCACATTGTAGTCATAGAGAAATTTTAGTCAAGCGGTTTAATTTATGTGCATAATAAAATGTATTTCTAAGAAAATATGTAACAACTCTAAGTTCGATTCTCATTTTGTCAACAGTGTTTTCCCGCGGTACAGCGCTGCGTCACGAAGCGAACAAAGTGAAATATTTCAGATGCGGTCGGAGAGGGCGGTACTGAGAGTCCTGAACTGGACGTTTCTCAGGTTGTTCTGAGAGTCTGGACACGGCTAGGATTAAAACAAAAGTTGAACAAGTAACGAATTGTAGCGCGTTTTGTTCCAATACAGAGGAACTAAAATAAGCGAAATGAAATATATTTATTTTTCTGTACATGCCAAAGTTTCAAAAAGAATCCCTCAGATAATGATGTTGAATACACAAACTGCCGAAGCAGTGCAGTCTCTCGTGTTTCAGGTTAGTTTATATATATTAAACACAGCTGAACACAACAGCAGGAATGAGTTTAACTTCACTTCTTACTAGAACAGCAGGTCTGTCGCCATCTTCTAACCCGCTTGCTCTAGGGAGCGTCTCACAATTACCACACTAACCAGCGCACAAGGGAGTGTGTTAAAACTACCTCTCATGACAGTCCCTCTGTGGACAGAGAATCGTCCACACGAAATGTCCAAACGGCAGGACAGAACACAAGACTGACACGGAGCCCAAGTTTCTGTCCGTGAAGGAAAAAACTCGCCGCTGCCAACAAACTTTTGGGCATCATATGAAGGAAAGCGGAGCTTTCACTGGCCCATTACCAAACTTCATTGGGAAATAAAATAAAGAAAAGACTAGAAAGAAGCATCCACTTTTCCCTGGATCACGATCAGAGATCAAATAAAACGTCTCTCACAAACCACCACAGTAAAAATAAACCCCAAACGAACATAAAATACCGAATATAGTCATGTATCCCTGTATTAAAGGGAGCCGGGTATTAGACTGGCTGGAGCTGCTCACAGACACAGCGCTGGTGATAAACTACAACTCCCACAACCACCCTGAGCCACTTCCTGTCTGCGTCACAGTCCCTATTCCTCCAGGCTGTGGTGACGTCACCGGGTCCCTCCCCGATCTGGCAGCTTCACAGGCACCGGCGCGCGCAGGAGAGACTCACACGGGATTTCATTTTTAAAAGTTTATTTTCTCAAAAATTAGAAGAAAAACACAGCAGGGTTTCCAGAGATATTTACAAGTCAGGAGTACAGCTGGCTGGTAGTGAGTTATCTCGCCCTCTCTCGTACATGCTATTTTTCCCCGTTTAAATGTGTTATAGTAAATAAAAAAAAATTAAACACGACACAACATCATCATTTCTACAATTACTACTATATTTCTGACCTCACCTCACTGCCCGTCAGTAAACCAGTCTCCCAGTGTGAGCAGTGGACAGAGAGCTGGGAGAGAGTCTGCCTGTGTTCATGAGTCAGTGACGGGTTTAATCTCCACACTGACAGCAGGCAGCAGCTCAAGGTCTTTATCTGAATCCCCAGTATAGAAGACAGGATAGATCTTCTCACCCTGAGGGAAGACCATGTCAGTGAAAGTGTAGACATGAGCTCTGGACTCCACTGTGTAAAAGGAGACCTTCCTCTCCTCAATATCCACACACACCCCCAGCTTCCTGGGCTGCAGACTGAGGGGGAGAGGGGTCAGAGGGGCAGTGAGAGCAAAGAAATCAGACTGGTAAGAGTACAGACACCAGTAACCCTGCTGGGGAGAGAAGCTGAACCCCCCTTTCCTCTCTGCAGACTCTCTGGTCACTCCTATTCTCCAGCTGTTGTTCACCTCCACCTCCCAGTTGTGTCTCCCTGAGGTGAAGGCCTCCCTGCTCACGACACAGGGCCAGAGATCAAACCTGTGAGGATTGTCAGAGAGACTCTTCCTCTGTCCCAGTCTCACTCTCTTCCCATCCTCAGACAGGCTGAGCCCACAGTGAGCTGTATCAGGGTCCAGAGTCACAGCAGCTGGGGAATAAAACACAAACATCACAACAGGCTCCTGCCGATCACAGTCCAACTCAACTCCATCAGACTGTGAAATGTCTTTGTCCCCAAACACACCGAGAGAGAAACACCAGTCAATTACTAATGACTGCTCTTCCCTTCCAGAGAAACGACATCTTCTTCACTGTTTCACTAGTGTTACACATGGGAGTGATCCCAATATCCTCTAAATACAAACATCAAACACTTGTTTTCACAGCGATGAAACTTTATTTTTTTAAACGACATTATTAATAAACACAGGACCGACCGGACTGCAGGAGAAACTACAGCCCGACCACTCGCTTTCAAACACTTCACAACCCACCACAACGACCTGTATACTGTAAGAAACTGGACAGCCTGTCTGTTAAACCGGTTTATTTCAAATCCCAGTTCAGCAGCTCGTTCATCTTCTCTGAGACCATTTTCCTGACGACGCAGAATAAAAAAGTGCTGAATTCAAAGACTGCGTAATGCTCGTTTTTACAGAAAAAAATATAATGGCAAAAGAAAAGTCTTACTGAAATATAATAAAGCCTTCCCACTTACTTTGAAAATGCGAAGAAATATCAAAAGTGTTCAATTTAAAGCAGAAATAACACATCCAGAAACCCAGAGAGAAAGACGAGAGAAACAGAGGCGCTCATACTGACTTCAGACTGCTCACACTCACTGTCCGCCTCTCTGATAGGGCAAACCAGCTGTCAATCAGTGAGCTCTGACCACTGACAGACGGGGGCGGGGCTAATACATGCCCAGAGCGAATGGGGGTTTTAATCGATTCAAGAAGCTTTATTCGCATGACTAATGAATACTGACTTAATACTCTCCTCATACTTAATACTTCAGGGTAAACTCTTAATACTTAATACTAAGTAAATACTCCCCTTTACCTGTCTGCCTGTCAATCTAGTGAAGATCAAAGATATTCTTATCAGCTCTTATTTTTTGACTCCTGGAGCCTAGAAAGGCTGACACAGTCACCTACATGAATTTATAAAAACACCAGCAGCCATATCACTCTGCAACTCACAACTGGCAGCCCACTGCAGCTCAGCAGGTGTGAGCCTGGTCAGTACCTGGATGGGAGACCTCCTGGAAAAAACTAAGGCTGCTGCTGGAAGAGGTGTGAGTGGGGCCAACAGGGGGTGCTCACCCTGCAGTCTAAGTGGGTCCTAATTCCCCAGTATAGCGATGGGGACATGATACTGTAAACAGGCGCTGTCCTGTGGATGAGACGTAAAACCTAGGTCCTGTGTGGTCATTAAAAATCCCAGGGTGTTTCTTGAAAAGAGTAGAGGTGTAACCCTGGTGTCCTGGCCAAATTTCCCCCTGGCTTATACCCATCATGGCCTCCTAATAACCCCCCTCTCTGAACTGGCCTCATCACTCTGCTCTCCTCCCCACTGAGAGCTGATTTGTGGGGAGTGTTCTGGCGCACTATGGCTGCAGTCGCATCATCCAGGTGGGGCTACACACTGGTGGTGGTGGAGGGGAGTCCCCATTACCTGTAAAGCGCTATATAAGTGTAAGCAATTATTGTTAATACCTGAATTCATTTCTGGGCTCAGAGCGCCTTTATTTCAGTGATGAGAGAGGTCGCCCTCTTCTGGACACTGCAACTCTGAAGCCATCATGACAACATCTTCCACTGATATTTCACACTTATTCTGTGTAGAACAGGACAGTGTCAAACACTGACTTACTCCACAGGAGAGTCTATCAGTCTGGAAACACAGACACCCTCTAGATCACTCCTGTTTGCAACAAGGTCCCCAATATCGCAGGCAAACACCCCAGTACACACTCACTCTGGTGGGACTAGTGAAATAATATTGACACTCCAGTGTCATTTTTAGTGAAACACACCACTGGGGAATTAATTACCCCCTGTACTGAGAGGAGGGCAATTCTCAACTCAAAACTCTACTGCTCCTTCCTTTCACAGTGCTGGCATGAGTAACTGAACTTCTTATTTTGGCAGGAAATACATTATTTATTGTATTACTCTTGGCCTAGGAATAGTCCCTCAATTCAAATTACATATCCCCATCTGTTATAGTAGTTTTTTTCACACATAGATTCTTAGACACACAGTCACTGTGTCACACTAAGGAGATAAAGACCTGTCTGATATGGAAACACAGAAGCTAAATTTACTCCCCCTGCCCTGTGAAGACAAACCCAAATCTGAGGTAAAAACCCCAATCTCTACTGACAGTAGTGATTAATGAGCTGATGTTGAAATGACTGATCTATTCTGAGACAAACACTCCACTGAGTCTCTTACTGAACCCCCATCACTGCAGCCTGTCTCAGTAGAGCTCACAGCTCTCAGGTTTATTCTCCAGATCAATCACAGCCTCAGGGAGGGCAGTGGGAAGGGTCTGATTTCCTAGCGCAGCACAGTGGGAAAAAGACAAAGTGTAGCTACAGTTTCCCTGGAAAAGCAATGCAAAAATGGGAAGAAACACCAAACAAGATGAATAAGGCCACAAACTGTACAAAAAGAAAACAATCCTTACCATGGAGAAAAACACAAAAATAATCCTTATATTGCAAAAAAAAACCTCACCCTACTTCCAAGGATTTAGCAACAGCTTTAAAGCCCTTTAAGAGAAATAGTGCTTCTCTTGTGCCTTCAGACAAGCCTGACCAGACCTGCCTTCACTCCCCTTTTATACACTGCACGGTCATGTACCCTAGGATTTGGACAGCTGACTGTTCCTGGCTCTGCTCCTGATTCCTCCTGATTGTTACGCTGATTCCACTCGCGCCGCTCTTCCTTCTCACATTCCCACGCGCACACCCTGTAAAACAAGCTCACGCCGCAAGTAACGCCAATCACCTTTCTCTCCCGTCTCTATTTTAGTTCTCCTTTTTCCTCACTTCCCCGCTCACTATTGTGGATTCTCTTCGAGCTCCCTAGTGCGCGGTTACCTTTTGCTTCTCTCCGGTTTTCGATCTCCTAGTCTGCCTCTCGTTTTCGGTTTCGCCTTGTGATCTGGATTGCTGCTTCCTCGTTTTTGATCTTCTCGCCTGCTTCCTGGATTCGATTTTGCCTAGTGTTTTTTGGATTGTTGCTTCCTGCTTGTCTCTCTGTGTGCCGACCTACTCACCTGCCTCCTGGTTTTCGTTTTTGCCTAGCATATCTGCTTAGTGTCATTCTCTTGTCTTGAGTCCTGCATAGGATCCTATTGCCCAAGCAGCCCTATCTTACACTGATATTTCACATTTATTCTCAAAATCCAGGGTCACAGGCTCTGCAAAATTCAGCCTGAAGACCCTCACGAAGGAGTGACACTGACAAAGGAGTGAGCAGAGCTCACAGGACATGGCCTTTGGGTAGAACGAGTTTTGGAACACCTTCAGCCCCTCTGGAAGAACTTTCTGCTGGCCACTAGATGAAGATCTCTTAAGGATCCCAATAGGATTTCATGTACTACATTACAGACATGACACTGAAATACATCTTCTATTTACCTAACAGGAACAACCAATTAACACTAAAGAGATCGTCTGAGAGTGTATTCAATAACCTCTGACACGAGGGCTTAAAACAGCCCCTGTGTCATCAAGAGGAGACAGACCTACCTGCAGCACTGCAGATCCACTGCCATTCTGAAACACAGAGATACAGACACTGTTAATCACAGACACACACTGGAGCACAGAGATACAGACACTGTTAATCACAGTCACACACTGGAACACAGAGATACAGACACTGTTAATCACAGTCACACACTGGAACACAGAGATACAGACACTGTTAATCACAGACACACACTGGAGCACAGAGATACAGACACTGTTATTCACAGTCACACACTTCAACAGAGAGATACAGACACTGTTAATCAGCCACACACTGGAACACAGAGATACAGACACTGTTAATCACAGTCACACACTGGAGTACAGAGATACAGACACTGTTAATCACAGACACACACTGGAACACAGAGATACAGACACTGTTAATCACAGCCACACACTGGAACACAGAGATACAGACACTGTTAATCACAGACACACACTGGAGCACAGAGATACAGACACTGTTATTCACAGTCACACACTTCAACAGAGAGATACAGACACTGTTAATCAGCCACACACTGGAACACAGAGATACAGACACTGTGAATCACAGTCACACACTGGACCACAGAGATACAGACACTGTGAATCACAGTCACACACTGGAGCACAGAGATACAGACACTGTTATTCACAGTCACACACTTCAACAGAGAGATACAGACACTGTTAATCAGCCACACACTGGAACACAGAGATACAGACACTGTTAATCACAGTCACACACTGGAGTACAGAGATACAGACACTGTTAATCACAGACACACACTGGAACACAGAGATACAGACACTGTTAATCACAGCCACACACTGGAACACAGAGATACAGACACTGTTAATCACAGACACACACTGGAGCACAGAGATACAGACACTGTTATTCACAGTCACACACTTCAACAGAGAGATACAGACACTGTTAATCAGCCACACACTGGAACACAGAGATACAGACACTGTGAATCACAGTCACACACTGGACCACAGAGATACAGACACTGTGAATCACAGTCACACACTGGAACACAGAGATACAGACACTGTTAATCACAGACACACACTGGAACACAGAGATACAGACACTGTTAATCACAGTCACACACTGGAACACAGAGATACAGACACTGTTAATCACAGTCACATAGAGGAACACAGAGATACAGACACTGTTAATCACAGACACACACTGGAACACAGAGATACAGACACTGTTAAGCACATTCACACACTGGAACACAGAGATACAGACACTGTTAATCACAGACACACACTGGAACACAGAGATACAGACACTGTTAATCACAGACACACACTGGAACACAGAGATACAGACACTGTTAATCACAGACACACACTGGAGCACAGAGATACAGACACTGTTAATCACAGACACACACTGGAACACAGAGATACAGACACTGTTAATCACAGACACACACTGGAGCACAGAGATACAGACACTGTGAATCACAGTCACACACTGGACCACAGAGACACAGACACTGTTAATCACAGACACACACTGGACCACAGAGATACAGACACTGTTAATCACAGACACACACTGGACCACAGAGATACAGACACTGTTAATCACAGTCTCACACTGGTAATAAGATGTCAGTACAGTCAGTGCTGTCAGATAGCAGAGTTTTACACAGTGTACATACGTGATTTAGGGATAGGAGCTCGCTTCACAGCATCTACAGAAAGAGAGAGTAGATCTTTATTGTATTAAAGACCTTTATTGCTTCTTACCTGTTATTATAGCAGAGTTTATCCTACAGTCTGCAGTCAGTTCAGTTCATTTCAGGATCCCCAGTCTCCACTGCAGTGTGGATCAGAGTGTCAGTGAGTGTGAGCAGCAGTGGCTGTAAGACTGGAGTCTCACTCAATAAGACTGAGCAGCACAAGGCAATAAGACACACAGACACATCACAGGACACCCTGGAGTCTAGTGCTTGAGCCATTGAGAGACATAAGAAATAAACACAGTCTGCTGTTAACAACAGTGAGGAATATTTCAAATTTAAAGACCAATCATTGATACTGAAAACTGTTCCTTGTTCAGTCAGATGAGTGAAAGTGTTGGCAATTCTCACACAGCCTGAGTGACCCGTCCCCACAGTGACCAGTATCACTGCCTGAGATACAGTGATGTCCTGCTCACTGGTCACACTGCCTGATCTCTGGACATCAGCTGGACAGTGAGAGATGACCAGTTACACTCGATGGTGAGCACATCTCCACACCAGGCCTGATCCAGGAAGACTGACACACAGATAGTGCGCTCCTGTGTTTTTGTGTATGGCTCATGCATTCTTCAAGACATCTCAGACAACCTCATCCATCGTACACATGTGTAGAATATAAATAAATGATATATAATATCTTACAAAAAATGGTAATTGTACCTAATTTTAATACATTAAAATATCTGCTATCCCAAACACAGAATATTTCAGAAAAACCTGAATGTAAAACAAGATGCAAGCTATTATTTATGAAGAGAAAAATGTCCTTTAAGGAAAGTGAATAGGTTTATGGTGTGGGAAATATGTCAAATATTTCAAACATAATCTTCTACTTATTTGTGTAGAGTGGGAGAGCTGTATAAGCTGTTGCAGGTTGCAAAAGAAAAAGAAGAAGCTAATTCTATGCTGCAAAGTAATGTAAGACAGAAAAATATGCAACATTTCTCCTTTGAAGTCTTCATGCAGTAGAATTAAACCTCATTTGTTACTTCCAGTATTCCGTTTCCTTGTTCATTTTTTAATAGAATCTCTTCCATTGTGTTTTTAAACAGGTTTTTGCTCCCCTTTCTTTTTAAACCTCTCTCACACTCACTCTGGTGGGACTAGTGAAATAATATTGACACTCCAGTGTCATTCTTAGTGAAACACACCACTGGGTCTCCTAATGACCAGGACCATGTGAGAACACCAGCTGGGCTGAAGAGAAAGACGCCAAACTTATTACCCCTGGCCAGTAAGAGGAGCCCTACAGTCCCAGTAAATACCCCTCTTAAACTAACCATGAGCACCTGACTCTGACATGTCTGAGCTGCTCTGAGGAAAACAGGCTGTACTGTGACCCCAAGCTTCTCTCTGTCTGTGTGTCTGTGTCTCATGGAGAGCAAGCTGGGGTCCTGTATGTGAAAAGATGAATTCCTAATCCAAGAGATTGTATATGGCAAATAAAGAGATCTTGATCTTAAACGTGTGTCATTTTTACCATTTCTGTGACAAGTAGAATTGACACAGCTTTCCAAACATCTGTTCTTCTTGATGTGAAACTGCAGAAACATGTCCTGTACAGAGTGTTTGCTCACTCTTTCAACACTGAACAGAATACATTTACGATGACTTATACCTGCTGTTGGCTTCCTGTTACTGTTGGTCCCAGTAAACAGCAAGCCAGCAATGAACAAACTGTGTAACGGGTTGTGTGTCGTCCTGAATTCTTTTTCTTTTTGTCTGTCATTCCCCTATCTCTTCGCAGTCATCTGCGCAAAATACACAGAAATACTGTTTCTTCCCCCTTCAACTTATACCTCTCCTGCATTTTACTGTGTAATTCCCAATTCAAGTGTATTTGATTTCTGCAGACTGTAGTCTAAAAGCGTTTGAGGTTTTTGTGCTTAAAGATTTAGTGACTGACCAACAATAACCTAAGACATTCTTATTTTGGCAGGATATCAAGAACAAATGATGTTGGGTTTTCCTATCGCTCTGTTTGTTCAGACAGATCAAGTCTTGACTCTTTCTTCCTGCTGACCCATCAGCCTGGTTGACATGTGAAGAGAAGCAGCCATTTCTCAGACAAGAGAGAGGCCTACAGGCCCCAGAGGAGCCCCTGTACCAGAGTCCCACTGCTGCCTCTCACAAGAGGCTGTGTGTCTGTGAAGCTGCAGGGGAAGAGCACTGTCATCATACCATCATTATTGTGAGACTGGCTCTTGTCATGATATTAGTTCCCCCTCCTTAAGGGTGCTCCAGCCCTTTCACGTAAGACTTCATTCTCTGCACCTGTTTCCCATTCCCTGCCCACCTTAAAAGCCAGGCGCTGACGCTCTTCCGGGCTCTGCATCTGATTTCCATATCGTGCGAGTCCGGGATCAGGAAGCGCCTGGTCCCGTTAAGGTTTTAACCTCTGTTCCCGTTCCCGTTCCCGTTCCTGTTCCCCGTCCGCCGGTTCCGACCCGGCCTTCGTGGTTTTTAATCCCTTCTTCTGATGGATCTTCTGGTTTTGGATTTACCCTTGTGTTTTGGATATTCCCAAAGGACTACTCTCTCGGATTGTTCGCCTCGGCCACACCTCCCAGCGCACCTTGGACACGCCCCCCTGTCTTCTGCCCCGTATTCCTGCATGACGTTTCCCTAGTGTTCCCCCACTCCGTCGGACTGTGTCGTCCGCATAGGGTCCGGAAAGAACTGTTCGTTACACTCTGCTCCTGAATATTCCAGTTATTCACAAATCCAGGGTCTCAGACTCTGACACATTCTGACAGATGGAGAATGGCAAAGGGCTGTGGCAAGACGGACTTCCCAAGGAATTCTACACCTGCTTCTGGGACACCCCAGTGGCAGACCTGGTGGAGGTGGAACAAGAGCTGTTCCATCAGCAAAAAGCTTGGACACAGGATGAGGGAAGGTGTCATCTCTCAGCACTTCACGAGGGGTTCAAAAGATGCTCTGCATGGACATGAAGATCGTGTCCAAGCTACTGGCCATTAGATTGAGGACCACCCTGCCCCACTTCATCAACAGCCACCAGATATGTGGGGTGGGAGGGTGATAAGTCAGCTGGAACCTCCAGCTCACCAGAGATGCCATCACCTGGGCCGAGGACCAGAACGTGCCCAAGATGGTGGTGATCCTGGACCAGGAGAAAGCCTTCGACACTGTAAACCACAGCTATCTGTTCAGAGGGCTGGAGCACTTCAGATTCTGAGAAGGTTTCAGCTGCTGGACAGAGATACTGTACTCTGAAGTAAGCAGTAGGGTCAACATGAACAGACATCTTTGGGATTTAATCCCCCAGGAATCTGGAGTAGGACAAGGGTGTCCTCTTTCACCTCTTCTCTATGTTCTCATTACAGAGCTGTAGGCAGAGGCACAGGGGAAGTCCTCAAGATCTCCCAGTACACATGACGCTGTTCCTGATTTCAGACAGGGGGTTGCAGAGTGGGCTGCAGGTTAGGGAGAAGAACTGCAGAGCCTCAGACTTGAGGCTGAAAAACTGAAGGAGCAAGGGCAAGCTCTTTGGACCCTGGAGGGACAGGAACATGCCGCCAGAAGGTCTCAAGCTTTGCATGGAGCCCCTAATGATACTGGTGGTTTCATTCCAGAGCCAGGACAACAAGAACATAAACTGGACAGAGAGGACCGTCAAGGTCAACGTGTAACTGGGCCTGTGGAAGACTCGCACGCTGACTCTCATGGGGAAAGTGATGGTGCTGAAGGCAGACACCCTGCTGGCTTTAGCTGACCTGGTCGTGGTGTACCCTCTGTCAGCCAGACTCAGACAAGCGCTGCAAGGGATGGTGGAACAGGTACGAGTACATCACAAGGAACCAGATGTGCCAGACAGTGGGGAAGGGGGAGAGATGTGCCGAATTCCCCCTGAAACTCCACTGCATCTTCTTCTGCAACCTCTGTCACTAGGGGCTGGACCCCATCAGTCACAATTCTCAGTACTTTGTCAGGCTGTGGTTCTCCCTCCCAATGAAGCATCTGATCTGGTGTCAAACACTAGTCCTAAAGCAGAAAACTGACCGAAGACCTACTAGGAGGTATGAGGCCATGAGACAGCCAGAGCTCTGTACCAACAAAAGTAACTATACAAGGAAGAGAAAGGAGGAACTAGTCACCAGGGAGAGACAGATGATCCTACAGGTCACCGGGGAGGGGCTGACGATCCCATGGGAGACCTCAGTAAAGACTCAACCCAGAGGACTAGACAACAAGCTGAAGGCCCTCAGCTGGATGACTGTGCACCAGAGCTGGTGACCAGAGAGGTGTCATGCCCTCTGCAGCCAAAGGGTGCTCCTACTCTGTCCTGTCCCCAGTTCCTTGTGCTTTGCTGTCCTTCCGGTGTCTCTGTCTCTGGGGATATACAGTATATGTCCAGGTCTCTCATTCCCCTTCGCTCATCATTGACGTTCGGATGTCCTGAGACCCGCCCAGCACCAGGTCGCCCCACGTCTGCTGCCTGAGGACATTGGTTTCTATACGACTCCTGAACAGCTGAGCCCAGGCTAACCCCTGTTCCACCACAACGCATAGGGTCTTTTTCACTCTCCTGCCTCTCCACGATTTGTCCCTTCCGACATCTGTGACAGAATGCTGAGCCTCCTACTGACCCTGAGAGCGGCGCTTTTTTGTTTTTCCACAGTTTTTTTCCTCTGGGCTTTTTTTTTCTCTCAGCTCTCCTATTCTAATCGCGAGATTCTTTTTCCGACTCCTGTGCCTGTGAGCAGGCCGTGTGCCTGGCTTTCCTCGGGTTGTCCACTCCGATATCAGTGATAGAATGTTGAATGTGCCTATTGCCCAGTCTGCTGTAATTTTCCTGGGTTTTTGTCCTTTTGTTTGTTTCTGCCTGGTGTTTTGCTTTTTTCACTTCCTGGTTTCCCCTTCTCTCTGGTCCCCCTGTCCCCTGTGTTGTAGAACTCTTGGTTCCGATCTGTTTATTGTGGTTTGTTACCCTGGTCTCCCAGGTTTATTTCTGTCGTTGTTTGTGCTTGTTTACTTGTCTTTTTTTTGTTTTATGTCTCCGGAGCACTACCCCAGCCCCCCCTTCCGCTACCCAATAAAGGTTTCTACCCTGGAGGAGGGGTAGCTCTCAGCCGTGGACTCCCGGAGGTTTCCTTTCAGTTAAATGAGGTTTTACCTCCCCCCAGTGCTGTGCAGCTCGCTTATTTGTATGGGCGTCAGGAGCCGCCCATGAAGGGGAGGGGGTACTGTCATGGCCTCTGCAGCCAGAGGGAGCTCCTACTCTGTCCTTTCCCTAGTTTCCTGTGCTTTGCTGTCCTTCCGGTGTCTCTCTCTCTGGGGATATATATTTCCGGGTCTCTTATTCCCCTTGGCTCAGGATTGACGTTCGGATGTCCTGAGACCCGCCTAGCACCAGGTCGCCCCACGTCCGCTGCCTGAGAGCATTGGTTTCTATATGTCTCCTGAACTGCTGAACTGTTTCATCAGAGCAAAAGAGCACTGGACAGTACTGAGGGCTGAAGAAATCCCAGATAAACTGTTCCTTGGTACTCCTGTTGAAAAATGGACAATCACAGTTTCAGAGCCAGGACTGTAGCCAGTGATAACACCCAGGAGGCTTGGAGGGGCTCTTATTGTGTGAACCAGCCTCACTGACGACTTGCAAAATAGAATGATTGATAATGGACAATCACTCTTTTTGAGACGATTTAAATTCTGTAGAAGAGTTGTTGTCAGAATTGTATTCTCTGTAAGCACTGTGCGCTGCACATTGTTGTAATAAAGTGCATTTTCTTAAATAAACTACACCCACTGGAACTTCTGTGTCCATCTGTGTGTTTGACACAGTGTGTCTCTGATCCACACAGAGTGACTGTCTGCAAGCTTGATTTTCTGAATTCAGACGTGTATCAGCATGTATCAGAGTGTGAATCAGTGTGTGTGTCAGAGTGTGTATCAGTTTCTGTATCACTGTTCCTGCTGTGTGTTTGAGCTCCAGGTATATTTCAGAGGGGAACTGTTGTGAAAGACTCACAGTGTAAAAGCTCTGCTCTGGACCCGGGCTCTGGAGTCAGCAGACTGTAGACTTCAGTCACTGGGGAGACACACAGAGAAATGTCTCATCAGGGCTGCAGTAACAGAGTAACAGGAATAACATGTTCTACTGGACTGGGACTGTAGCCCCTATTAAAACGTTCCTGTTAAACTATATACAGCACAATATAACAACACACTTACTGTCATAAAGATTTGTGAGACTGGAGATTTTAAGACATTTCACCTAGAATTTGAATCATTGACTGATAAGCTGCTCTGATAAATACAGTCACTGCACAAAAAATTCATTGACAATATAAGAGAAAAACAGGAAATATATAAGCTGTCCAGAAAGACATCAGTGTGTTTCTCTACTAACCTTTAATGGAAATCTTTCTTGATTCCTTCTTGCAGAGATCCTCCAGTCGCTCTTTCAGTCCAGAGACAGCTCTCCTCACTGCCTCAGGAGAGAAGTGTGGACTGACAGGGATGCTGGGTGAGTCTCCAGCTCCAGGGGGGACACATACAGACTGGAAATTCTGCAGCAGAAAATTGAGAGTTTCCAATCAAACACAGCACACATTCCTGGGGAGAAGCCAGGAGCAGCTCTGTGTGAGAGACACCCTTCTGTACTGCAGAGTCACAGAGCAGTGATGTTACCTGGAGGAAATGTATGTGATCCTCTGTGTGTGAGAGCTGGTTCAGCTCAGTGTCTCTCCTCTTCAGCTCAGTGATCTCCTTCTCCAGTCGCTCTAGAAGTCCTTCAGCCTGACTCACTGCAGCCCTCTCTTGAGCTCTGATCAGCTGTGTGACCTCAGAGCGTGTTCTCTCAATGGAGCGGATCAGCTCACTAAAGATCCTGTCAGTGTCCTGTACTGCTGTGCCTGCAGAGCTCTGAGGGAGGAGACACACAGTGGATTATAACACAGGAAAACACTCAAACTACATTATGCTGTATGCTCTGTTTCCAAAGGGTACTGTCCAGTGTCCAGCTGTGCAATGTGTGTCTGTGTGTCCACTCATCTGGTGAATACCCACTCTGAGTGAATCCACAGCCTGTCTCAGCTTATGCAGCTCCTTCTCTCTCTCCTGGAGTCTCTGCTGGGTTTGTGTCTGTGTCTCCCCCAGCTGCTTCTGTGGAGAAACAGAGACACTCAGGACATTTCTGCTGTAAGAGAATCACATCACAGAGACACCCCTTAGAGTCACCCTGGGAAACCCACACTCTGTATCCCTGATGTCTTATCCACACGAGATGTGTTTCCTGGTCCTGTCTGACATGCTCCTGTTTCATGTCTAATCAACACTGGCAGCGTGTGCAGCGCAGCAGACACCTGACACCTGGGTCTGCACATCTGTATGTGAGGTGAAATGTAAAAAGAAGACAATTGTGTTTCAAATGATATATAAAACATCATCTAGAGATAGTTCAGGTGGGGAGCTGCGTCAGCATGCGTAGGCTGCAAAGGAACAAGCAATAGGTTTATTCCATACTGAAAAAAAGAAGAAAGAAAACACAACGTTTCGGCCGTGGAGCCTTCTCACACCTGAAGAAAAATAAACCTATTACTTGTTCTTTCATAATCTAGAGATTTCAGATTTCATTCATCTCAATATACACTAGTGTCCTGACTGCTCTCGGCATCTCAAAACAGAGGACTACAGCAGTGCTGATGAGCCTTGTTGCCACTAGTTTCTCTGAGTGGTCAGAGGAGACCCTGTGGCTGACGTGCTTGACCGCTGGATGAGGTTCTGGACCAGGCAGACCCTGTGTCCGACCACATCTCACATCCTGTCTGCTTCTGGGAAAATTCAGATCATTTCAGAGGACAAAAGGAAACATGTTCTGTGTCAGATTGACTCCAGCAGAGCCCAGCGTGAGTCTTATATTTAATAAAGCAGGTGAAGGTATTATACCACAGTTAACTGGTTTATGTGTCTGAGATCCACCACCTGCCTATTAGATCCCCTTCCCAGGACTTTATTTCAATCCTGTTTCTCTGCTTTCTGCCCCATAGTCCTCAGTATAATAAATGAATCCTTGAGCACTGATGTGGTACCAGTGGCTTCACAGCTGCTGCTGTTACCCCTGTGTGAGAAAGAGAATCATGGCTCTGGACAGCCTGAACAACTTTCACCCTCTCTCCAACTTTCATACCTTTTCATTACCTTTTCATGCAGAAAGTTTACAGTGTGCTGTTAGACTTCAGTTAAATAATCCTCTTTGAACTCCAATATGGTTTCAGACAACTTCACAGCACAGAAAGTGCCCTGGTCAAAGTCACTAACGATCTTCTAACGGCTTCTGATTCTCGTTCTCTTTCAGTCCTCATTCTTACTGAGCTCAGTGCTGCTTTCGACACTGTCAGCCATGACCTCTCACTTTCTTATCTTGAGACGGTGTTTGGAGTTTCTGACACTGCTCTTCAATGGTTCCAGTCTTACCTCACTGATCACTTTCACTTTGTCTATCTTGGTGATTGTAGCTCTGAAATTGGACTCATTAAGTCTGGTCTTCCTCAGGGGTTGACACTGGGCCCCTACCCTTCAGCATGTATGAGTTCTGATGATACTCAAATCTACAGTACAGTATATCCATACTAAACTGACACTGACATGTCTCTTCTCTAATATCTTCTCTGAAATAAACACATGGATGACTCACAATTTCCTTCATTTAAACTGCGACAAGACAGAAGTCATGCTTCTTGGCACAACAATGCAGTATCCTTATCTGTGGATGACACTGTACTGGAGTCACAGTCACAATTGAAGAACTTGGGGGTGATATCTGATCCAGGATGACATATTCAACAAATTATCAAAACATCATTCTTCCACCTCAGAAATACTGCCAGGCTGCGTCCTATGTTATATCTAATTGTTGCTGAAAAGCTGGTCAACTCTTTCATCTTTATGGGTATCATAGAGTCACCTTCCCTGAGCTCTTTCAAATCCAGACTCAAAATCTTCTGTTTCAGAAGGGTTTTAAAGTAACTGGGTCTGTTTCTGCTTCTTTGCTTTTATACTGTTTTCCAAAACCCCCTTCTACCTTCTACCTTTTGTGTTCTGTAAAGTGCTTTGAGAAGCCATTTTAAATCTATCATATAAAAATAGAGTTTATTATTATAAATAATAATACTATTGTGCTGAAATTAAAGCAAAACCTAATTAATGAGGGTGCAGACTCCTCTAGAGGGGTTGAGTGTGTTGTGCATTAATGAGGGTGCAATCTGTTCTAGAGGTGTTGAGTATGCTGTGCATTAATGAGGGTGCAGTCTGTTCTAGAGGTGTTGAGTGTGCTGTGCATTAATGTGGGTGCAGTCTGTTCTAGAGGTGTTGAGTGTGCTGTGAAGTTGTACGGTGCTACATGAGGACAGTAAAGAGGGAAACAGTGAAGGAGAGGAGGAGGAGATAATGAGCAACAGACAGAAGAACAGGAGACACTTCAGAGACACAACCAGTGTGGGTCACAGCTGAGTACATGAGCAGGACTCAACAGTGGAGATCCAGCATTACAGATACAGTAAATACAGTCCAGAGATCACTTAAAGCCCCCAAATATCCTAAATATCCTTTTTACATTTTGTACTAGACACTTTATGAACAGACACAAAGTCCTCACCTGTTTCTCAGTCCTTCCTGCTGCAGCTGAGACAGTATCATGGCCTCTGTGTTCATCCATTACACAAAGATAACAAACACACTTCTCATCAGTATGGCAATAGAACTCCAGCAGTTTGTCATGAGTGGAGCAGATTTTCTCCTGCAGTTGTCCTGTGGCATCAGCCAGCTCCTGTCTGTGTCCAGGGTGGAGCTCATTGTGTAGATTGAGGTGAGTCTGACAGTAAGAGGCCAGACACACCAGACAGGATTTCACAGCTCCCCTCTGTCTCCCAGTGCAGACATCACACAGCACATCTCCAGGGCCAGCAGGACTGTGAGCAGGAGGAGGGCCACTGAGCCCTGTCTCCTTCAGTTTCTCCACCACTTCAGCCAGGATGGTGTTTCTGTGAAGATCAGGTCTTGGAGTGAAGGTCTGTCTGCACTGGGGGCAGCTGTAGATCCCAGTCTGATCTTCCTGATCCCAGCAGTTCTTAATACAGCCCATACAGTAACTGTGTCCACAGAGCAGAGCCACTGGATCCTTCAGCAAATCCAGACACACTGAACAGCTGAACTGGTCCTGAGAAACTGAAATACTGCCTTCTGCCATTTTTCTGACAAGTAGAAACTGCACAGAGAGGAGCAGTAGAGAAGGAGCTGCAGTGAGGCTGTTTCTAGTGAAACAAAATTGATCTCTGAGTTTCACTTCCTGGATCTGCACAGAGCTGCAGGGGTGTGATTATTAGGGGATGTGGTTGTTAGGGGTGTGATTAGGGTTGTCAGGGGGAGTGGTTTAGAACTGCAGTTATGAAACGGCTTTGGTGGTTGTTGTTTGGGGAAGATGTGGGGTTGTAAGAGAAGTGAATTTCTGTGTAATTTTTGACTCAGCCTGACAGAAAGAAGTTTTTTTAATAAACGTTGATGTCAGTAGCTGCTCAGGTGAAGTCAATCCAGTTGTTTGTGTTCCCAATAATCAAAACAATAAAATACTAACTCACTCACACAGCATGAGAAGATCACAGCATGATGGTGACAGACAAGAGGAGGCCAGCTGGCCCATCCAGCTGTTTAATCGTTGGGAGTTATTTAGCTCCAGGATCTCCCTCCAGCTGTGTTTGACAGAGGGTTGTCACAGCTCCACATGGTGCAGAGGATTTCACTGTCCGGGTGTAAGCTCTTACTGCGAGCAGTCCAGCCTGCTGTGTCTCTCTCTCCAGGCCAGTGAGCCCAGCCTGCTGTCTGGCTCTGCCCTGCAGCGTGTGGGCCAGCAGGGTACGTCCAGGGCTTCGTGCTTCACCTGCGCAGTGACCCCCCTGTGAGCCGTACAGACCTGCGGAGAGCTGCAGAGCATCACGAGCTCATCTCTCCCCCGAGAGACGCTAGAGGAGCAGATGGACAGGGCAGTGTCATGTGGGTGTGATTGTGATCTCCATCCACCCAGCGCAACAGCGAGCCCCGGATCTCTGTGTGCAGCAGCTCTCCTTCCGTCCACAGGGACTGACAACACCCCGCGTGTCTGATAATTACTAGAAACTCATTAGTCTGATCATCTCATCTCATGTTACTCTAAGGGGTTGTGGAACCTGTTTCACACTCCCACCACTGTTTGTGTAAAGCAGTACTCCTGTGCTTTGCTGGAAACCCACTTTCTTGTCAACACCTCTGAGAAGTTAATCAGTCTGGATACAGTAAGTCCCTCCTGAATCTCCTGCAGCTGAGATTCACTGGTGTTCAGTGTGTCGTTTTCAGAGGTCGTCTGGTCACAACCAATTGGAATCTCAGGGCTGTACTCCTGAGAAAAGCCAGGATTTTGTCCTCAAGTCTTTTACAACAAAGGCATCCTAAAACACAAGCAAGTTCCCTCTTTTAGGAAGAGAACCACAAGCAAATGGAATCCTTAATACAAACACCTGTCACGCTCGTAAACCCCTCCTCTTAAGGAGGCTCCAGCCCTTCCTAGTTTAGTGTTGATCTCCTGCACCTGCCTCCGGTTCCTGCCCCCCCTGCTATACAAGCCAGGCGTTCCTGCCAGTCTGGGCTCAGCTGTGGAAGATGGACACCCGGAAGTCCAGGAGCGACTCAGCGGCACAGGCTTCATCACGGTGTCCTGATCTTCTGGGTCCGGGATGAGGGAGCGTCTGGCCCCGTGACCCCCTTTTATTCCCCCGACCCTCCGCCAGATCCCGCTCCGGCTTGTAACTCTGTTCGTCTGTCAGGATGGATCGCCCGGTCTTGGACTATTGCTACACTCATGGATTCACCTCGGACTCCCTTGGACAGTTTGCCTCGGACACACCTCCCCCGAACACCAGCGCACCGTGGACACGCCCCTGTTTCCCTCCAGCCCCCTGCCTGCCTCTTTCCCCCTGTTTTCCTCACTCCTCCCCGGATTGTGCCGTCTGCCCAGAGTCCGGAAAGAGACGCGCTCGGCCGGCCGGTTTCCCTGCTGTAGCTCTTCTGCGTCAAAGGGGCCCTGCGTGTCGTCAGCGGCGTGGCCCTGCAGTTTGTAAGAGGGTCTCGGAGCTGGGGGACACACCTCCCCCGAACACCCCTGTTTCCCTCCAGCCCCGGCTGTGGAGCATCTTCAGGTGTGAGAAAGACAGGGCAGTCAGCAAAGGTAATGGTCTTTTTATCTGTGCTGCCTGCAGTTTGTCTTTGAGGACAACATGAAGGAAGTTAAGGAATTTCTACAGGTAACAGCTCCTCTTCCTTTTATCAGCTGTGAACTTCACACCTGAAGGAGGCGCAGGTCCTGAGCCGCAGAGCCATATAATGATGTAGCGTTTTCGGGGTTCAGGGGGGTCTGCGCCCTCGCCACCACCACCGCTAACGGTCTTTTTCTTAACTTTCTGCATAAACGGTAACAGAAGAAATACAATCCAAACCAGAGAACATCTAACATCTCGAGATAGAAAGAACGGGTACACATGACGAAATCAATTCAGAATGATCCAGACGAGTTTAAACGAAATTAAACAGAGATGACGTCCACACCGCTTAATCATGTAACGCTCAGGGGTGCTGCAGTAGAGCCTGAGAGCGATAACTTTGAGAGAATCAGGTTGGCGGCGGCGGCGGTGGCGATGCGACCGTATAATCTATCATTTTAGAGCAGCAGAGCACTAGGCACAAGCACTCGTGTTGTTCACCTTGACAGAATAGTCCATTCATTTCAAGGTATTTTTATATAGTGCCTTTCACAACAAGGTTGCCCCCAGGTGCTTAACATAGCAAGTGACCCTCAAGTTGTGAACACAGAACAGAAAAGAGCAAGGAGAAAAAAAATCCTCTGGGGGTCCAAGGTCAACTGGCTGCCCAACCCCTCTGGGCATGCTAACATTATAGAATTAAAAAAGAAAGAAATGAATGAGGGTATTAATCCAGCCATCATGTCTTCTGTGTGTCAGTACTCCATGCAGATCTCTGTGGACCAGTAAATCCTCCTAAACGATAGCTATATCCACGATGTCCCTCTTGGATCCATGGCAGTGATGCAGCATCCAGCTCAGATGGTGCCCAGCCTGGGTGCCATCCAGACGTGGGGAGGAGAATAGGATAGTCTGGTCAGAACAGATGTATCTGCCTAGTGGGCCAACACAGAGACACACAATGGCCTGTACAGCAGCACCAGCAGCCATGGCTGCAGCAGGCTATAATGTCAGCTGTGAGTAGACTAGGCTGCAGTCATGGGTCTTCAGTCTGGATCTGAGGACAGATTGACTCGTAGGTACAGGCGATGATGTCAGCTGTGAGTAGACTAGGCTGCAGTCATGGGTCTTCAGTCTGGATCTGAGGACAGATTGACTCGCAGGTACAGGCGATGATGTCAGCTGTGAGTAGACTAGGCTGCAGTCATGGGTCTTCAGTCTGGATCTGAGGACAGATTGACTCGCAGGTACAGGCGATGATGTCAGCTGTGAGTAGACTAGGCTGCAGTCATGGGTCTTCAGTCTGGATCTGAGGACAGATTGACTCGCAGGTACAGGCGATGGACGCTGCGCATGGGGCCGCCCGGAGATCATCCGCCGAGCTGTCGCCGAGCGATTTCGTTCAGCTGCGTTTGTCTTCCGGCCGGTTAAATAACCCGCTGTTCTCGCCCAGACGGCGACCCGGGGAATTTTAACGCCGCTGATACTTTCAACCACACCTCGGCCCCCTTACAGAGCCGCACAGGGGTCCTCACAGACGACACCCCCCGACGGGCAGGCACGGCAGCGGAAGAGGCAGAAGCCCGAGTTCAGCGAGACCGCGTCTCAGAGCGCGTCTCCCCCACCACACCCCCGGCCCGCCTGGTCCTCCAGCACGGTTCCCCCTCCCTCCCCGCTCAGTGCCGGTCCTCGGTGTGAGCCGCTCTGTCGCGCTACGCCTAGTTCCTCGTCCCAGCGGCCGTGGGAGGGGTGAATCGCGCAGGCGGCCGAGATAGATAGATAGAGGAGACTTTATTGATCCCGTAGGGACATTGATGTGTTACAGCAGGCCAGCCCAAGACAAGCAAAAACAGACATCGGAATAGTTATAAAACAAGACAACAAAATAAATAAAAATAAATAAATACACAGGTGTGTGCAAAATGTGCTGATCATAGTCACTGTAAAAACAATAACATATGTGCAAAATGTGCATAGGTTTATACAGACTGAGTGTCCAAAAAGTACTTGGTCAGCATTCTCCTCTCAGCCACCACCTCCATGAGTACTGTAACACTTCGGGGGTCAGGCGGGCGCCCCTGTCGCATCAGGTCGGCCCCCCACCATCAGGGGCTCAAACCCGGGACTCCCGCATCACTCAACAGGGACCCAGCCCGGTGAGCCAAAGAGAGATCTTTTTACAGCCCAGTAGCTGTGGTCCTGCTATCACAGGGAAGGGCGGCGAAGTCACCGCTCTGGTAAGCCGGCTCTTACACACCCTGATGGCCGTATGCGTTACACTCTCCCCCGCTTAACTCGCCGTCCCCGGCGAAGGGCTATCCCATCCCACTGCTGACACCAATGTAATGCAACAGGGGCTCAGGCGGGCGCCAGCTGTACTCGTCAAAAAAAACGAGCCTGAGGCTCATCCCCTGCAAGTGCGAGCTCCTGCGGCGGGAGGTGACCTTCCTGGGTCATGTCGTTGGACCGCGAGGGATGGCTACAGACCCAGGTAAGGTCGCTGCAGTGAGGGGCTGGCAGCTCTCTGGGGTTCCTACCGGAGGTTCGTCCGGGACTTTGCCAGCATCGCTGCCCCGCTGCACCGCCTCACCAACAAGGGCCGACCCGATGCGGCAAGGGCACCCGCCTGAACCCCGTTGCGCTACAGTACATACGAGTACAGCAAGTGGGGCTACCGTGCTGCCGAGGAGCGGGGGAAAACCCTTTTTGGTTTAGGATAAGGATGGACTGCGCTCTGCAACGTGATTTTTTTGTTGTGACTTGTTATTCTTGTGTATTAATAAAAAATGCCTTATTCCTCTCTGCTGCTTTGTGGTTACGGACTCTTGGTTCTCTCCTTCGACCACGGCTTCAGGATCACGGCTTGGCTTCGGTTCCTCTCTCCCTGGTTTGGGGGGTCACTGGCTTCCCCTGTGGACGTGGGCTTGTTTGGCGGTGCAGATCTCCTGCAGGGTCACTCCTCCGGCTCCCGCGAGTGGGTTCGTTGGCCGGATCTCTGACGGGCGGTTCGGAACGGTGACGGCAGGAGGTCTCGATCCCTGTTGTACAGGAGGGTCACTGAGCGGGGAAAAGCGCACCTTGTCGACGGTCCTCTGTGTTTCGCCAGGTCGTGTGTGTGGCCCGGTGGACACTGGCTGTGGCGACAGGGGGTTAAGCCGACACGCAGCGAGTCGGGCCACTCAGAGGATCGGGAGACGAGCTTGTCAGACGCTGCAGCTTTTTTCTTTAATAAAAAGCCCTTAGAGGCGCTCGTTCAAATTCTGTGCCGTGAAGCGGGGCGAGTTGAAATATTTCACGCCGGGTCCCCCGCCGTCAGAATCTAAACCGCTGTTTGTTCTACTGCGGGAAGGTCATGGCTCATCTTTTTAAACAGTCAAGCTGTTGTCATCGATCCGCGGATCTTCGCAGTCACGGCCACGCCGCGGATCGCCACGGCAGCGCCGCGCGCGCCGGCGTTAAAGCCCGTCAAACGTGTTTCGGTCCCGCGTGTTGCGGCACGGAGGCAGACGTTCAGAACCGCCCTGTGCGCGAGGTCTCGGGTCTCGTTCAGAAGGCGGCGGCGGGTGTCGGTCGCTGTTTGAAATGGGGGGTTTATAACCTCGCAAATCATCACGCGTCGTGAAGAGAAGCTGTGCCGGCGGTGTAACGCCCTCATCGACACCCCTGACACGCACCTGTGCGACAGGCCGCCTGTGGAGACCCCCACAATCTCACACACGGACGCGCAGGAAACGGGGATGCGCACCCCGGACGACGCTCCCGCCCGTGTCGAAGAAAACTCGTCTCTCGATCGGGGGAGGTGGGGTCAGGAGGCGGGACCCGGTGCGGGGCTCACCCCGGTGGAGTCTGGGCGGGAGATCGACTGGGTCCCAGAACAGTGTGGGGCCAAGAACGAGAGGAGCAGCCGGGCTCTGAAACGAGGGCGAGGAGTCGGCAGCCGAAAGGTAATCCAGCCGATAGAAGAGACGAGTAACTGGTTTCCGAGCTCAGGGAGCTGGGTGCGGGGGCCGAACTGGAGCTCGTGGGCATGGCGGGGCGCTTGCGACGGGGGGGGGCACTCGAGTCCTTGATCCGTGCGCGCGGGGAAGACGCCATCAGGCGGATCGGAGAGCAGCCTCTCGCACAGATCTGTGGGTAACCTCTCCCCCGCGGTGGGAAAGGCGCTGGGTTTCACACAGATCTCCACATTCGGAGTTGTGTTTCTCTCTCTACACAACACTTCGCTGTGACTGACCACGTTCTTCTTCAGAAGCGATTTTACCTTGTTGACAGAGACAAGGGAGTAAACAGGAAGTGTGAAATGAGCTAGAGGCTCTGCGATTGTGGCACTAATGTCAAAGTCCAGTAACGCGCTTGAATTGTCCGTTGACACTGCTGCTGAGCAGGGCAGGCAGATGAGCGAACAGTCACTGCAGTACAGGCTGAAGAGAGGTGGATGTTCACACTCTTCCTCACCCCTCACGCTCACGACAAACGAGGCTGGGAGTGTTGTGGCGAAATGTGTTTCGAGGATTTTGCGTGTAAATTTATTCTTCAGCAGATCTCCTGTACCTGTACGTGTACCGGCGACACGGGCTTCAGCGGATCTCCTGTACCGGCTACACGGGCTTCAGAGGATCACCTGTACCGGCTACACGGGCTTCAGCAGATCTCCTGTACCGGCTACACGGGCTTCAGCAGATCTCCTGTACCGGCTACACGGGCTTCAGCGGATCACCTGTCCTGGCTCCCCAGACACACAGCTGTCACTGTATTCGGCACACCGCACTCCTGGGACACCCTGGACACATCGCAGCTCTGTGAATGTCGCCGCTGCCGCCTCAGGTAGGTCCCCCCACCGCTGGGGACTCGAACCTGGGCCTCCGGCATCGCTCCACAGGGACCCAGCCAGCTGAGCTAGAGGGGAGATCTCCCCTTGACGAGGGGTCGACCTGCGAGTGTTTGGATGAAAAGGCAGCCTGCGCCACCTGCCAACGCGCTGAAGACGCGGCGGGGAAGCGACAGCGGTCTCGTGCGCGAGCGCTGCGCTTGTGCCGGTGAAAGTAACTTCCCTGCTGCTCTCGTTCCCGAGATATAACGTCCAACGATTGACATCTGACCTGGCACTGACGAGTGAGACCGGTCCGGTTCCCCTATGAGGTTGTGGGGGGGCTGAGTGACGTCACGACCCCGAAACGACAAGGCGCTACATCTGGGGAACGACAGCAGCGCCGACGCCACCTTCAACGGCACGCGAGCGCAGCGCTGTCGAAGGAGGGGGGGTTTCTTCGTTTGTGCTGTCTGCAGGGGGGTGTTCTATGATTTCTGTGTATAGACGCGCATGGTGATAAACCCGCCCGTCATATTGACAGGATGGGGCGATTTTACACTTCCGCCACCTGATCTGAGACCCAGCACCCTCGCCAGAGGGTCATGCTTGTACATTAGAAACCGGGTATCCCTCCCAACAACCCCCACAGCCCGGCTCATGGGGTGGTCTTTTCCAGAGCCCGGGAGGGGACCATCAGTAGGAAAAAAAAGTTAAATATCGAGGGAACGATTTACAATGCGTGCGCACGAAAAGGCTAAAGCGTTCCCTCGTTTTCTCTCAAAATAACGTTTTCTAACTCTGCCCTTCGCAAGGACAGGTGCGGCACTAGCAGTGAAAGAGAGCTGCAGTCCTCACTAGGAAGTTCAAGAGTACAGGAGCTACAGTGCCCTACTATCTCCTCCCCGAACCAGAATAAAACTTCATCAGTTCATCTCTCTCCATTATCCCAATCTACAGCAGTGTCAGACAGTTCGGCTTTATTGCACTGATATAAAGACACAGTAACGCGTTTGATAGTGTTGGATAGCGTTGTTGTTAGGAGCCGGGGATCATGCTGGCCCGTTAGACACTTTCTGTGTGCGTGCGACTTCAGTGACACAAAGAAAACGAAGGAGAAGAGGAAACGTTATTCCGTGCGCCCGAATTGTAAGTAGTGTAGTTCTACCAGGCCCACTGCCCAGCTCCCGTCCAGGCCAGTCGCCCTTCCTGAATACCCCGAGAAGCACGTGCTGGTGTTCTTTGGAAACATCTTTGAGGATGTATCACCCTCCAGCGTAACACAGAAGCCGTTGCGGTTCATTGTGTTTTTTTCATCAGCTCTATATCTCTTTCACCTCGGAAGCTAGAATCTTCTGGATGCGGTCTGTCACGCTCGTAAACCCCTCCTGTTAAGGAGGCTCCAGCCCTTCCTAGTTTAGTGTTGATCTCCTGCACCTGCCTCCGGTTCCTGCCCCCCCTGCTATACAAGCCAGGCGTTCCTGCCAAAATGGGCTCAGCTGTGGAAGATGGAAACCCGGAAGTCCAGGAGCGACTCAGCGGCACAGGCTTCATCACAGTGTCCTGATCTTCTGGGTCTGGGATGAGGGAGCGTCTGGCCCCGTGACCCCCTTTAATTCCCCCGACCCTCCGCCAGATCCCGCTCCGGCTTGTAACTCTGTTCGTCTGTCAGGATGGATCACCCTGTCTTGGACTATTGCTACACTCATGGATTCACCTCGGACTCCCTTGGACAGTTTGCCTCGGACACACCTCCCCCGAACACCAGAGCACCGTGGACACGCCCCTGTTTCCCTCCAGCCCCCTGCCTGCCTCTTTCTCCCTGTTTTCCTCACTCCTCCCCAGATTGTGCCGTCTGCCCAGGGTCCGGAAAGAGAAGCGCTCAGCCGGCCGGTTTCCCTGCTGTAGCTCTTCTGCGTCAAAGGGGCCCTGCGTGTCGTCAGCGGCGTGGCCCTGCAGTTTGTAAGAGGGTCTCGGAGCCGGGGGTCCGCTCTTGGACAGTGACGGTTTCATCCGTGAGGGTCTGCTCATACCCCTTCTCCAACACTCCCTTGATTCTGGACACCCGCACCTGGTCACCCACATTGGAGTGAAAACGTGGGACGGTTTAATAATCATAATTCCTCACACTTACATAGCACTTTTCTGGACACTCCACTTCACAGGTAATGGGGATCCCCTCCACCCCCACCAGTGTGCAGCCCCACCAGGATGATGTGACCGCAGCCATAGTGCGCCAGAACGCTCCCCACACACCAGCTCTCAGTGGGGAGGAGAGCAGAGTGATGAGGCCAGTTCAGAGATCACCCTAGACTGCTCTCCAGCCCTTAAGGGAGTCGTCTGGTGGGACGGAGGCTGGAGATCGCTCACTAGCCGTGTGGGAGAACTGGGGTTAGAAGAGCAAAGGAGATCAGTTAGGACCCCAGTGGAGCGGGAGATGTTTCTGTGAGGCGGCGCCTCCACGTTCTTGTGTTGATAGTTCCGCTGAACCTCTCTACCGCCCCAGCCCCCACGTCGCTGGCCGGCACGAGATGTCCGGTCTTCTCGCGTTTGAGAGCACCTTGGGAGGTCCCGCTTAAGAAATTCCTCTCCCCTCGGTGAGCCTGTCTCTCAATAATAATAATACAGTGTGTGATCTCCAGTCCCAGCCTGAGGAACAGACAGTGAGCCTGTCTCTCAATAATAATAATACAGTGTGTGATCTCCTGTCCCAGCCTGAGGAACAGACAGTGAGCCTGTCTCTCAATAATAATAATACAGTGTGTGATCTCCTGTCCCAGCCTGAGGAACAGACAGTGAGCCTGTCTCTCAATAATAATAATACAGTGTATGATCTCTTGTCCCAGCCTGAGGAACAGTGAGCCTGTCTCTCAATAATAATAATACAGTGTGTGATCTCCTGTCCCAGCCTGAGGAACAGACAGTGAGCCCGTCTCTCAATAATAATAATACAGTGTGTGACCTCCTGTCCCAGCCTGAGGAACAGACAGTGAGCCTGTCTCTCAATAATAATAATACAGTGTGTGATCTCCTGTCCCAGCCTGAGGAACAGACAGTGAGCCTGTCTCTCAATAATAATAATACAGTGTATGATCTCCTGTCCCAGCCTGAGGAACAGACAGTGAGCCTGTCTCTCAATAATAATAATACAGTGTGTGATCTCCTGTCCCAGCCTGAGGAACAGACAGTGAGCCTGTCTCTCAATAATAATAATACAGTGTATGATCTCTTGTCCCAGCCTGAGGAACAGTGAGCCTGTCTCTCAATAATAATAATACAGTGTGTGATCTCCTGTCCCAGCCTGAGGAACAGACAGTGAGCCCGTCTCTCAATAATAATAATACAGTGTGTGACCTCCTGTCCCAGCCTGAGGAACAGACAGTGAGCCCGTCTCTCAATAATAATAATACAGTGTGTGATCTCCTGTCCCAGCATGAGGAACAGTGAGCCTGTCTCTCAATAATAATAATACAGTGTGTGATCTCCTGTCCCAGCCTGAGGAACAGACAGTGAGTCTGTCTCTCAATAATAATAATAATACAGTGTGGAAGAGCTCAAGGAGAGATCCCGTCGGTCCGGGACTGAGCGCAGGAGACACTAGCAGACCAGGGAAAGGAGGCTGTGTGGTTGGAATGCGATGATCCTCAAACAGACCCTGGATCAGCAGCATCTCCTCGAGAGGCAGAACAGAGCGAAGCTGACTGAGAAACCTGTCTACACACCGCCGCGAGTGTAGTCCCAGCGCGTCACACGCCCACTCCACGCTGCGCCAGCAGCCCTGATCCACGTCCAGCAGGTGGTGAAGCTGTGTGACGTTGGCGTGGACTAGTCTGCTGGTAAAGTCCAAGGAGCGGCCCGGTTCTATGTCCATTCGTAGATTTTGTATTAATGGTTCTCTGAGTGTCCACTATAGACTGGGCCGCTCCTCTTCCCTCTGCACGCCCAGATGCCGCCAGGCCTCAAGGAGACTGCGCTGGAAAGGCGGCAGTGGAGACAGGTCAACCCTGCTGGTGTCCATCAGGAAGAGCACACAGTCGAGCCCGAGGTGTCCTGCTCGACGCAGCAGGGTGAAGGTCAGCTCCCTCCAGGACAGCGAGGCCGGGCTGATCAGCAGCTTCTGCACTGCCTGCAAGCGAAAGGCGTCCACCCGGCTCCAGATGTCGATGAGTCCTTGCCCTCCGTCCTCTCTGGGCAAATAGAGGACGCCCCTCCGCAGCCGGTGCAGTCCGTCCCAGAAGAAGTCGAGGAGCGTGGCCTGCAGCTCCTCGACCAGTCGGGCTGGTGGCTCCAGGCACAGCAGGCGATGCCACAACATCGAAGCCACCAGGGTGTTGACAATCAGAACCCGGCCTCTGTAGGAGATCTGGGGGAGCAGCCAGCGTCAGCGGTCCAGACGACCTTTCACTTTTTCAAGGAGCCCCTCCCAGTTCTTTTTCAAGCTGGCCTCGTCCCAAAGGTGCACCCCCAGCTATTTGAGTCCCCCTCTGGTCCAGCTGAGCCTCTCTGGCAAGACTGGGGGACCCAGGAGTAGGGCGCTACTCTTGGCCCAGTTTACTTTGGCTGATGATAGCCGCTGGAAATCACTCAAAGTTGTCTGTAGCACCCTGACATCCTGTTCTCCTCCGACCACGACCATGATGTCATCAGCGTATGCCGAGATCTTGACAGTGGAATCGGGGCAGCCCGGTATGGACAGGCCCCTGATGACCCGGCGCAACTGATGTAGCAGAGGCTCAATGGCAAGGGAGTAGAGCATTCCTGAGAGTGCACAGCCCTGCCTGACTCCCCTCCGCACTGGAAACGGAGCACTCAGCCCTCCGTTGACCTTTAGCACACTGAAGATGTCACTGTACAGCACCTGATTCATGGCAACAAAGACGGGGCTGAACCCGAAGGACCTCATGGTCCTCCACAAATACTGATGTTCAACCCTACCAAAGGCCTTTTCCTGGTCTAACGAAATTAGACCAGTATCTAAACCCAATAGTCTGGAGGTGACCAAAACATCTCGAATCAGAAATATGTTATCAAAGATTGACCTTCCGGGCACACAGTATGATTGGTCGGAGTGCACCATGGACCCCAGCACCACCTTCAGCCTGTTGGCCACAGCCTTGGACAGGATTTTATAATCCACACACAGCAGGGCAACAGGTCTCCATTTCTTAATGTCACACAGGTCCCCTTTCTTAGGCAGCAGGGTGACAACAGCTCTCCTGCAGCTCAGTGGCAGGTGCCCTTGCTCCAGACTTTCCAAATATACATCCAGCAGGTCAGGTCTCAGCACAGCCCAGAAGGCACGATAGAATTCGGCTGGCAGGCCATCGAGACCAGGGGTCTTGCCATTGCTCAAGCCACTGAGTGCAGTGGAGAGCTCCTCCAGGGAGAGAGGCCTCTCCAGCCCTGCCCTCTCCTCTTCGGGGACCTGTGGAAGGTCTTCAAGGAACCTGCGTGTGCGGACCGAGTCCTCACTAGCCTCGCTGGAGAAGAGCGCTTTGTAGAACTGCACGGTCCTCTCCTGGATCTGCCCGGCCTCGTGCAGCTCCATCCCTGTCTCCGAGCGCAGGAAGTGGATTTGCCGGCTCTGGCCCGGTTTCTTCTCTAGGCCGAAGAAGTAGCGAGTCGGGGCGTCTACCTCTGATGCACTCTGAACCCTAGAATTTATTAGAGCTCCTTGTACTTTTGTGTCCAGAAGGCCAATGAGTGATGCTTTTTGGGTGTGGAGGTCATCAATTAGCCTCCTGTCTGCACGACACTCTAGAGCCTGGTGGAGCTCCAGAATGTCTCTCTCCAGAGCCTTCATGGACTCACGGATACCTCTCGTGACACTTCCAGTGTACTGCTGGCAGAACTGGTGAATCTGCACCTTGCCAATATCCCACCACTGCCTCAGGGAGACAAAGTGGGCTTTCTGACTCCTCCACTGCTGCCAGAAGAACACGAGGCAGTCACAGAAGTGAGCATCGTCAAGCAGCTGGGTTTTAAAGTGCCAGTAGGCACTGCGGGACCTCACTGATGGCACAATGACTGTGCAGACAGTGAGACAGTGGTCCGATAGGCCCACTGGACAGATGGAGCACTGCTTGACGATGCTGTAATGATGTTTACGGCAGTAGAATCGGTCTAGCCTGGCCAGAGAGAGGGTATTCCCCCTGACCTGAGCCCAGGTGTACTGCCTCGTGTCCCCATGACATCTCCTCCAGATGTCAGTGAGGTCAGACTTGACGAGGATCCTGCGCAGCTCCCTGGCCGACGGGCCATGTGGCTCTGCGTGATTCCTGTCCAGTGTGCTGCTCTCTGTGCAGTTGAAATCCCCCCCCAGGAAGACCAGCTCTTCAGGCTGGCAGGTCGCCAGTGCAGTCTCAAGCTCCCTGAAGAGGGTGACCCTCTCCCCCCCGTCGGTGGGTGCGTGAACGTTAATAAAAACAATGGATTTCTTCCCAAGAACTACTCGCACGAGTAGCAGACGACCCTTCACCACCTCCTGGACGGCGATAGAGAGGGGCTTGAACCCCACAGAGAACAGCACCGTGACCCCCGCGCTCACAGGGGACCCGTGAGTCCCCCTGCCACTCCCGCTGCCAGGCGATGATGTTGGAGCTGTCGGTGTGGGTCTCCTGCAGGAAAGTCACCTGCACGCTCTTTTCTTTGATAATCTCCAACACCGCAGCTCGCTTCAAAGCCCTCCTGCACCCATTGGTGTTCAAACTCCCTATCCTAATGTCGCCCATGTTTGCGGAAAAGAAAAAAAGAAAAAACATAAAACACGAACAGACATGTAGCACGCAGACGGATAGTGATGTGACGTGAGGGACAGGACTCATTCGTGCTGAGGTGCGTTCCGCGGTCCTGCCTTGATCTTACCTAAAAGGCTCTTCAGGCGCCATCTCTCCTGATCGCTGAAGTCATTGGCACCCGAGCCCCTCTTCAGATGGCGCGTCGCGGAGAGTACAAAGAGCTCGGTGTCGGGAAAAAAGTCCTCAACCACAGTTCCCCTCTTACCTTTAGTCTTCTCTAAGAACTCCCTAATGCTCTGGAAACTGTAGCCTCCTCTGCAGCTCTGCCGGGCCGAGGAGCACGAGGCGAGAGAGGAGTCGGTGAAGCCGCCCTCGTCGTCGCTCCCGGACTCCGAGGAGCTCCGGGCGGCGGCGGCGGTGGCGGCGAGGACACTCCAGCGCGTCCTCACTCTCCCGGTGTCGGAGTCACTCGCGGCCCCTGGGCCGGCGACAGAGCCGCCCTCCACCGAGCTCTCTGTGCTGCGCTTCTTCTGCACCGCACTCTGCACAGATTTTTTCGTGCGCTTTCTCCGCGGCGTCTTAAAACCATCATCTATTTTTTCAGATGATAACTCATTTCCTCCCCACACCGTGTCTACAATTTTCGCTGGCGCTTGAGACGCGTTTTCCCCTGTCGGTGTCACTACCTGCTCTCTCTCTCCCTGACTCTCCTGAGCAGCACTCATCTCTCCGCCAGCGCTCATCTCTTGCTCTTCGGTGTGGGGGGCTCCCTGCTCTTCTGAGGGCTGCGGTGGTCCACTCTTTACTATCTGCTCTCCTGATTGGGACGCCACCGGCTCGGGCTCACCTGCTCCCTCCAGCGATCTCCTCTCCTGCACCCCGGCCGTGGGCTCTGACTCCCCGCTGCCTCCCTGCGCTGCTCCGCTCCCCGCTGCCTGACGCTGTCGGCTAGCCTCCTGTGCGCCCTGGGGCTGAGGCTCCCTGCCTGTCTCTTCCTCCACCTCCGGGCAGTTCTTCACCACATGCCCCTCGCTCCCGCACCTGAAGCACTTCATCGATTCCGAAGTCACGAATACAACATAGTCGCAGCTGTCAATACGAAATTTAAGGGCCACATTGATCTCTTCCGTGGGGTTTTTTAGGATGATGTAGACCTGTCTCCGGAAAGAGACGACGTGCTTCAGCTGCGGTGCCCTGCAGCCCAGAGGGACCCTGTCCGTATCGGGACAGTTCCCTCTCCAGCAGCTCGTTCCTCATGAACGGAGGCACGTTGGAGAGGGTGATCTTTCGAGCCGGGGCCGCGAGAGGCAGTACCGGGGTGAAAGTGCCGTCCAGGACGACTCCCTTCTACACCAGGGTGTTTGCCAAATCGGTAGACTGCAAGAAAATGACTATATCTCCACTCATGCGGGAAGCGGACCTGATGTTCCTGCAGCCCACGACCTCCCCGACCGCAAGAACGCACCTCTCCAGCGGACAGAACTCCGCAGGGGAGATTTTCACACCATGGCGTCGAGTTAGTTTCTCAAAGGAGAGGTCTGGAGGATCAGGGCCTCCAGAACCGGCCATAATGAGAAAATAAACCCCGCTTTTCCCCAAAAAAGACAGAAAAACACAAACCCAGTGAAGAAAACACCGCCACACGATCAAACCCACCGAAGCTCCGCCCACTCACTCACTCAGTCTCGCGAGAAACACACAGAGAGAGAGAGAAAGAAAAGTGAATACAGACACTGACTGGACACTGATAGAGAGGAGTGAGAAGATAGAGAGGGGAGAGAGGAGAGAGAGGGTAGGGAGGAGAGAGAGTGGAGAGAAGATTGAGAGGGGTGAGAAGATGAGAGGGGCGAGTAGATAGAGAGGGGAGAGAAGATAAAGATGGAGAGAGGAGAGAGAGGGGCAAGAGGAGAGAGGGGAGAGGAGAGAGAGGGGCGAGAAGATAGAGAGCTGGTGAGAGGAGAGAGAGGGGTGAGAAGATAGAGAGGGAAGGAGGAGAGAGAGGGGCAAGAAGATAGAGAAGGGCGAGAAGATAGAGAGGGGCGAGAGGAGAGAGAGGGGAGAGAGGGAAGAGAAGATAGAGAGGAGAAAGAGGAGAGAAAGGGGTGAGAAGATTGAGAAGGGCAAGAAGATAGAGAGGGGAGAGAGGCGAGAGAGGAGATTGAGGGGAGAGAGGAGAGAGAGGGACAAGAATATAGAGAGGGGCGAGAAGATAGAGAGGGGTGAGAGGAGAGAGAGGGGTGAGACGATAGAGAGGGGAGAGAGGAGAGAGAGGAGAGAGAGGGTAGAGAGGAGAGAGAGTGTAGAGAGGAGAGAGAGGAGATTGAGGGGAGAGAGGATAGAGAGGGACGAGAATATAGAGAGGAGCGAGAAGATAGAGAGGGGTGAGAGGAGAGAGAGGGTTGAGAAGATAGAGAGGGGAGATTGGAGTTAGAGGGGCGAGAAGATAGAGAGGGGAGAGAGGAGAGAGTAGAGAGAGGGGCGAGAAGATAGAGAGGGGTGAGAGGAGAGAAAGGGGAGATAGGGGAGAGAAGATAGAGAGGAGAAAGAGGAGCGAGAGGGGTGATAAAATAGAGAGGGGTGAGAGGAGAGAGTTGCGAGAGGAGAGAGAGAGGAGAGAGGAGAGAGAGGGGTGAGAAGATAGAGAGGGGCGAGAGGAGAAAGGGGAGAGAACATAGAGAGGGGAGAGAGGAGAGAGGAGAGAGAGGGACGAGAAGATAGAGAGGGGTGAGAGGAAAGAGAGGGGAGAGAGGGGTGAGAAGATAGAGAGGGGAGAGAGGAGAGAGAGGGGAGAGAAGATAGAGAGGAGAAAGAGGAGAGAGGGGTGAGAAAATAGAGAGGGGTGAGAGGAGAGAGGTGCGAGAGGAGAGAGAGAAGAGAGAGGAGAGAGAGGGGTGAGAAGATAGAGAGGGGTGAGAGGAAAGAGAGGGGCGAGTAGATAGAGAGGGGAGAGAAGATAGAGAGGGGAGAGAGGAGAAAGAGAGGAGAGGAGAGAGAGGGGAGAGACGATTGAGAGGAGAAAGAGGAGAGAGAGGGGTGAGAAGATAGAGAAGGGCAATAAGATAGAGAGGGGCGAAAGGAGAGAGAGGGGAGAGAGGAGAGAGAGGGGAGAGAGGTGAGAGAAGATAGAGAGGAGAAAGAGGAGAGAGAGGGGTGAGAAGATAGAGAAGGGCAATAAGATAGAGAGGGGCGAAAGGAGAGAGAGGGGAGAGAGGGGAGAGAGGGTTGAGAGGAGAGAGAGGGGAGAGAAGATAGAGAGGGGAGAAAAGATAGAGAGGGGAGAGAGGAGAGAGAGGGGAGAGAGGGGAGAAAAGAGAGAGGAGAAAGAGGAGAGAGAGGAGTGAGAAGAGAGAGGGGCGAGAGGAGAGAGAGAGGAGAGAGAGGGATGAGGGACGAGAAGATAGAAAGGGGCGAGAAGATAGAGAGGGTAGAGAGGAGAGAGGAGAGAGAGGGACGAGAAGATAGAGAAGGGCGAGAAGATAGAGAGGGGAGAGAGGAGAGAGAGGGTAGAGAGGAGAGAGAGTGTAGAGAGGAGCGAGAGGAGATTGAGGGGAGAGAGGATAGAGAGGGACGAGAATATAGAGAGGGGCGAGAAGATAGAGAGGGGTGAGAGGAGAGAGAGGGTTGAGAAGATAGAGAGGGGAGATTGGAGTTAGAGGGGCGAGAAGATAGAGAGGGGAGAGAGGAGAGAGTAGAGAGAGGGGCGAGAAGATAGAGAGGGGTGAGAGGAGAGAAAGGGGAGATAGGGGAGAGAAGATAGAGAGGAGAAAGAGGAGCGAGAGGGGTGATAAAATAGAGAGGGGTGAGAGGAGAGAGTTGCGAGAGGAGAGAGAGAGGAGAGAGGAGAGAGAGGGGTGAGAAGATAGAGAGGGGCGAGAGGAGAAGGGGGAGAGAACATAGAGAGGGGAGAGAGGAGAGAGGAGAGAGAGGGGCGAGAAGATAGAGAGGGGAGAGAGGAGAGAGAGGTGATTGAGGGGAGAGATGAGAGAGAGGGACGAGAATATAGAGAGGGGCGAGAAGATAGAGAGGGGTGAGAGGAGAGAGAGGGGTGAGAAGATAGAGAGGGGAGAGAGGAGAGAGAGGTGATTGAGGGGAGAGATGAGAGAGAGGGACGAGAATATAGAGAGGGGCGAGAAGATAGAGAGGGGTGAGAGGAGAGAGAGGGGTGAGAAGATAGAGAGGGGAGAGAGGAGTTAGAGGGGCGAGAAGATAGAGAGGGGAGAGAGGAGAGAGAGGAGAGAGGAGAGAGAGGGGTGAGAAGATAGAGAGGGGAGAAAGGAGAGAGAGGGGAGAGAGGGGAGAGAAGATAGAGAGGGGCGAGAGGAGAGAGAAGGGCGAGAGGAGAGAGGGGAGAGAAGATAGAGAGCGTAGAGAGAAAAGAGAGGGGTGAGAAGAGAGAGGGGCAAGAAGAGAGAGAGAGGAGAGAGAGGGATGAGGGACGAGAAGATAGAGATGGGCGATAAGATAGAGAGGAGAGAGAGGGGAGAGAAGATTGAGAGGGGTGAGAAGATGAGAGGGGCGAGAAGATAGAGAGGGGCGAGAGGAGAGAGAGGGGAGAGAGCAGAGAGAGAGTTGAGAGGAGAGAGAGGGGAGAGACGATTGAGAGGGGTGAGAAGATGAGAGGGGAGAGAGGAGAGAGAAGAGAGAGAGGGGCGAGAAGATAGAGAAGGGCGAGAAGATAGAGAGGGGAGAGAGGAGAGAGAGGAGAGAGTGGAGGAGAGAGGGGAGAGAAGATAGAGAGGGGTGAGAGGAGAGAGAGGGTAGAGAGGAGAGAGAGTGTAGAGAAGAGAGAGAGTGGAGAGAAGATTGAGAGGGGTGAGAAGATGAGAGGGGCGAGTAGATAGAGATGGGAGAGAAGATAGAGATGGAGAGAGGAGAGAGAGGGGCAAGAAGATAGAAAGGGGCGAGAAGATAGAGAGGGGCGAGAGGAGAGAGAGGGGAGAGAGGAGAGAGAGAGTTGAGAGGAGGGAGAGGGGAGAGACGATTAAGAGGGGTGAGAAGATGAGAGGGGCGAGAATATTGAGCGGGGAGAGAGGAGAGAGAGAAGCGAGAAGATAGAGAAGGGCGAGAAGATAGAGAGGGGAGAGAGGAGAGAGAGGGGAGAGAGGGGAGAGAAGATAGAGAGGAGAAAGAGGAGAGAGAGGGGTGAGAAGATAGAGAAGGGCAAAAAGATAGAGAGGGGCGAGAGGAGAGAGAGGGGAGAGAGGAGAGAGAGGGTTGAGAGGAGAGAGAGGGGAGAGAAGATAGAGATGGGCGAGAGGAGAGAGAAGAGCGAGAGGAGAGAGGGGAGAGAAGATTGAGAGGGGTGAGAAGATGAGAGGGGCGAGTAGATAGGGGAGAGAAGATAGAGATGGAGAGAGGAGAGAGAGGGGCGAGAGGGGCGAGAAGATAGAGAGGGGAGAAAGGAGAGCGAGAGGAGAGAGGGGAGAGAAGATAGAGAGCGGAGAGAGGAGAGAGAGGGGCGAGAGGAGAGAGAGGGGTGAGAAGATAGAGAGGAGAGAGAGGAGAGAGAAGGGAGAGAAGATAGAGAGGGGCGAGAGGAGAGAGAGGGGTGAAAAGAGAGAGGGGCGAGAGGAGAGAGAGAGGAGAGAGGAGAGAGGGATGAGGGACGAGAAGATAGAGAGGGGCGAAAAGATAGAGAGGGGCGAGAAGATAGAGAGGGGAGAGAGGAGAGAGGAGAGAGAGGGACGAGAAGATAGAGTAGGGCGAGAAGATAGAGAGGGGCGAGAGGAGAGAGAGGGTAGAGAAGTTTGAGAGGGGTGAGAAGATGAGAGGGGCGAGTAGATAGGGGATTGAAGTTAGAGACGGAGAGAGGAGAGAGAGGGGCGAGAAGATAGAGAGGGGTGAGAGGGGAGAGAGGGGAGAGAAGATAGAGAGGAGAAAGAGGAGAGAGAGGGGTGAGAAGATAGAGAAGGGCAAGAAGATAGAGAGGGGAGAGAGGAGAGAGAGGAGAAAGAGGAGAGAAAGGGGTGAGAAGACTGAGAAGGGCAAGAAGATAGAGAGGGGAGAGAGGAGAGAGGGGTGATTGAGGGGAGAGATGAGAGAGAGGGACAAGAATATAGAGAGGGGCGAGAAGATAGAGAGGGGTGAGAGGAGAGAGAGGGGTGAGAAGATAGAGAGGGGAGAAAGGAGAGAGAGGGGAGAGAGGGGAGAGAAGATAGAGAGGGGCGAGAGGAGAGAGAAGGGCGAGAGGAGAGAGGGGAGAGAAGATAGAGAGCGGAGAGAGGAGAGAGAGGGGTGAGAAGAGAGAGGGGCGAGAAGAGAGAGAGAGGAGAGAGGAGAGAGAGGGATGAGGGACGAGAAGATAGAGAGGGGCGAGAAGATAGAGAGGAGAGAGAGGAGAGAGGAGAGAGAGGGACGAGAAGATAGAGAAGGGCGAGAAGATAGAGAGGGGTGAGAGGAGAGAGAGGGTAGAGAGGAGAGAGAGTGTAGAGAAGAGAGAGAGTGGAGAGAAGATTGAGAGGGGTGAGAAGATGAGAGGGGCGAGAAGATAGAGAGGGGCGAGAAGATAGAGAGGGGAGAGAGGAGAGAAGAGAGAGAGGGACGAAAAGATAGAGATGGGCGAGAAGATAGAGAGGGGCGAGAGGAGAGAGAGTGTAGAGAGGAGAGAGAGGGTAGAGAGGAGAGAGAGTGGAGAGAAGATTGAGAGGGGTGAGAAGATGAGAGGGGCGAGTATATAGGGGAGAGAAGATAGAGATGGAGAGAGGAGAGAGGGGCGAGAAGATAGAGAGGGGCGAGAGGAGAGAGGGGAGAGGAGAGAGAGGGGTGAGAAGATAGAGAGCTGGTGAGAGGAGAGAGAGGGGTGAGAAGATAGAGAGGGAAGTGAGGAGAGAGAGGGGCAAGAAGATAGAGAAGGGCGAGAAGATAGAGAGGGGAGAGAGGAGAGAGAGGGGAGAGAAGAGAGAGAAGCCCTGCTCAAACTCCTCAATCTCATCAATCTCATCATGACAGCTGGATGTTTCCCCGAGGCCTGGAACCAAGGACTGATCACGCCCATCTATAAGAGTGGAGATAAACTCGATCCCAACAACTACCGGGGCATCTGTGTGAACAGTAACCTGGGGAAGGTATTCTGCAGTATCCTAAATACACGAATACTGGCCTTCCTTACCGAACACAATGTCCTGAGTAAAAGTCAGATTGGCTTCTTGCCAGATCACCGCACATCTGATCACATTTACACCCTACACACACTGATAGACAAACACGTCCACCAAAAACACAAAGGAAAATTTTTTGCCTGCTTTGTCGATTTCAGAAAAGCATTTGACTCGATTTGGCATGAGAGATTGTTTTATAAACTACTCCAAAGTGGCATAGGGGGCAAAGTGTACGACATAATTAAATCAATTTATTCAGAGAGCAAATGTGCAGTGAAAATTGGAAACAAAAGGACTAAATTCTTCACCCAAGGCCGCGGGGTGAGACAGGGCTGCAGCCTGAGCCCAACACTGTTCAATATCTATATCAATGAATTAGCAGGAATGTTGGAGCAGTCTGCAGCTCCTGGTCTTACACTACACGACACAGAAATCAAGTTCCTGCTCTACGCAGATGACCTGGTCCTGCTGTCGCCCACAGAACAGGGGCTGCAGCAGAACCTGGCACTGCTGGAGCAGTACTGTCAGACCTGGGCACTGACAGTCAATCTGGACAAGACCAGAGTTATGGTTTTCCAGAAGAAAGCCAGACCTCAGGGAAACAGGTACAAATTCACACTGAACAACAACACATTGGAGCACACATCCAGCTACACATATCTCGGTCTCACCATCAGCTCTTCCGGGAGTTTTGACCTGGCAGTGAAGGCACTGAGGGAGAAGGCACTCAGGGCTTTCTACGCAATAAGAAGGAGGCTCTTCAACATCAACCCACCAACAAGAATCTGGCTCCAAATATTTGAAAGTGTAATCCAACCCATTGCCCTATACGGCAGTGAAGTGTGGGGTCCCCTCACAGACCAGGATTACACCCAATGGGACAAACACCCCACAGAAACTCTGCACATGGAGATCTGTAGAATCATCCTCCGTGTGCAGAGAAAAACTCCTAACAACGGGTGCAGGGCCGAATTAGGCCAGTACCCACTATTGATAAACATACAGAAAAGAATATTAAAGTATTGGCTACACCTAAAAAACAGTGACCAAAATTCCTACCACCACAAAGCCCTGCTCAGCCAAGAGCTGAGCCCAAAACAGAGCCCCCTGAGCCAGCTGGTCCTGAGGCTCACCGACCTGAGCCACACCAACACTAACCAGCCTCAGGACAGCACTGCTAGAGCACCACAACCCAGACTCAACCACATCACAGCACAGATCAAACAGCAATATCTCACACACTGGGACACACACACACAAACACAACATAAACTGGAATGCTACAGAACCTTAAACAGACAATACACACTAGCTGAATATTTGACCAAAATAAAAAATAACAAACAGAAACAGACCCTGACGAAGTACAGGCTCAGTGACCACAACCTGGCCATAGAAACTGGGTGACACAGGCAGACCTGGCTGCCCAGAGAGGACAGGCTGTGCTCCCACTGCCAGCGGGGAGAAATAGAGACAGAGGTGCACTTCCTACTGCACTGTGACAGATACTCTGGGATTAGAGAAACATTCTTCCCGAAATTCAGAAATCTAATCCCAGAGTTCCCACACCTGCCAAAACCACAACAGGTCCCAATCCTACTGGGAGAGGGAGGAGGGAACTCAGTTGATCTGGCAGCCCAGTATGTGATCTCCTGTCACAGCCTGAGGAACAGTGAGTCCGTCTCCCAATAATGCTCCAGCCGCCTACAGTATATGTCGATATTATATAATATGTCTTTGTTGTAAATGTCTGTAACATGTCTGTAGATTTTATTTTACTTCTATTTTTTGTTTTGTTCTATGTTAATTTTATTATTTTTATTTGCTTTGGCAACACTGATTGTACCCATCGGTCATGCTAATAAAGCACCTTGAATTGAATTGAATTGAGAAGATAGAGAGGAGAAAGAGGAGAGAGAGGGGTGAGAAGATAGAGAAGGGCGAGAAGATAGAGAGGGGAGAGAGGAGAGAGAGGTGATTGAGGGGAGAGATGAGAGAGAGGGACGAGAATATAGAGAGGGGCGAGAAGATAGAGAGGGGTGAGAGGAGAGAGAGGGGTGAGAAGATAGAGAGGGGAGAGAGGAGTTAGAGGGGCGAGAAGATAGAGAGGGGAGAAAGGAGAGAGAGGAGAGAGAGAGGAGAGAAGATAGAGAGGAGAAAGAGGAGAGAGAGGGGTGAGAAAATAGAGAGGGATGAGAGGAGAGAGGTGCGAGAGGAGAGAGAGAGGAGAGAGGAGAGAGAGGGGTGAGAAGATAGAGAGGGGTGAGAGGAGAAAGGGTAGAGAAGATAGAGAGGGGATAGAGGAGAGAGGAGAGAGAGGGACGAGTAGATAGAGAGGGGAGAGAAGATAGAGAGGGGCGAGAAGAGAGAAAGAGGAGAGAGGAGAGAGAGGGATGAGGGACGAGAAGATAGAGAGGGGCGAGAAGATAGAGAGGAGAAAGAGGAGAGAGGAGAGAAAGGGACGAGAAGATAGAGAAGGGCGAGAAGATAGAGAGGGGTGAGAGGAGAGAGAGGGTAGAGAGGAGAGAGAGTGTAAAGAAGAGAGAGAGTGGAGAGAAGATTGAGAGGGGTGAGAAGATGAGAGGGGCGAGAAGATAGAGAGGGGCGAGAGGAGAGAGAGGGGAGAGAGGAGAGAGAGAGTTGAGAGGAGAGAGAGGGGAGAGACGATTGAGAGGGGTGAGAAGATGAGAGGGGAGAGAGGAGAGAGAGGGTTGAGAGGAGAGAGAGGGGAGAGAAGATAGAGAGGAGCGAGAGGAGAGAGAAGAGCGAGAGGAGAGAGGGGAGAGAAGATAGAGAGCGGAGAGAGGAGAGAGAGGTGCGAGAGGAGAGAGAGGGGTGAGAAGATAGAGAAGGGAGAGAAGATAGAGACAGGTGAGAGGAGAGAGAGGGGTGAAAAGAGAGAGGGGCGAGAGGAGAGAGAGAGGAGAGAGGAGAGAGGGATGAGGGACGAGAAGATAGAGTGGGGCGAAAAGATAGAGAGGGGCGAGAAGATAGAGAGGGGAGAGAGGAGAGAAGAGAGAGAGGGACGAAAAGATAGAGATGGGCGAGAAGATAGAGAGGGGCGAGAGGAGAGAGAGTGTAGAGAGGAGAGAGAGGGTAGAGAGGAGAGAGAGTGGAGAGAAGATTGAGAGGGGTGAGAAGATGAGAGGGGCGAGAAGATAGAGAGGGGAGAGAAGATAGAGATGGAGAGAGGAGAGAGAGGGGCGAGAAGATAGAGAGGGGCGAGAGGAGAGAGGGGAGAGGAGAGAGAGGGGTGAGAAGATAGAGAGCTGGTGAGAGGAGAGAGAGGGGTGAGAAGATAGAGAGGGAAGTGAGGAGAGAGAGGGGCAAGAAGATAGAGAAGGGCGAGAAGATAGAATGGGGCGAGAGGAGAGAGAGGGGAGAGAAGAGAGAGAAGATAGAGAGGAGAAAGAGGAGAGAGAGGGGTGAGAAGATAGAGAAGGGCGAGAAGACAGAGAGGGGAGAGAGGAGAGAGAGGTGATTGAGGGGAGAGATGAGAGAGAGGGACGAGAATATAGAGAGGGGCGAGAAGATAGAGAGGGGTGAGAGGAGAGAGAGGGGTGAGAAGATAGAGAGGGGAGAGAGGAGTTAGAGGGGCGAGAAGATAGAGAGGGGAGAGAGGAGAGAGAGGAGAGAGAGGGGTGAGAAAATAGAGAGGGGTGAGAGGAGAGAGGTGCGAGAGGAGAGAGAGAGGAGAGAGGAGAGAGAGGGGTGAGAAGATAGAGAGGGGTGAGAGGAGAAAGGGTAGAGAAGATAGAGAGGGGAGAGAGGAGAGAGGAGATAGAGAGGAGAAAGAGGAGAGAAAGGGGTGAGAAGACTGAGAAGGGCAAGAAGATAGAGAGGGGAGAGAGGAGAGAGAGGTGATTGAGGGGAGAGATGAGAGAGAGGGACGAGAATATAGAGAGGGGCGAGAAGATAGAGAGGGGTGAGAGGAGAGAGAGGGGTGAGAAGATAGAGAGGGGAGAAAGGAGAGAGAGGGGAGAGAGGGGAGAGAAGATAGAGAGGGGCGAGAGGAGAGAGAAGGGCGAGAGGAGAGAGGGGAGAGAAGATAGAGAGCGGAGAGAGGAGAGAGAGGGGTGAGAAGAGAGAGGGGCGAGAAGAGAGAGAGAGGAGAGAGGAGAGAGAGGAATGAGGGACGAGAAGATAGAGAGGGGCGAGAAGATAGAGAGGAGAGAGAGGAGAGAGGAGAGAGAGGGACGAGAAGATAGAGAAGGGCGAGAACATAGAGAGGGGTGAAAGGAGAGAGAGGGTAGAGAGGAGAGAGAGTGTAGAGAAGAGAGAGAGTGGAGAGAAGATTGAGAGGGGTGAGAAGATGAGAGGGGCGAGAAGATAGAGAGGGGAGAGAGGAGAGAGAGGGGAGAGAGGAGAGAGAGAGTTGAGAGGAGAGAGAGGGGAGAGACGATTGAGAGGGGTGAGAAGATGAGAGGGGAGAGAGGAGAGAGAAGAGAGAGAGGGGCGAGAAGATAGAGAAGGGGGAGAAGATAGAGAGGAGAGAGAGGAGAGAGAGGAGGAGAGAGGGGAGAGAAGATAGAGAGGAGAAAGAGGAGAGAGAGGGGTGAGAAGATAGAGATGGGCAAAAAGATAGAGAGGGGCGAGAGGAGAGAGAGGGGAGAGAGGAGAGAGAGGGTTGAGAGGAGAGAGAGGGGAGAGAAGATAGAGAGGGGCGAGAGGAGAGAGAAGAGCGAGAGGAGAGAGGGGAGAGAAGATAGAGAGCGGAGAGAGGAGAGAGAGGTGCGAGAGGAGAGAGAGGGGTGAGAAGATAGAGAGGAGAGAGAGGAGAGAGAAGGGAGAGAAGATAGAGACAGGCGAGAGGAGAGAGAGGGGTGAAAAGAGAGAGGGGCGAGAGGAGAGAGAGAGGAGAGAGGAGAGAGGGATGAGGGACGAGAAGATAGAGAGGGGTGAGAAGATAGAGAGGGGAGAGAGGAGAGAAGAGAGAGAGGGACGAAAAGATAGAGATGGGCGAGAAGATAGAGAGGGGCGAGAGGAGAGAGAGTGTAGAGAGGAGAGAGAGGGTAGAGAGGAGAGAGAGTGGAGAGAAGATTGAGAGGGGTGAGAAGATGAGAGGGGCGAGTAGATAGGGGAGAGAAGATAGAGATGGAGAGAGGAGAGAGAGGAGCGAGAAGATAGAGAGGGGCGAGAGGAGAGAGGGGAGAGGAGAGAGAGGGGTAAGAAGATAGAGAGCTGGTGAGAGGAGAGAGAGGGGTGAGAAGATAGAGAGGGAAGTGAGGAGAGAGAGGGGCAGGAAGATAGAGAAGGGCGAGAAGATAGAGAGGGGCGAGAGGAGAGAGAGGGGAGAGAAGAGAGAGAAGATAGAGAGGAGAAAGAGGAGAGAGAGGGGTGAGAAGATAGAGAAGGGCGAGAAGATAGAGAGGGGTGAGAGGAGAGAGAGGGGTGAGAGGAGAGAGAGGGGAGAGAGGTGAGAGAAGATAGAGAGGAGAAAGAGGAGAGAGAGGGGTGAGAAGATAGAGAAGGGCAATAAGATAGAGAGGGGCGAAAGGAGAGAGAGGGGAGAGAGGGGAGAGAGGGTTGAGAGGAGAGAGAGGGGAGAGAAGATAGAGAGGGGAGAAAAGATAGAGAGGGGAGAGAGGAGAGAGAGGGGAGAGAGGGGAGAAAAGAGAGAGGAAGAAGAGGAGAGAGAGGGGTGAGAAGAGAGAGGGGCGAGAGGAGAGAGAGAGGAGAGAGGAGAGAGAGGGATGAGGGACGAGAAGATAGAAAGGGGCGAGAAGATAGAGAGGGTAGAGAGGAGAGAGGAGAGAGAGGGACGAGAAGATAGAGAAGGGCGAGAAGATAGAGAGGGGAGAGAGGAGAGAGAGGGTAGAGAGGAGAGAGAGTGTAGAGAGGAGCGAGAGGAGATTGAGGGGAGAGAGGATAGAGAGGGACGAGAATATAGAGAGGGGCGAGAAGATAGAGAGGGGTGAGAGGAGAGAGAGGGTTGAGAAGATAGAGAGGGGAGATTGGAGAGAAGAGAGAGAGGGACGAAAAGATAGAGATGGGCGAGAAGATAGAGAGGGGCGAGAGGAGAGAGAGTGTAGAGAGGAGAGAGAGGGTAGAGAGGAGAGAGAGTGGAGAGAAGATTGAGAGGGGCGAGAGGAGAGAGGGGAGAGGAGAGAGAGGGGTAAGAAGATAGAGAGCTGGTGAGAGGAGAGAGAGGGGTGAGAAGATAGAGAGGGAAGTGAGGAGAGAGAGGGGCAGGAAGATAGAGAAGGGCGAGAAGATAGAGAGGGGCGAGAGGAGAGAGAGGGGAGAGAAGAAAGAGAAGATAGAGAGGAGAAAGAGGAGAGAGAGGGGTGAGAAGATAGAGAAGGGCGAGAAGATAGAGAGGGGTGAGAGGAGAGAGAGGGGTGAGAAGATAGAGAGGGGAGAGAGGAGAGAGAGGGGCGAGAAGATAGAGAGGGGAGAGAGGAGAGAGAGGAGAGAGGAGAGAGAGGGGTGAGAAGATAGAGAGGGGAGAAAGGAGAGATAGAGGTGAGAGGGGAGAGAAGATAGAGAGGAGAAAGAGAAGAGAGAGGGGTGAGAAAATAGAGAGGGGTGAGAGGAGAGAGATGCGAGAGGAGAGAGAGAGGAGAGAGGAGAGAGAGGGGTGAGAAGATAGAGAGGGGTGAGAGGAGAAAGGGTAGAGAAGATAGAGAGGGGAGAGAGGAGAGAGGAGAGAGAGGGACGAGAAGATAGAGAGGGGTGAGAGGAAAGAGAGGGGCGAGTAGATAGAGAGGGGAGAGAAGATAGAGAGGGGCGAGAAGAGAGAGAGAGGAGAGAGGAGAGAGAGGGATGAGGGACGAGAAGATGAGAGGGGCGAGTAGATAGGGGAGAGAAGATAGAGATGGAGAGAGGAGAGAGAGGGGCGAGAAGATAGAGAGGGGCGAGAGGAGAGAGGGGAGAGGAGAGAGAGGGGTAAGAAGATAGAGAGCTGGTGAGAGGAGAGAGAGGGGTGAGAAGATAGAGAGGGAAGTGAGGAGAGAGAGGGGCAGGAAGATAGAGAAGGGCGAGAAGATAGAGAGGGGCGAGAGGAGAGAGAGGGGAGAGAAGAAAGAGAAGATAGAGAGGAGAAGGAGGAGAGAGAGGGGTGAGAAGATAGAGAAGGGCGAGAAGATAGAGAGGGGTGAGAGGAGAGAGAGGGGTGAGAAGATAGAGAGGGGAGAGAGGAGAGAGAGGGGCGAGAAGATAGAGAGGGGAGAGAGGAGAGAGAGGAGAGAGGAGAGAGAGGGGTGAGAAGATAGAGAGGGGAGAAAGGAGAGATAGAGGTGAGAGGGGAGAGAAGATAGAGAGGAGAAAGAGAAGAGAGAGGGGTGAGAAAATAGAGAGGGGTGAGAGGAGAGAGATGCGAGAGGAGAGAGAGAGGAGAGAGGAGAGAGAGGGGTGAGAAGATAGAGAGGGGTGAGAGGAGAAAGGGTAGAGAAGATAGAGAGGGGAGAGAGGAGAGAGGAGAGAGAGGGACGAGAAGATAGAGAGGGGTGAGAGGAAAGAGAGGGGCGAGTAGATAGAGAGGGGAGAGAAGATAGAGAGGGGCGAGAAGAGAGAGAGAGGAGAGAGGAGAGAGAGGGATGAGGGACGAGAAGATAGAGAGGGGCGAGAAGATAGAGAGGAGAGAGAGGAGAGAGGAGAGAGAGGGACGAGAAGATAGAGAAGGGCGAGAAGATAGAGAGGGGTGAGAGGAGAGAGAGGGTAGAGAGGAGAGAGAGTGTAGAGAAGAGAGAGAGTGGAGAGAAGATTGAGAGGGGTGAGAAGATGAGAGGGGCGAGAAGATAGAGAGGGGCGAGAGGAGAGAGAGGGGAGAGAGGAGAGAGAGTGTAGAGAAGATTGAGAGGTGTGAGAAGATGAGAGGGGCGAGTAGATAGAGAGGGGAGAGAAGATAGAGATGGAGAGAGGAGAGAGAGGGGCGAGAAGATAGAGAGGGGCGAGAAGATAGAGAGGGGCGAGAGGAGAGAGAGGGGAGAGAGGAGAGAGAGAGTTGAGAGGAGAGAGAGGGGAGAGACGATTGAGAGGGGTGAGAAGATGAGAGGGGCGAGAAGATAGAGAGGGGAGAGAGGGGAGAGAGGGGAGAGAAGATAGAGATTAGAAAGAGGAGAGAGAGGGGTGAGAAGATAGAGATGGGCAAAAAGATAGAGAGGGGCGAGGGGAGAGAGAGGGGAGAGAGGAGAGAGAGGGTTGAGAGGAGAGAGAGGGGAGAGAAGATAGAGAGGGGCGAGAGGAGAGAGAAGAGCGAGAGGAGAGGGGAGAGAAGATAGAGAGCGGAGAGAGGAGAGAGAGGTGCGAGAGGAGAGAGAGGGGTGAGAAGATAGAGAAGGGCGAGAAGATAGAGAGGGGAGAGAGGAGAGAGAGGAGCGAGAAGATAGAGAAGGGCGAGAAGATAGAGAGGGGAGAGAGGAGAGAGAGGGGAGAGAGGGGAGAGAAGATAGAGAGGAGAAATAGGAGAGAAAGGGGTGAGAAGATTGAGAAGGGCAAACAGATAGGGGAGAGAGGAGATTGAGGGGAGAGAGGAGAGAGAGGGACGAGAATATAGAGAGGGGCGAGAAGATAGAGAGGGGTGAGAGGAGAGAGAGGGGAGAGGAGAGAGAGGGGTGAGAAGATAGAGAGGGGAGAAAGGAGAGAGAGGGGAGAGAGGGGAGAGAAGATAGAGAGGAGAAAGAGGAGAGAGAGGGGTGAGAAAATAGAGACGTGTGAGAGGAGAGAGTTGCGAGAGGAGAGAGAGAGGAGACAGGAGAGAGAGGGTTGAGAAGATAGAGAGGGGCGAGAGGAGAAAGGGGAGAGAAGATAGAGAGGGGAGAGAGGAGAGAGGAGAGAGAGGGACGAGAAGATAGAGAGGGGTGAGAGGAAAGAGATGGAGAGAGGAGAGAGAGGGGCAAGAAGATAGAGAGGTGCGAGAGGAGAGAGAGGGGTGAGAAGATAGAGAGGGGAGAGAGGAGGATGGAGAGAGAGGGACGAAAAGATAGAGAAGGGCGAGAAGATAGAGAGGGGCGAGAGGACAGAGAATGTAGAGAGGAGAGAGAGGGTAGACAGGAGAGAGAGTGGAGAGAAGATTGAGAGGGGTGAGAAGATGAGAGGGGAGAGAAGATAGAGATGGAGAGAGGAGAGAGAGGGGCGAGAAGATAGAGAGGGGCGAGAGGAGAGAGAGGGGTGAGAAGATAGAGAGTGAAGAGAGGAGAGAGAGGGGCGAGAAGATAGAGAGGGGCGAGAGGAGAGAAGGGAGAGAAGATAGAGATGGGAGAGAGGAGAGAGGGGCGAGAGGAGAGAGAGGGGTGAGAAGATGAGAGGGGAGAGAAGATAGAGAGGGGAGAGAGGAGAGAGAGGGGCGAGAAGATAGAGAGGAGAGAGAGGAGAGAGGAGAGAGAGGGGCGAGAAGATAGAGACGGTAGAGAGGAGGCTGGTGTCTATCAGGAAGAGCACACAGTCGAGCCCGAGGTGTCCTGCTCGACGTAGCAGGGTGAAGGTCAGCTCCCTCCAGGACAGCGAGGCCGGGCCGAACAGCAGTTTCTGCACTGCCTTCAGGCGAAAGGCGTCCACCCGGCTACGGATGTCGATAAGTCCTTGCCCTCCGTCCTCTCTGGGCAGATAGAGGACGCCCCTCCACAGCCAGTGCAGTCCGTCCCAGAAGTCGTCGAGGAGCGTGGCCTGCAGCTCCTCGACCAGTCCGGCTGGTGGCTCCAGACACACCAAGCGATGCCACAACATCGAAGCCACCAGGGTGTTGACAATCAGAACCCGGCCTCTGTAGGAGATCTGGGGGAGCAGCCAGCGCCAGCGGTCCAGACGACCTTTCACTTTTTCCAGGAGCCCCTCCCAGTTCTTTTTCACGCTGGCCTCGTCCCCCAGGTGCACCCCCAGGTATTTGAGTCCCCCTCTGGTCCAGCTGAGCCTCTCTGGCAAGACTGGGGGACCCATCTCGCTCTACTCCCCCAGGAGTAGGGCGCTACTCTTGGCCCAGTTTACTTTGGCTGATGATAGCCGCTGGAAATCACTCAAAGTTGTCTGTAGCGCCCTGACATCCTGTTCTCCTCCAACCACAACCATGATGTCATCAGCGTACGCCGAGATCTTGACAGTGGAATCGGGGCAGCCCGGGATGGACAGGCCCCTGATGACCCGGCGCAGCTGATGTAGCAGAGGCTCAATGGCAAGGGAGTAGAGCATTCCTGAGAGTGCACAGCCCTGCCTGATTCCCCTCCACACTGGAAACGGAGCACTCAGCCCTCCGTTGACCTTTAGCACACTGAAGATGTCACTAAACAGCACCTGAATCATGGCAACAAAGATGGGGCTGAACCCTTAGGACCTCATGGTCCTCCACAAATACTGATGTTCAACCCTATCAAAGGCCTTTTCCTGGTCTAACGAAATGAGACCAGTATCTTAACCCAATAGTCTGGAGGTGGCCAAAACATCTCGAATCAGAAATATGTTATCAAAGATTGACCTTCCGGGCACGCAGTACGATTGGTCGGAGTGCACCACAGACCCCAGCACCACCTTCAGCCTGTTGGCCAGAGCCTTGGACAGGATTTTATAATCCACACACAGCAGGGCAACAGGTCTCCAGTTCTTAATGTCACACAGGTCCCCTTTCTTAGGCAGCAGGGTGACAACAGCTCTCTTGCAGCTCAGTGGCAGGTCCCCTTGCTCCAGACTTTCCAAATATACATCCAGCAGGTCAGGTCTCAGCACAGCCCAGAAGGCACGATAGAATTCGGCTGGCAGGCCATCGAGACCAGGGGTCTTGCCATTGCTCAAGCCACTGAGTGCAGTGGAGAGCTCCTCCAGGGAGAGAGGCCTCTCCAGCCCTGCCCTCTCCTCTTCGGGGACCTCTGGAAGGTCGTCAAGGAACCTGCGTGTGCGGACCGAGTCCTCACTAGCCTCGCTGGAGAAGAGCGCTTTATAGAACTGCACGGTCCTCTCCTGGATCTGCCTGGCCTCGTGCAGCTCCTGCCCTGTCTCCGAGCACAGGCAGTGGATTTGCCGGCTCTGGCCCGGTTTCTTCTCTAGGTCGAAGAAGTAGCGAGTCGGGGCGTCTACCTGTGATGCACTCTGAACCCTAGAATTTATTAGAGCTCCTTGTACTTTTGTGTCCAGAAGGCCAATGAGTGATGCTTTTTGGGTGTGGAGGTCATCAATTAGCCTCCTGTCTGCACGACACTCCAGAGCCTGGTGGAGCTCCAGAATGTCTCTCTCCAGAGCCTTCATGGACTCACGGATACCTCTCGTGACATTTCCAGTGTACTGCTGGCAGAACTGGCGAATCTGCACCTTGCCAATATCCCACTACTGCCTCAGGGAGACAAAGTGGGCTTTCTGACTCCTCCACTGCTGCCAGAAGAACACGAGGCAGTCACAGAAGTGAGCATCGTCAAGCAGCTGGGTATTAAAGTGCCAGTAGGCACTGCGGGACCGCACTGATGGCACAGCGACTGTGCAGACAGTGAGACAGTGGTCCGACAGGCCCACTGGACATATGGAGCACTGCTTGACGATGCTGTAATGATGTTTACGGTAGTAGAATCGGTCTAGCCTGGCCAGAGAGAGGGTATTCCCCCTGACCTGGGCCCAGGTGTACTGCCTCGTGTCCCCATGACATCTCCTCCAGATGTCAGTGAGGTCAGACTTGACGAGGATCCTGCGCAGCTCCCTGGCCGACAGGCCATGTGGCTCTGCGTGATTCCTGTCCAGTGTGCTGCTCTCTGTGCAGTTGAAATCCCCCCCCAGGAAGACCAGCTCTTCAGGCTGGCTGGTTGCCAGTGCAGTCTCAAGCTCCCTGAAGAGGGTGACCCTCTCCCCGCCGTCGGTGGGTGCGTAAACGTTAATAAAAACAAAGGTTTTCTTTCCGATAACTACTCACACGAGTAGCAGGCGCCCCTTCACCACCTCCTGGACGGCGATAGAGAGGGGCTTGAACCCCACAGAGAACAGCACCGCGACCCCCGCGCTCACAGGGGACCCGTGACTGTACACGATGTCCCCCTGCCACTCCCGCTGCCAGGCGACGATGTTGGAGCTGTCGGTGTGGGTCTCCTGCAGGAAAGTCACCTGCAGGTTCTTTTCTTTGATAATCTCCAACACCGCAGCTCGCTTCAAAGCCCTCCTGCACCCATTGGTGTTCAAACTCCCTATCCTAATGTCGCCCATGTTTGCGGAAAAGAAAAAAAGAAAAAACATAAAACACGAACAGACAAAGAGCTCGGTGTCGGGAAAAAAGTCCTCGACCACAGTTCCCCTCTTACCTTTCGTCTTCTCTAAGAACTCCCTGCTGCTCTGGAAACTGCAGCCTCCTCTGCAGCTCCGCCGGGCCGAGGACTCCGAGGAGCTCCGGGCGGCGGCGGCGGTGGCGGCGAGGACACTCCAGCGCGTCCTCACTCTCCCGGTGTCGGAGTCACTCGCGGCCCCCGGGCCGGCGACAGAGCCGCCCTCCACCGAGCTCTCTGTGCTGCGCTTCTTCTGCACCGCACTCTGCACAGATTTTTTCGTGCGCTTTCTCCGCGGCGTCTTAAAACCATCATCTATTTTTTCAGATGATAATTCATTTCCTCCCCACACCGTGTCTACAATTTTCGCTGGCGCTTGAGACGCGTTTTCCCCTGTCGGTGTCACTACCTGCTCTCTCTCTCCCTGACTCTCCTGAGCAGCGCTCATCTCTCCGCCAGCGCTCGTCTCTTGCTCTCCGGTGTGGGGGGCTCCCTGCTCTTCTGAGGGCTGCGGTGGTCCACTCTTTACTATCTGCTCTCCTGATTGGGACGCCACCGGCTCGGGCTCACCTGCTCCCTCCAGCGATCTCCTCTCCTGCACCCCGGCCGTGGGCTCTGACTCCCCGCTGCCTCCCTGCGCTGCTCCGCTCCCCGCTGCCTGACGCTGTCGGCTAGCCTCCTGTGCGCCCTGGGGCTGAGGCTCCCTGCCTGTCTCTTCCTCCACCTCCGGGCAGTTCTTCACCACATGCCCCTCGCTCCCGCACCTGAAGCACTTCATCGATTCCGAAGTCACGAATACAACATAGTCGCAGCTGTCAATACGAAATTTAAGGGCCACATTGATCTCTTCCGTGGGGTTTTTTAGGATGATGTAGACCTGTCTCCGGAAAGAGACGACGTGCTTCAGCTGCGGTGCCCTGCAGCCCAGAGGGACCCTGTCCGTATCGGGACAGTTCCCTCTCCAGCAGCTCGTTCCTCATGAACGGAGGCACGTTGGAGAGGGTGATCTTTCGAGCCGGGGCCGCGAGAGGCAGTACCGGGGTGAAAGTGCTGTCCAGGACGACTCCCTTCTACACCAGGGTGTTTGCCAAATCGGTAGACTGCAAGAAAATGACTATATCTCCACTCATGCGGGAAGCGGACCTGATGTTCCTGCAGCCCACGACCTCCCCGACCGCAAGAACGCACCTCTCCAGCGGACAGAACTCCGCAGGGGAGATTTTCACACCATGGCGTCGAGTTAGTTTCTCAAAGGAGAGGTCTGGAGGATCAGGGCCTCCAGAACCGGCCATAATGAGAAAATAAACCCCGCTTTTCCCCAAAAAAGACAGAAAAACACAAACCCAGTGAAGAAAACACCGCCACACGATCAAACCCACCGAAGCTCCGCCCACTCACTCACTCAGTCTCGCGAGAAACACACAGAGAGAGAGAGAAAGAAAAGTGAATACAGACACTGACTGGACACTGATAGAGAGGAGTGAGAAGACAGAGAGGGGAGAGAGGAGAGAGAGGGTAGGGAGGAGAGAGAGTGGAGAGAAGATTGAGAGGGGTGAGAAGATGAGAGGGGCGAGTAGATAGAGAGGGGAGAGAAGATAAAGATGGAGAGAGGAGAGAGAGGGGCAAGAGGAGAGAGGGGAGAGGAGAGAGAGGGGCGAGAAGATAGAGAGCTGGTGAGAGGAGAGAGAGGGGTGAGAAGATAGAGAGGGAAGGAGGAGAGAGAGGGGCAAGAAGATAGAGAAGGGCGAGAAGATAGAGAGGGGCGAGAGGAGAGAGAGGGGAGAGAGGGAAGAGAAGATAGAGAGGAGAAAGAGGAGAGAAAGGGGTGAGAAGATTGAGAAGGGCAAGAAGATAGAGAGGGGAGAGAGGCGAGAGAGGAGATTGAGGGGAGAGAGGAGAGAGAGGGACAAGAATATAGAGAGGGGCGAGAAGATAGAGAGGGGTGAGAGGAGAGAGAGGGGTGAGACGATAGAGAGGGGAGAGAGGAGAGAGAGGAGAGAGAGGGTAGAGAGGAGAGAGAGTGTAGAGAGGAGAGAGAGGAGATTGAGGGGAGAGAGGATAGAGAGGGACGAGAATATAGAGAGGAGCGAGAAGATAGAGAGGGGTGAGAGGAGAGAGAGGGTTGAGAAGATAGAGAGGGGAGATTGGAGTTAGAGGGGCGAGAAGATAGAGAGGGGAGAGAGGAGAGAGTAGAGAGAGGGGCGAGAAGATAGAGAGGGGTGAGAGGAGAGAAAGGGGAGATAGGGGAGAGAAGATAGAGAGGAGAAAGAGGAGCGAGAGGGGTGATAAAATAGAGAGGGGTGAGAGGAGAGAGTTGCGAGAGGAGAGAGAGAGGAGAGAGGAGAGAGAGGGGTGAGAAGATAGAGAGGGGCGAGAGGAGAAAGGGGAGAGAACATAGAGAGGGGAGAGAGGAGAGAGGAGAGAGAGGGACGAGAAGATAGAGAGGGGTGAGAGGAAAGAGAGGGGAGAGAGGGGTGAGAAGATAGAGAGGGGAGAGAGGAGAGAGAGGGGAGAGAAGATAGAGAGGAGAAAGAGGAGAGAGGGGTGAGAAAATAGAGAGGGGTGATAGGAGAGAGGTGCGAGAGGAGAGAGAGAAGAGAGAGGAGAGAGAGGGGTGAGAAGATAGAGAGGGGTGAGAGGAAAGAGAGGGGCGAGTAGATAGAGAGGGGAGAGAAGATAGAGAGGGGAGAGAGGAGAAAGAGAGGAGAGGAGAGAGAGGGGAGAGACGATTGAGAGGAGAAAGAGGAGAGAGAGGGGTGAGAAGATAGAGAAGGGCAATAAGATAGAGAGGGGCGAAAGGAGAGAGAGGGGAGAGAGGAGAGAGAGGGGAGAGAGGTGAGAGAAGATAGAGAGGAGAAAGAGGAGAGAGAGGGGTGAGAAGATAGAGAAGGGCAATAAGATAGAGAGGGGCGAAAGGAGAGAGAGGGGAGAGAGGGGAGAGAGGGTTGAGAGGAGAGAGAGGGGAGAGAAGATAGAGAGGGGAGAAAAGATAGAGAGGGGAGAGAGGAGAGAGAGGGGAGAGAGGGGAGAAAAGAGAGAGGAGAAAGAGGAGAGAGAGGGGTGAGAAGAGAGAGGGGCGAGAGGAGAGAGAGAGGAGAGAGAGGGATGAGGGACGAGAAGATAGAAAGGGGCGAGAAGATAGAGAGGGTAGAGAGGAGAGAGGAGAGAGAGGGACGAGAAGATAGAGAAGGGCGAGAAGATAGAGAGGGGAGAGAGGAGAGAGAGGGTAGAGAGGAGAGAGAGTGTAGAGAGGAGCGAGAGGAGATTGAGGGGAGAGAGGATAGAGAGGGACGAGAATATAGAGAGGGGCGAGAAGATAGAGAGGGGTGAGAGGAGAGAGAGGGTTGAGAAGATAGAGAGGGGAGATTGGAGTTAGAGGGGCGAGAAGATAGAGAGGGGAGAGAGGAGAGAGTAGAGAGAGGGGCGAGAAGATAGAGAGGGGTGAGAGGAGAGAAAGGGGAGATAGGGGGAGAGAAGATAGAGAGGAGAAAGAGGAGCGAGAGGGGTGATAAAATAGAGAGGGGTGAGAGGAGAGAGTTGCGAGAGGAGAGAGAGAGGAGAGAGAGAGGAGAGGGGTGAGAAGATAGAGAGGGGCGAGAGGAGAAGGGGGAGAGAACATAGAGAGGGGGAGAGAGGAGAGAGGAGAGAGAGGGGCGAGAAGATAGAGAGGGGAGAGGAGAGAGAGGTGATTGAGGGGAGAGATGAGAGAGAGGGACGAGAATATAGAGAGGGGCGAGAAGATAGAGAGGGGTGAGAGGAGAGAGAGGGGTGAGAAGATAGAGAGGGGAGAGAGGAGAGAGAGGTGATTGAGGGGAGAGATGAGAGAGAGGGACGAGAATATAGAGAGGGGCGAGAAGATAGAGAGGGGTGAGAGGAGAGAGAGGGGTGAGAAGATAGAGAGGGGAGAGAGGAGTTAGAGGGGCGAGAAGATAGAGAGGGAGAGAGGAGAGAGAGGAGAGAGGAGAGAGAGGGGTGAGAAGATAGAGAGGGGAGAAAGGAGAGAGAGGGGAGAGAGGGGAGAGAAGATAGAGAGGGGCGAGAGGAGAGAGAAGGGCGAGAGGAGAGAGGGGAGAGAAGATAGAGAGCGTAGAGAGAAAAGAGAGGGGTGAGAAGAGAGAGGGCAAGAAGAGAGAGAGAGGAGAGAGAGGGATGAGGGACGAGAAGATAGAGATGGGCGATAAGATAGAGAGGAGAGAGAGGGGAGAGAAGATTGAGAGGGGTGAGAAGATGAGAGGGGCGAGAAGATAGAGAGGGGCGAGAGGAGAGAGAGGGGAGAGAGCAGAGAGAGAGTGAGAGGAGAGAGAGGGGAGAGACGATTGAGAGGGGTGAGAAGATGAGAGGGGAGAGAGGAGAGAGAGAGAGAGAGAGAGGGGCGAGAAGATAGAGAAGGGCGAGAAGATAGAGAGGGGAGAGAGGAGAGAGAGGAGAGAGTGGAGGAGAGAGGGGAGAGAAGATAGAGAGGGGTGAGAGGAGAGAGAGGGTAGAGAGGAGAGAGAGTGTAGAGAAGAGAGAGAGTGGAGAGAAGATTGAGAGGGGTGAGAAGATGAGAGGGGCGAGTAGATAGAGATGGGAGAGAAGATAGAGATGGAGAGAGGAGAGAGAGGGGCAAGAAGATAGAAAGGGGCGAGAAGATAGAGAGGGGCGAGAGGAGAGAGAGGGGAGAGAGGAGAGAGAGAGTTGAGAGGAGGGAGAGGGGAGAGACGATTAAGAGGGGTGAGAAGATGAGAGGGGCGAGAATATTGAGCGGGGAGAGAGGAGAGAGAGAAGCGAGAAGATAGAGAAGGGCGAGAAGATAGAGAGGGGAGAGAGGAGAGAGAGGGGAGAGAGGGGAGAGAAGATAGAGAGGAGAAAGAGGAGAGAGAGGGTGAGAAGATAGAGAAGGGCAAAAAGATAGAGAGGGACGAGAATATAGAGAGGGGCGAGAAGATAGAGAGGGGTGAGAGGAGAGAGAGGGGTGAGAAGATAGAGAGGGGAGAGAGGAGAGAGAGGTGATTGAGGGGAGAGATGAGAGAGAGGGACGAGAATATAGAGAGGGGCGAGAAGATAGAGAGGGGTGAGAGGAGAGAGAGGGGTGAGAAGATAGAGAGGGGAGAGAGGAGTTAGAGGGGCGAGAAGATAGAGAGGGGAGAGAGGAGAGAGAGGAGAGAGGAGAGAGAGGGGTGAGAAGATAGAGAGGGGAGAAAGGAGAGAGAGGGGAGAGAGGGGAGAGAAGATAGAGAGGGGCGAGAGGAGAGAGAAGGGCGAGAGGAGAGAGGGGAGAGAAGATAGAGAGCGTAGAGAGAAAAGAGAGGGGTGAGAAGAGAGAGGGGCAAGAAGAGAGAGAGAGGAGAGAGAGGGATGAGGGACGAGAAGATAGAGATGGGCGATAAGATAGAGAGGAGAGAGAGGGGAGAGAAGATTGAGAGGGGTGAGAAGATGAGAGGGGCGAGAAGATAGAGAGGGGCGAGAGGAGAGAGAGGGGAGAGAGCAGAGAGAGAGAGTTGAGAGGAGAGAGAGGGGAGAGACGATTGAGAGGGGTGAGAAGATGAGAGGGGAGAGAGGAGAGAGAAGAGAGAGAGGGGGCGAGAAGATAGAGAAGGGCGAGAAGATAGAGAGGGGAGAGAGGAGAGAGAGAGAGAGGAGAGTTGGAGGAGAGAGGGGAGAGAAGATAGAGAGGGGTGAGAGGAGAGAGAGGGTAGAGAGGAGAGAGAGTGTAGAGAAGAGAGAGAGTGGAGAGAAGATTGAGAGGGGTGAGAAGATGAGAGGGGCGAGTAGATAGAGATGGGAGAGAAGATAGAGATGGAGAGAGGAGAGAGAGGGGCAAGAAGATAGAAAGGGGCGAGAAGATAGAGAGGGGCGAGAGGAGAGAGAGGGGAGAGAGGAGAGAGAGAGTTGAGAGGAGGGAGAGGGGAGAGACGATAAGAGGGGTGAGAAGATGAGAGGGGCGAGAATATTGAGCGGGGAGAGAGGAGAGAGAGAAGCGAGAAGATAGAGAAGGGCGAGAAGATAGAGAGGGGAGAGAGGAGAGAGAGGGGGAGAGAGGGGAGAGAAGATAGAGAGGAGAAAGAGGAGAGAGAGGGTGAGAAGATAGAGAGGGGCAAGAAGATAGAAAGGGGCGAGAAGATAGGAGGGGCGAGAGGAGAGAGAGGGGGAGAGAGGAGAGAGAGAGTTGAGAGGAGGGAGAGGGGAGAGACGATTAAGAGGGGTGAGAAGATGAGAGGGGCGAGAATATTGAGCGGGGAGAGAGGAGAGAGAGAAGCGAGAAGATAGAGAAGGGCGAGAAGATAGAGAGGGGAGAGAGGAGAGAGAGGGGAGAGAGGGGAGAGAAGATAGAGAGGAGAAAGAGGAGAGAGAGGGGTGAGAAGATAGAGAAGGGCGAGAAGATAGAGAGGGGAGAGAGGAGAGAGAGGGGAGAGAGGGGAGAGAGGAGAGAGAGGGTTGAGAGGAGAGAGAGGGGAGAGAAGATAGAGATGGGCGAGAGGAGAGAGAAGAGCGAGAGGAGAGAGGGGAGAGAAGATTGAGAGGGGTGAGAAGATGAGAGGGGCGAGTAGATAGGGGAGAGAGAAGATAGAGATGGAGAGAGGAGAGAGAGGGGCGAGAGGGCGAGAAGATAGAGAGGGAGAAAGGAGAGCGAGAGGAGAGAGGGGAGAGAAGATAGAGAGCGGAGAGAGGAGAGAGAGGGGCGAGAGGAGAGAGAGGGGTGAGAAGATAGAGAGGAGAGAGAGGAGAGAGAAGGGAGAGAAGATAGAGAGGGGCGAGAGGAGAGAGAGGGGTGAAAAGAGAGAGGGGCGAGAGGAGAGAGAGAGGAGAGAGGAGAGAGGGATGAGGGACGAGAAGATAGAGAGGGGCGAAAAGATAGAGAGGGGCGAGAAGATAGAGAGGGGAGAGAGGAGAGAGGAGAGAGAGGGACGAGAAGATAGAGTAGGGCGAGAAGATAGAGAGGGGCGAGAGGAGAGAGAGGGTAGAGAAGTTTGAGAGGGGTGAGAAGATGAGAGGGGCGAGTAGATAGGGGATTGAAGTTAGAGACGGAGAGAGGAGAGAGAGGGGCGAGAAGATAGAGAGGGGTGAGAGGGGAGGAGGGGAGAGAAGATAGAGAGGAGAAAGAGGAGAGAGAGGGGTGAGAAGATAGAGAAGGGCAAGAAGATAGAGAGGGGAGAGAGGAGAGAGAGGAGAAAGAGGAGAGAAAGGGGTGAGAAGACTGAGAAGGGCAAGAAGATAGAGAGGGGGAGAGAGGAGAGAGGGGTGATTGAGGGGAGAGATGAGAGAGAGGGACAAGAATATAGAGAGGGGCGAGAAGATAGAGAGGGGTGAGAGGAGAGAGAGGGGTGAGAAGATAGAGAGGGGAGAAAGGAGAGAGAGGGGAGAGAGGGGAGAGAAGATAGAGAGGGGCGAGAGGAGAGAGAAGGGCGAGAGGAGAGAGGGGAGAGAAGATAGAGAGCGGAGAGAGGAGAGAGAGGGGTGAGAAGATAGAGAAGGGCAATAAGATAGAGAGGGGCGAAAGGAGAGAGAGGGGGAGAGAGGGGAGAGAGGGTTGAGAGGAGAGAGAGGGGAGAGAAGATAGAGAGGGGAGAAAAGATAGAGAGGGGAGAGAGGAGAGAGAGGGGAGAGAGGGGAGAAAAGAGAGAGGAAGAAGAGGAGAGAGAGGGGTGAGAAGAGAGAGGGGCGGAGAGGAGAGAGAGAGGAGAGAGGAGAGAGAGGGATGAGGGACGAGAAGATAGAAAGGGGCGAGAAGATAGAGAGGGTAGAGAGGAGAGAGGAGAGAGAGGGACGAGAAGATAGAGAAGGGCGAGAAGATAGAGAGGGGAGAGAGGAGAGAGAGGGTAGAGAGGAGAGAGAGTGTAGAGAGGAGCGAGAGGAGATTGAGGGGAGAGAGGATAGAGAGGGACGAGAATATAGAGAGGGGCGAGAAGATAGAGAGGGGTGAGAGGAGAGAGAGGGTTGAGAAGATAGAGAGGGGAGATTGGAGAGAAGAGAGAGAGGGACGAAAAGATAGAGATGGGCGAGAAGATAGAGAGGGGCGAGAGGAGAGAGAGTGTAGAGAGGAGAGAGAGGGTAGAGAGGAGAGAGAGTGGAGAGAAGATTGAGAGGGGCGAGAGGAGAGAGGGGAGAGGAGAGAGAGGGGTAAGAAGATAGAGAGCTGGTGAGAGGAGAGAGAGGGGTGAGAAGATAGAGAGGGAAGTGAGAGAGAGAGGGGCAGGAAGATAGAGAAGGGCGAGAAGATAGAGAGGGGCGAGAGGAGAGAGAGGGGAGAGAAGAAAGAGAAGATAGAGAGGAGAAAGAGGAGAGAGAGGGGTGAGAAGATAGAGAAGGGCGAGAAGATAGAGAGGGGTGAGAGGAGAGAGAGGGGTGAGAAGATAGAGAGGGGAGAGAGGAGAGAGAGGGGCGAGAAGATAGAGAGGGGAGAGAGGAGAGAGAGGAGAGAGGAGAGAGAGGGGTGAGAAGATAGAGAGGGGAGAAAGGAGAGATAGAGGTGAGAGGGGAGAGAAGATAGAGAGGAGAAAGAGAAGAGAGAGGGGTGAGAAAATAGAGAGGGGTGAGAGGAGAGAGATGCGAGAGGAGAGAGAGAGGAGAGAGGAGAGAGAGGGGTGAGAAGATAGAGAGGGGTGAGAGGAGAAAGGGTAGAGAAGATAGAGAGGGGAGAGAGGAGAGAGGAGAGAGAGGGACGAGAAGATAGAGAGGGGTGAGAGGAAAGAGAGGGGCGAGTAGATAGAGAGGGGAGAGAAGATAGAGAGGGGCGAGAAGAGAGAGAGAGGAGAGAGGAGAGAGAGGGATGAGGGACGAGAAGATGAGAGGGGCGAGTAGATAGGGGAGAGAAGATAGAGATGGAGAGAGGAGAGAGAGGGGCGAGAAGATAGAGAGGGGCGAGAGGAGAGAGGGGAGAGGAGAGAGAGGGGTAAGAAGATAGAGAGCTGGTGAGAGGAGAGAGAGGGGTGAGAAGATAGAGAGGGAAGTGAGGAGAGAGAGGGGCAGGAAGATAGAGAAGGGCGAGAAGATAGAGAGGGGCGAGAGGAGAGAGAGGGGAGAGAAGAAAGAGAAGATAGAGAGGAGAAAGAGGAGAGAGAGGGGTGAGAAGATAGAGAAGGGCGAGAAGATAGAGAGGGGTGAGAGGAGAGAGAGGGGTGAGAAGATAGAGAGGGGAGAGAGGAGAGAGAGGGGCGAGAAGATAGAGAGGGGAGAGAGGAGAGAGAGGAGAGAGGAGAGAGAGGGGTGAGAAGATAGAGAGGGGAGAGAGGAGAGAGAGGGGCGAGAAGATAGAGAGGGGAGAGAGGAGAGAGAGGAGAGAGGAGAGAGAGGGGAGAGAAGATAGAGAGGAGAAAGAGAAGAGAGAGGGGTGAGAAAATAGAGAGGGGTGAGAGGAGAGAGATGCAAGAGGAGAGAGAGAGGAGAGAGGAGAGAGAGGGGTGAGAAGATAGAGAGGGGTGAGAGGAGAAAGGGTAGAGAAGATAGAGAGGGGAGAGAGGAGAGAGGAGAGAGAGGGACGAGAAGATAGAGAGGGGTGAGAGGAAAGAGAGGGGCGAGTAGATAGAGAGGGGAGAGAAGATAGAGAGGGGCGAGAAGAGAGAGAGAGGAGAGAGGAGAGAGAGGGATGAGGGACGAGAAGATAGAGAGGGGCGAGAAGATAGAGAGGAGAGAGAGGAGAGAGGAGAGAGAGGGACGAGAAGATAGAGAAGGGCGAGAAGATAGAGAGGGGTGAGAGGAGAGAGAGGGTAGAGAGGAGAGAGAGTGTAGAGAAGAGAGAGAGTGGAGAGAAGATTGAGAGGGGTGAGAAGATGAGAGGGGCGAGAAGATAGAGAGGGGCGAGAGGAGAGAGAGGGGAGAGAGGAGAGAGAGTGTAGAGAAGATTGAGAGGGGTGAGAAGATGAGAGGGGCGAGTAGATAGAGAGGGGAGAGAAGATAGAGATGGAGAGAGGAGAGAGAGGGGCGAGAAGATAGAGAGGGGCGAGAAGATAGAGAGGGGCGAGAGGAGAGAGAGGGGAGAGAGGAGAGAGAGAGTTGAGAGGAGAGAGAGGGGAGAGACGATTGAGAGGGGTGAGAAGATGAGAGGGGCGAGAAGATAGAGAGGGGAGAGAGGGGAGAGAGGGGAGAGAAGATAGAGATTAGAAAGAGGAGAGAGAGGGGTGAGAAGATAGAGATGGGCAAAAAGATAGAGAGGGGCGAGGGGAGAGAGAGGGGAGAGAGGAGAGAGAGGGTTGAGAGGAGAGAGAGGGGAGAGAAGATAGAGAGGGGCGAGAGGAGAGAGAAGAGCGAGAGGAGAGGGGAGAGAAGATAGAGAGCGGAGAGAGGAGAGAGAGGTGCGAGAGGAGAGAGAGGGGTGAGAAGATAGAGAAGGGCGAGAAGATAGAGAGGGGAGAGAGGAGAGAGAGGAGCGAGAAGATAGAGAAGGGCGAGAAGATAGAGAGGGGAGAGAGGAGAGAGAGGGGAGAGAGGGGAGAGAAGATAGAGAGGAGAAATAGGAGAGAAAGGGGTGAGAAGATTGAGAAGGGCAAACAGATAGGGGAGAGAGGAGATTGAGGGGAGAGAGGAGAGAGAGGGACGAGAATATAGAGAGGGGCGAGAAGATAGAGAGGGGTGAGAGGAGAGAGAGGGGAGAGGAGAGAGAGGGGTGAGAAGATAGAGAGGGGAGAAAGGAGAGAGAGGGGAGAGAGGGGAGAGAAGATAGAGAGGAGAAAGAGGAGAGAGAGGGGTGAGAAAATAGAGACGTGTGAGAGGAGAGAGTTGCGAGAGGAGAGAGAGAGGAGACAGGAGAGAGAGGGTTGAGAAGATAGAGAGGGGCGAGAGGAGAAAGGGGAGAGAAGATAGAGAGGGGAGAGAGGAGAGAGGAGAGAGAGGGACGAGAAGATAGAGAGGGGTGAGAGGAAAGAGATGGAGAGAGGAGAGAGAGGGGCAAGAAGATAGAGAGGTGCGAGAGGAGAGAGAGGGGTGAGAAGATAGAGAGGGGAGAGAGGAGGATGGAGAGAGAGGGACGAAAAGATAGAGAAGGGCGAGAAGATAGAGAGGGGCGAGAGGACAGAGAATGTAGAGAGGAGAGAGAGGGTAGACAGGAGAGTGGAGAGAAGATTGAGAGGGGTGAGAAGATGAGAGGGGAGAGAAGATAGAGATGGAGAGAGGAGAGAGAGGGGCGAGAAGATAGAGAGGGGCGAGAGGAGAGAGAGGGGTGAGAAGATAGAGAGTGAAGAGAGGAGAGAGAGGGGCGAGAAGATAGAGAGGGGCGAGAGGAGAGAAGGGAGAGAAGATAGAGAGGAGAGAGAGGGGTGAGAAGATGAGAGGGGAGAGAAGATAGAGAGGGGAGAGAGGAGAGAGAGGGGCGAGAAGATAGAGAGGAGAGAGAGGAGAGAGGAGAGAGAGGGGCGAGAAGATAGAGACGGTAGAGAGGAGGCTGGTGTCTATCAGGAAGAGCACACAGTCGAGCCCGAGGTGTCCTGCTCGACGTAGCAGGGTGAAGGTCAGCTCCCTCCAGGACAGCGAGGCCGGGCCGAACAGCAGTTTCTGCACTGCCTTCAGGCGAAAGGCGTCCACCCGGCTACGGATGTCGATAAGTCCTTGCCCTCCGTCCTCTCTGGGCAGATAGAGGACGCCCCTCCACAGCCAGTGCAGTCCGTCCCAGAAGTCGTCGAGGAGCGTGGCCTGCAGCTCCTCGACCAGTCCGGCTGGTGGCTCCAGACACACCAAGCGATGCCACAACATCGAAGCCACCAGGGTGTTGACAATCAGAACCCGGCCTCTGTAGGAGATCTGGGGGAGCAGCCAGCGCCAGCGGTCCAGACGACCTTTCACTTTTTCCAGGAGCCCCTCCCAGTTCTTTTTCACGCTGGCCTCGTCCCCCAGGTGCACCCCCAGGTATTTGAGTCCCCCTCTGGTCCAGCTGAGCCTCTCTGGCAAGACTGGGGGACCCATCTCGCTCTACTCCCCCAGGAGTAGGGCGCTACTCTTGGCCCAGTTTACTTTGGCTGATGATAGCCGCTGGAAATCACTCAAAGTTGTCTGTAGCGCCCTGACATCCTGTTCTCCTCCAACCACAACCATGATGTCATCAGCGTACGCCGAGATCTTGACAGTGGAATCGGGGCAGCCCGGGATGGACAGGCCCCTGATGACCCGGCGCAGCTGATGTAGCAGAGGCTCAATGGCAAGGGAGTAGAGCATTCCTGAGAGTGCACAGCCCTGCCTGATTCCCCTCCACACTGGAAACGGAGCACTCAGCCCTCCGTTGACCTTTAGCACACTGAAGATGTCACTAAACAGCACCTGAATCATGGCAACAAAGATGGGGCTGAACCCTTAGGACCTCATGGTCCTCCACAAATACTGATGTTCAACCCTATCAAAGGCCTTTTCCTGGTCTAACGAAATGAGACCAGTATCTTAACCCAATAGTCTGGAGGTGGCCAAAACATCTCGAATCAGAAATATGTTATCAAAGATTGACCTTCCGGGCACGCAGTACGATTGGTCGGAGTGCACCACAGACCCCAGCACCACCTTCAGCCTGTTGGCCAGAGCCTTGGACAGGATTTTATAATCCACACACAGCAGGGCAACAGGTCTCCAGTTCTTAATGTCACACAGGTCCCCTTTCTTAGGCAGCAGGGTGACAACAGCTCTCTTGCAGCTCAGTGGCAGGTCCCCTTGCTCCAGACTTTCCAAATATACATCCAGCAGGTCAGGTCTCAGCACAGCCCAGAAGGCACGATAGAATTCGGCTGGCAGGCCATCGAGACCAGGGGTCTTGCCATTGCTCAAGCCACTGAGTGCAGTGGAGAGCTCCTCCAGGGAGAGAGGCCTCTCCAGCCCTGCCCTCTCCTCTTCGGGGACCTCTGGAAGGTCGTCAAGGAACCTGCGTGTGCGGACCGAGTCCTCACTAGCCTCGCTGGAGAAGAGCGCTTTATAGAACTGCACGGTCCTCTCCTGGATCTGCCTGGCCTCGTGCAGCTCCTGCCCTGTCTCCGAGCACAGGCAGTGGATTTGCCGGCTCTGGCCCGGTTTCTTCTCTAGGTCGAAGAAGTAGCGAGTCGGGGCGTCTACCTGTGATGCACTCTGAACCCTAGAATTTATTAGAGCTCCTTGTACTTTTGTGTCCAGAAGGCCAATGAGTGATGCTTTTTGGGTGTGGAGGTCATCAATTAGCCTCCTGTCTGCACGACACTCCAGAGCCTGGTGGAGCTCCAGAATGTCTCTCTCCAGAGCCTTCATGGACTCACGGATACCTCTCGTGACATTTCCAGTGTACTGCTGGCAGAACTGGCGAATCTGCACCTTGCCAATATCCCACTACTGCCTCAGGGAGACAAAGTGGGCTTTCTGACTCCTCCACTGCTGCCAGAAGAACACGAGGCAGTCACAGAAGTGAGCATCGTCAAGCAGCTGGGTATTAAAGTGCCAGTAGGCACTGCGGGACCGCACTGATGGCACAGCGACTGTGCAGACAGTGAGACAGTGGTCCGACAGGCCCACTGGACATATGGAGCACTGCTTGACGATGCTGTAATGATGTTTACGGTAGTAGAATCGGTCTAGCCTGGCCAGAGAGAGGGTATTCCCCCTGACCTGGGCCCAGGTGTACTGCCTCGTGTCCCCATGACATCTCCTCCAGATGTCAGTGAGGTCAGACTTGACGAGGATCCTGCGCAGCTCCCTGGCCGACAGGCCATGTGGCTCTGCGTGATTCCTGTCCAGTGTGCTGCTCTCTGTGCAGTTGAAATCCCCCCCCAGGAAGACCAGCTCTTCAGGCTGGCTGGTCGCCAGTGCAGTCTCAAGCTCCCTGAAGAGGGTGACCCTCTCCCCGCCGTCGGTGGGTGCGTAAACGTTAATAAAAACAAAGGATTTCTTCCCGAGAACTACTCACACGAGTAGCAGGCGCCCCTTCACCACCTCCTGGACGGCGATAGAGAGGGGCTTGAACCCCACAGAGAACAGCACCGCGACCCCCGCGCTCACAGGGGACCCGTGACTGTACACGATGTCCCCCTGCCACTCCCGCTGCCAGGCGACGATGTTGGAGCTGTCGGTGTGGGTCTCCTGCAGGAAAGTCACCTGCAGGTTCTTTTCTTTGATAATCTCCAACACCGCAGCTCGCTTCAAAGCCCTCCTGCACCCATTGGTGTTCAAACTCCCTATCCTAATGTCGCCCATGTTTGCGGAAAAGAAAAAAAGAAAAAACATAAAACACGAACAGACAAAGAGCTCGGTGTCGGGAAAAAAGTCCTCGACCACAGTTCCCCTCTTACCTTTCGTCTTCTCTAAGAACTCCCTGCTGCTCTGGAAACTGCAGCCTCCTCTGCAGCTCCGCCGGGCCGAGGACTCCGAGGAGCTCCGGGCGGCGGCGGCGGTGGCGGCGAGGACACTCCAGCGCGTCCTCACTCTCCCGGTGTCGGAGTCACTCGCAGCCCCCGGGCCGGCGACAGAGCCGCCCTCCACCGAGCTCTCTGTGCTGCGCTTCTTCTGCACCGCACTCTGCACAGATTTTTTCGTGCGCTTTCTCCGCGGCGTCTTAAAACCATCATCTATTTTTTCAGATGATAATTCATTTCCTCCCCACACCGTGTCTACAATTTTCGCTGGCGCTTGAGACGCGTTTTCCCCTGTCGGTGTCACTACCTGCTCTCTCTCTCCCTGACTCTCCTGAGCAGCGCTCATCTCTCCGCCAGCGCTCGTCTCTTGCTCTCCGGTGTGGGGGGCTCCCTGCTCTTCTGAGGGCTGCGGTGGTCCACTCTTTACTGTTTGCTCTCCTGATTGGGACGCCACTGGCTCGGGCTCACCTGCTCCCTCCAGCGATCTCCTCTCCTGCACCCCGGCCGTGGGCTCTGACTCCCCGCTGCCTCCCTGCGCTGCTCCGCTCCCCGCTGCCTGACGCTGTCTGCTGGGCTCCTGTGCGCCCTGGGGCTGAGGCTCCCTGCCCGTCTCTTCCTCCACCTCCGGGCAGTTCTTCACCACATGCCCCTCGCTCCCGCACCTGAAGCACTTCATTGATTCCGAAGTCACGAATACAACATAGTCGCAGCTGTCAATCCGAAATTTAAGGGCCACATTGATCTCTTCCGTGGGTTTTTTTAGGATGACGTAGACTTGTCTCCGGAAAGAGACAACGTGCTTCAGCTGGGGTGCCCTGCAGCCCAGAGGGACCCTCCTGATCGGAGAGACCACCTGTCCGTACCGGGACAGCTCCCTCTCCAGCAGCTCGTTCCTCATGAACGGAGGCACATTGGAGAGGGTGATCTTTCGAGCCGGGGCCGCGAGAGGCAGTACCGGGGTGAAGGTGCCGTCCAGGACGACTCCCTTCTCCACCAGGGTGTTTGCCAAATCGGTAGACTGCAGGAAAATGACTATCCCTCCACTCATGCGGGAAGCGGACCTGATGTTCCTGCAGCCCACGACCTCCCCGACCGCAAGAACACACCTCTCCAGCGGACAGAACTCCGCAGGGGAGATTTTCACATCATGGCGTCGAGTTAGTTTCTCAAAGGAGAGGTCTGGAGGATCAGAGCCTCCAGAACCAGCCATGATGAGAAAATAAACCTCGCTTTTCCCAAAAAAAAGACAGAAAAACACAAAACCAGTGAAGAAACACCGCCACATGATCAAACCCACCGAAACTCCGCCCACTCACTCCCTCAGTCTCGCGAGAAACACACAGAGAGAGAGGGGGGTTCATACAGACACTGACTGGACACTGCAGTACATTAACACTGCACTGAGAGAGAGAGGGGTTCATACAGACACACTGACTGGACACTCCAGTACATTAACACTGCACTGAGAGAGAGAGGGGTTAAGACAGACACAGTGACTGGACACTCCAGTACATTAACACTGACCTGAGAGAGAGAGAGGGGTTAATATAGATGGAGTGAGAGAGAACCTTTATTTCTCTGGTTATGATCCTGCGCGTGTTTCTGGTGTGGGTGGCGGGTGGTAATGATTAACAGGAGAGAGAGGCGTGTCTCACTCCGGTGGCACACCTGATCGGCCCCCTGTCTGGGCAGCAGCGCGCCGAGAGCACAGACGACCCGCAGACGTGCAGTTCAGCTCCGCCACAGTGAAACAGGACAAGGCAGTTGTCCTGTGGCCTCAACCAGCTTGTGTTTCTTCAATGGAGCAGCTTCATAGTGAGGCTGGAGGTGAGTCTGACAGTAAGAGGCCACGTGTGACGAAACGAGCCGAGAGGAAGTCGAGGAGTCTGGGACGTGTAACCATCCCCATCTCTCCTCTAGGGGGCGCTCCGGTCCTCTCCGATTTCCCCTGGTGACGGGCCCCTGCCCCCAGTCCTGCCCCTCCCGCTGTTCCGGGCTCAGCACTGGGAAGACCCGCCTGCCAGCAGCTCCAGGAGAGCCCCGACGGCACGGCTTCACCCCGACTTCACCCTGACCCCTGAGTCCGGGGCTCGCAGCGCCTGGTTCGAGTCCCTGTCCCTGCCCCGGATCCCGTTCCGGATCGGAACCCGTCTGTCTCGGATGGACCCCCGGCTCCTGTTTCAGTAAGTTTGAAACATTTATTTTCATTCTCTAGGAATCTGAAAAGTGCAAAAGCAAGTGAACGTTTGTTCTATGTCAAAAATAATCTTCTTATATAATTTCCTTCATCACCTCTGGCGGTTAATTGTTTTTTTTCTGATTGTGTCTTTTTCCTCTTGTACTGGTCTCTGCTCCTCTAGTTGTAGTTGTATCTGTAAATTCTTTAAACACTGAATCATTTAAAAAAAAACAACGAAACCAGCCCTGCTCAATCTCCTCAATCTCATCATGACAGCCGGCTGTTTCCCCGAGGCCTGGAACCAAGGACTGATCACGCCCATCTATAAGAGTGGAGATAAACTCGATCCCAACAACTACCGGGGCATCTGTGTGAACAGTAACCTGGGGAAGGTATTCTGCAGTATCCTGAACACATGAATACTTCCTTACCGATCACAGTGTCCTGAGCAAGAGTCAGATTGGCTTCTTGCCAGATCACCGCACATCTGATCACATTTACACCCTACACACACTGATAGACAAACACGTCCACCAGAAACACAAAGGAAACATTTTTGGCTGCTTTGTCGATTTCGAAAAAGCATTTGACTCGATTTGGCGTGAAGGACTCTTTTACAAAGCCCTCCAAAGTGGTGCAGAAGACAAACTCCACAACGTCAATGTGCTCAGAGAACACATCCCAATCAGATCTTATGATGTTGGCACAACTTTGCACCACATGCATATTATATTTGGAAGAACAAAGATAAAATAATAATAATAATAATAATAATAATAATTGCTGACACTTATATAGCGCTTTTCTGGACACTCCACTCAAAGCTCTTTACAGGTCATGGGGATCCCCTCCACCCCCACCAGTGTGCAGCCCCACCTGGAGGATGCACCAGTACACTCACCACACACCAGCTCTCAGTGGGGAGGAGAGCAGAGGGAAGCCAGTTCAGAGAGGGGGGTTATTAGGAGGCCATGATTGGTAAGGGCCAATGGGAAATTTGGCCAGGACACCCCGACTCTTTTCGAGAAACACCCTGGGATTTTTAATGACCACAGAGAGTCAGGACCTTGTTTTTACGTCTCATCCGAAGGATGGCGCCTGTTTTACACTATAGTGTCCCCATCACTATACTGGGGCATCAGGACCCACACAGAGCGCAGGGAGAGAGCGCCCTCTGCTGGCCCCACTCACAGCTCTCCCAGGAGTCTCCCCTCCAGGTACTGGCCAAGCTCCCCCTGCTGGGCTCCAGTGGGCTGGGAGCTGGGTGAGAGCGCCCCCTGCTGGGCTCCAGTGGGCTGCCAGTTGTGAGCTGCAGAGTGACCTGACTGCTGTCCAGATCAAAACGTGCCAAACCTTTGGAAAGAACTAATAATGCAATTGGAGACTTGTCGATTGAGGTAATACGGCACATCTTGAGAGCTACATAGCTCAGTAGCTACGGCGAGCAATGAAGAGATTCGGAGTGCCTAAAAGATGTTTTTGCAGAGGTACATCCCCTTCCACCCAAACCCACCCGTTTGGACATAACTTCTACAGAGGAGACAGCTCTAAAGTCAGGACTCCGCGACCTGGCAATGGTGTTTTGTGGCTGTAAGTGACTGAACACGCGGTCTCAGAAGTGGTGAAAAGACCGACCCCCGACTAACGCCAAGCGTCCGCACGTCAGTACAAGACTTGAACTTGCGAAAGCATTTTTTGCTGAGGGACAGAATCAGAGAATGTGGGGGCAGGAAGGAGGTGATGTGATGGTCAGGGGTGCTGCAGCAGAACCTTGAACTTGAACTTGAACTTTACTGCCATATGTAACCGGTACTGGTCCAATGGAATTCTTACTGACAGGAAGTCTCTCGATTGTAAAACAAGTGTAAAAAACAAAACAAAGTGCAGACAGTGCATCAGGACAATATAGATACAGACAGTAGACAATGTGCAAGTAAACATGTAGACAGTTTGAATGTAAACAATACAGACGTGTAAACAATGACTGGAGATGTGCGATAGATAAGGAATCATAAAGAGGTAGATGGTGATGGTGTTGTCACGGACGTCCAAAGGGACTAACCGTGGGGAGCAGGAGAGCGGAAAAAGACCCATATGCGTAGCGGCGAGACGGGAAAAAGGCCCGGGCTCATAGTGCAAAGAGTTCAGGAATGCCGTATAGAAACCTATGCCCTCAGGGAGCGGACGTGGGGCGCCCTGGTGCTAGGCGGGTCTCAGGACATCCGAACGTCAATGCTGAGCGAGGACAGAGTGCAAGACCCGGAAATATATAGCCCAAGGAAGAGAGGGACAGGAAGGACAACAGACCGGAAACTAGGGACAGGACAGAGAAGGAGCGCCCTCTGGCTGCAGAGGGCGTGACAGGTGTAGGTGTGGTCCGAGGGGGATGGCTAAATGTGTTCACCAGTCTCACTGCTTGTGGATAGAAGCTATTGAAGAATCTAGTGGTAAGTGTCCGTATGCTCTTATATCTCTTGCCTGAGGGCAGTGGGGTGAAGAGCTCATGCCCGGGGTGGTGACTGTCCTCTGTGATGGCCAGAATTCTACAACGGCAGCGGTCCTCATAGAGCTGTTTAATCTCGGTGAGACCGCAGCCGATGATCTTCTGGGCCATATTGACCATTCTCTGCAGTGCCTTTCTTTCTCGCGAAGAGGTGTTGCCATACCACACGGTGATCCCGTTGGTGAGGACGCTCTCGATGGTGCAGCGGTAGAAGTTCACCAACACATGTATTGGCATCCCCCATCGCTTGAGGCACCTCAAGAAATAAAGGCGCTGCTGAGCCTTCTTCATGATAGAGTCAGTGTTCACAGTCCAGGTTAGATCTTTAGAGATGTGAATTCCCAAAAACCTAAAGCTGGTGACTGTTTCCACTTCTGCTCCATCAATACTGAGTGGGCTGTGAGTGTGTGGCCTGTGTCTCCGAAAGTCTACTATTAGCTCTTTCGTTTTCTTTATTTTCAAGTCCAGGTTATTGCTATGACACCACCTAAGCAGCTGTACAACTTCATCCCTGTAAGTGGACTCGTCATCATCACTGATCAGTCCTATTATAGTGGTGTCATCTGCAAACTTAATGATGCGGTTGTTGCTGTGTCTTGCTGTGCAGTCGTGAGTGAACAGGGAGTACAACCTTGGACTCAGACAGCAGCCTTGTGGGGTTCCAGTGCTCAGGGTGAGTGGTGTTGATGTTTTATTGCCTATCCACACCACCTGTGGTCTCTCGATAAGAAAGTCCAGCAGCCAGTTGCAGACAGAGGTGCACAGACCTAATCCCCTGAGCTTTGTCACCAGTTGACTGGGTATGATGGAATTGAATGCTGAACTGTAGTCCACAAACAGCATTCTCACATACGAGTTCTTAGTGTCCAGGTGTTCCAAGGCTGTATGCAGAGCCAGGGAGACGGCATCATCCACTGATCTGTTGTTCTGGTAGGCGAACTGCAAGGGGTCCAGGGACTCTGTGATGGAGGAGTTGATGTGTGACAACACCAGCTTCTCCAGGCATTTCATCACCACAGATGTTAATGGTGGTGATGAAACACCACCAACATTGTTTTTACCACATTGTAGTCATAGAGACATTTTAGTCAAGCGGTTTAATTTATGTGCATAATAAAATGTATTTCTAAGAGAATATTTAACAGCTCGAAGTTCGATACTCATTTGTCAACAGTGTTTTCCCGCGGTACAGCACTGCGTCACGAAGCGAACAAAGTGAAATATTTCAGATGCGGTCGGAGAGGGCGGTACTGAGAGTCCTGAACTGGACGTTTCTCAGGTTGTTCTGAGAGTCTGGACACGGCTGGGATTAAAACAAAAGTTGAACAAGTAACGAATTGTAGCGCGTTTTGTTCCAATACAGAGGAACTAAAATAAGCGAAATGAAATATATTTATATACTGTACATGCCAAAGTTTCAAAAAGAATCCCTCAGATAATGATGTTGAATACACAAACTGCCGAAGCAGTGCAGTAATCTCCCGGTGCAGTCTTTCGTGTTTCAGGTTAGTTTATATATATTAAACACAGCTGAACACAACACCAGGAATGAGTTTAACTTCACTTCTTACTAGAAAAGCAGGTCTGTCGCCATCTTCTAACCCGCTTGCTCTAGGGAGCGTCTCACAATTACCACACTAACCAGCGCACAAGGGAGTGTGTTAAAACTACCTCTCACGACACAGTCCCTCTGTGGACAGAGAATCGTCCACATGAAATGTCCAAACGGCAGGACGGAAGACAAGACTGACACGGAGCCCAAGTTTCCAACAAACTTTTGGGCTTCATATGAAGGAAAGCGGAGCTTTCACTGTCCCATTACCAAACTTCATTGGGAAATAAAATAAAGAAAAGACTAGAAAGAAGCATCCACTTTTCCCTGGATCACGATCAGAGATCAAATAAAACGTCTCTCACAAACCACCACAGTAAAAATAAACCCCAAACGAACATAAAATACCGAATATAGTCATGTATCCCTGTATTAAAGGGAGCCGGGTATTAGACTGGCTGGAGCTGCTCACAGACACAGCGCTGGTGATAAACTACAACTCCCATAACCACCCTGAGCCACTTCCTGTCTGCGTCACAGTCCCTATTCCTCCTGGCTGTGGTGACGTCAGCGGATCCCTCCCCGTTCTGGCAGCTTCACAGTCACCGGCGCGCGCAGGAGAGACTCACACGGGATTTCATTTTTAAAAGTTTATTTTCTCAAAAATTAGAAAAAAAACACAGCAGGGTTTCCAGAGATATTTACAAGTCTGGAGTACAGCAGGCTTGTAGCGAGGTATATCTCCCTCTCTCATACATGTTATTTTTCCCCGTTTAATTTAAAAAAAATTAATATAACGCATTTAAACACAACACAACATCATAATTTCTAAAATTACTACTGTATTTCTGACCTCACCTCACTGGCCGTCAGTAAACCCGTCTCCCAGTGTGAGCAGTGGACAGAGAGCTGGGAGAGAGTCAGCCTGTGTTCATGAGTCAGTGACGGGTTTAATCTCCACACTGACAGCAGGCAGCAGCTCAAGGGCTTTATCTGAATCCTCAGTCCAGAAGACAGGATAGATCTTCTCCCCCTGAGGGAAGACCATGTCAGTGAAAGTGTAGACATGAGCTCTGGACTCCACTGTGTAAAAGGAGACCTTCCTCTCCTCAATATCCACACACACCCCCAGCTTCCTGGGCTGCAGACTGAGGGGGAGAGGGGTCTCAGGGGCAGTGAGAGCAGAGAAATCAGACTGGTAAGAATACAGACACCAGTAACCCTGCTGGGGAGATAAGCTGATCCACCCTTTCCTCTCTGCAGACTCTCTGGTCACTCCTATTCTCCAGTCATCATTCACCTCCACCTCCCAGTAGTGTCTCCCTGAGGTGAAGGCCTCCCTGCTCACGACACAGGGCGTCTGATCAAACCTGTGAGGATTGTCAGAGAGACTCTTCCACTGTCCCAGTCTCACTCTCTTCCCATCCTCAGACAGGCTGAGCTCACAGTGAGCTGTATCAGGGTCCAGAGTCACAGCAGCTGGGGAATAAAACACAAACATCACAACAGGCTCCTGCCGATCACAGTCCAACTCAACTCCATCAGACTGTGAAATGTCTTTGTCCCCAAACACACCGAGAGAGAAACACCAGTCAGTTACTAATGACTGCTCTTCCCTTCCAGAGAAACGACATCTTCTTCACTGTTTCACTAGTGTTACACATGGGAGTGATCCCAATATCCTCTAAATACAAACAATAAACACTTGTTTTCACAGCAATGAAACTTAATTTTTTTAAAACGACATTATTAATAAACACAGGACCGACCGGACTGCAGGAGAAACTACAGCCCGACCACTCGCTTTCAAACACTTCACAACCCACCACAACGACCTGTATACTGTAGGAAACTGGACAGCCTGTCTGTTAAACCGGTTTATTTCAAATCCCAGTTCAGCAGCTCGTTCATCTTCTCTGAGACCATTTTCCTGACGACGCAGAATAAAAAAGTGCTGAATTCAAAGACTGCATAATGCAAGTTTTTACAGAAAAAAATATAATGGGAAAAGCAAAACCTTGCTGAAATATAAGAAAGCCTTCCCACTTACTTTGAAAATGCGAAGAAATATCCAAAGTGTTTAATTTAAAGCAGAAATAACACATCCAGAAACCCAGAGAGAAAGACGAGAGAAACAGAGGCGCTCATACTGACTTCAGACTGCTCGCGCTCACTGTCCGCCTCTCTGATAGGAGACACCAGCTGTCAATCAGTGAGCTCTGACCACTGACAACCGGGGGCGGGGCTTATACATGCCCAGAGCGAATGGGGGTTTTAATCGATTCAAGAAGCTTTATTCGGATGACTAATGAATACTGACTTAATACTCTCCTCATACTTAATACTTCAGTGTAAACTCTTAATACTTAATACTGAGTAAATACTCCCCTTTGCCTGTCTGCCTGTCAATCTAGTGAAGATCAAAGACATTCTTATCAGCTCTTATTTTTTTACTCCTGGAGCCTAGAAAGGCTGACACAGTCACCTACATGAATTTATAAAAACACCAGCAGCCATATCACTCTGCAACTCACAACTGGCAGCCCACTGCAGCTCAGCAGGTGTGAACCTGGTCAGAACCTGGATGGGAGACCTCCTGGAAAAAACTAAGGCTGCTGCTGGAAGAGGTGTGAGTGGGGCCAACAGGGGGTGCTCACCCTGCAGTCTATGTGGGTCCTAATTCCCCAGTATAGCGATGGGGACATGATACTGTAAACAGGCGCTGTCCTGTGGATGAGACTTAAAACCAAGGTCCTGTGTGGTCATTAAAAATCCCAGGGTGTTTCTTGAAAAGAGTAGGGGTGTAACCCTGGTGTCCTGGCCAAATTTCCCCCAGGCTTTTACCCATCATGGCCTCCTAATAACCCCCCTCTCTGAACTGGCTTCATCACTCTGCTCTCCTTCCCAATGAGAGCTGATGTGTGGGGAGTGTTCTGGCACACTATGGCTGCAGTTGCATCATCCAGGTGGGGCTACACACTGGTGGTGGTGGAGGGGAGTCCCCTTTACCTGTAAAGTGCTATATAAGTGTAAGCAATTATTATTAATACCTGAATTCATTTCTGGGCTCAGAGCGCCTTTATTTCAGTGATGAGAGAGGTCGCCCTCTTCTGGACACTGCAACTCTGAAGCCATCATGACAACATCTTCCACTGATATTTCACACTTATTCTGTGTAGAACAGGACACAGTGTCAAACACTGACTTACTCCACAGGAGAGTCTATCAGTCTGGAAACACAGACACCCTCTAGATCACTCCTGTTTGAAACGAGGTCCCCAATATCACAGGCAAACACCCCAATACACACTCACTCTGGTGGGACTAGTGAAATAATATTGACAATCCAGTGTCATTCTTAGTGAAACACACCACTGGGTCTCTTAATGACCAGGACCATGTGAGAACACCAGCTGGGCTGAAGAGAAAGACCCCAAAGTTATAACCCCTGGCCAGTAAGAGGAGCCCTACAGCCCCAGTAAATACCCCTCTTAAACTAACCATGAGCACCTGACTCTGACATGTCTGAGCTGCTCTGAGGAAAACAGGCTGTACTGTGACCCCAAGCTTCTCTCTGTCTGTGTGTCTGTGTCTCATGGAGAGCAAGCTGGGGTCCTGTATGTGAAAAGATGAATTCCTAATGCAAGAGATTGTATATGGCAAATAAAGAGATCTTGATCTTAAACGTGTGTCATTTTTACCATTTCTGTGACAAGTAGAATTGACACAGCTTTCCAAACATCTGTTCTTCTTGATGTGAAACTGCAGAAACATGTCCTGTACAGAGTGTTTGCTCACTCTTTCAACACTGAACAGAATACATTTACGATGACTTATACCTGCTGTTGGCTTCCTGTTACTGTTGGTCCCAGTAAACAGCAAGCCAGCAATGAACAAACTGTGTAACGGGTTGTGTGTCGTCCTGAATTCTTTTTCTTTTTGTCTGTCATTCCCCTATCTCTTCACATTCATCTGCGCAAAATACACAGAAATACTGTTTCTTCCCCCTTCAACTTATACCTCTCCTGCATTTTACTGTGTAATTCCCAATTCAAGTGTATTTGATGTCTGCAGACTGTAGTCTAAAAGCGTTTGAGGTTATTATTATCATCATTATTGTGAGACTGGCTCTGCTCCAGAATATTCCAGTTATTCATAAATCCAGATCGTGTCCAAGCTACTGGCCATTAGACTGAGGACCGCCCTGCCCCACATCATCAACAGTGGGGAAGGGGGAGAGATGTGCCGAATATCACCCTGAAACTCCACTGCATCTTCTTCTGCAACCTCTGTCACTAGGGGCTGGACCCCATCAGTCACAATTCTCAGTACTTTGTCAGGCTGTGGTTCTCCTTCCCAATGAAGCATCTGATCCGGTGTCAAACACTAGTCCTAAAGCAGAAAACTGACCGGAGACCTACTAGGAGGTATGAGGCCATGAGACAGCCAGAGCTCTGCACCAACAAAAGGCACTATACAACTATACAAGGAAGAGGAAGGAGGAACTAGTCACCAGGGAGAGACAGATGATCCTACAGGTCACTGGGGAGGGGCTGACGATCCCATGGGAGACCTGGGTAAAGACTCAACCCAGACGACTAGACAACAAGCTGAAGGCCCTCAGCTGGATGACTGTGCACCAGAGCTGGTGACCAGAGAGGTGTCATGCCCTCTGCAGCCAAAGGGCGCTCCTACTCTGTCCTGTCCCCAGTTCCTTGTGCTTTGCTGTCCTTCTGGTGTCTCTGTCTCTGGGGATATATATGCCCAGGTCTCTCATTCCCCTTCGCTCACCATTGACGTTCGGATGTCCTGAGACCCGCCCAGCACCAGGTCGCCCCACGTCCGCTACCTGAGAGCATTGGTTTCTATACAACTCCTGAACTGCTGAACTGTTTCATCAGAGCAAAAGAGCACTGGACAGTACTGAGGGCTGAAGAAAACCCAGAAAAACTGTTCCTTGGTGCTCCTGTTGAAAAATGGACAATCGCAGTTTCAAAGCCAGGACTGCAGCCAGTGGTAACACCCAGGAGGCTTATTGTGTGAACCAGCCTCACTGACCACTTGCAAAATAGAATGATTGATCATGGACAATCACTCTTTTTGAGACGATTTAAATTCTGTAGAAGAGTTGTTGTTGTCAGAATTCTATTCTCTGTAAGCACTATGCACTGCACATTGTTGTAGTAAAGTGCATTTTCTTAAATAAACTACACCCACTGGAACTTCTGTGTCCATCTGTGTGTTTGACACAGTGTGTCTCTGATCCACACAGAGTGACTGTCTGCAAGCTTGACTTTCTGAATTCAGACGTGTATCAGCATGTATCAGAGAGTGAATCAGTGTGTGTGTCAGAGTGTGTATCAGTTTCTGTATCACTGTTCCTGCTGTGTGTTTGAGCTCCAGGTATATTTCAGAGGGGAAGTGTTGTGAAAAAAGACTCACAGTGTAAAAGCTCTGCTCTGGACCAGGGCTCTGGAGTCAGCAGACTGTAGACTTCAATCACTGGGGAGACACACAGAGAAATGTCTCATCAGGGCTGCAGTAACAGAGTATCAGGAATAACATGTTCTACTGGACTGGGACTTTAGCCCCTATTAAAACGTTCCTGTTAAACTATATACAGCACAATATAACAACTCATTTACTGTCATAAAGATTTGTGAGACTGGAGATTTTAAGACATTTCACCTAGAATTTGAATCATTGACTGATAAGCTGCTCTGATAAATACAGTCACTGCACAAAAAATCCATTGACAATATAAGAGAGAAACAGGAAATATATAAGCTGTCCAGAAAGACATCAGTGTGTTTCTCTACTAACCTGTTGTGGAAATCTTTCTTGATTCCTTCTTGCAGAGATCCTCCAGTCGCTCTTTCAGTCCAGAGACAACTCTCCTCACTGCCTCAGGAGAGAAGTGTGGACGGACAGGGATGCTGGGTGAGTCTCCAGCTCCAGGAGGGACACAGACAGACTGGAAATTCTGAATCGGGAAGAGAAAGAGGAGTTTCCAGTCAAACACAACACACATTCCTGGGGAGAAGCCAGGAGCAGCTCTGTGTGAGAGACACCCTTCTGTACTGCAGAGTCACAGAGCAGTGATGTTACCTGGAGGAAATGGATTTGATCCTCTGTGTGTGAGAGCTGGTTCAGCTCAGAGTCTCTCCTCTTCAGCTCAGTGATCTCCTTCTCCAGTCGCTCTAGAAGTCCTTCAGCCTGACTCACTGCAGCCCTCTCTTGAGCTCTGATCAGCTCTGTAACCTCAGAGCGTGTTCTCTCAATGGAGCGGATCAGCTCAGTAAAGATCCTGTCAGTGTCCTGTACTGCTGTGCGTGCAGAGCTCTGAGGGAGGAGACACACAGTGGATTATTACACAGGAAAACACTCAAACTACATTATGCTGTATGCTGTGTTTCCAAAGGGTACTGTCCAGTGTCCACCTGTGGAAATGTGTGTCTGTGTGTCCACTCCTCTGCTAAATACCCACTCTGAGTGACTCCACAGCCTGTTTCAGCTCCTGCAGCTCCTTCTCTCTCTCCTGCAGTCTCTGCTGAGTTTGTGTCTGTGTCTCCCCCAGCTGCTTCTGTGGAGAAACAGAGACACAGGACATTTCTGCAGTGAGAGAATCACATTACAAAGACACCCCTTAGAGTCACCCTGGGAAATCCACACTCTGTATCCCTGATGTCTTATCCACATGAGATGTGTTTCCTGGTCCTGTCTGACATGCTCCTGTTTCATGTCTAATCTACACCGGCAGCGTGTGCAGCGCAGCAGACACCTGACACCTGGGTCTGCACATCTGTATGTGAGGTGAAATGTAAAAAGAAGATAATTGTGTTTCAAATGATATATAAAACATCATCTAGAGATAGTTCCGTTGGGGAGCTGCATCAGCATGCGTAGGCTGCAAAGGAACAAGCAATAGGTTTATTCCATACTGAAATAAAGAAGAAAGAAAACACAACGTTTCGGCCGTGGAGCCTTCTCACACCTGAAGAAGAATAAACCTATTACTTGTTCCTTCATAATCTAGAGATTTCAGATTTCATTCATCTCAATATAAACTAGTGTCCTGACTGCTCTCGGCATCTCAAAACAGAGGACTACAGCAGTGCTGATGAGCCTTGTTGCCACTAGTTTCTCTGAGTGGTCAGAGGAGACCCTGTGGCTGACGTGCTTGACCGCTGGATGAGGTTCTGGACCAGGCAGACCCTGTGTCCGACCACATCTCACATCCTGTCTGCTTCTGGGAAAATTCAGATCATTTCAGAGGACAAAAGGAAACATGTTCTGTGCCAGATTGACTCCAGCAGAGCCCAGCGTGAGTCTTGTATTTAATAAAGCAGGTGAAGGTTTTATACCACAGTTAAGTGGTTTATGTGTCTGAGATCCACCACCTGCCTATTAGTTCCCCTTCCCAGCACTTTATTTCAATCCTGTTTCTCTGCTTTCTGCCCCATAGTCCTCAGTATAATAAATGAATCCTTGAGCACTGATGTGGTACCAGTGGCTTCACAGCTGCTGCTGTTACCCCTGTGTGAGAAAGAGAATCATGGCTCTGGACAGCCTGAACAACTTTCACCCTCTCTCCAACTTTCATACCCTTTCATTACCTTTCCATGCAGAAAGTTTACAGTGTGCTGTTAGATTTCAGTTAAATCATCCTCTTTGAACTCCAATATGGTTTCAGACAACCTCACAGCACAGAAAGTGCCCTGGTCAAAGTCACTAACGACCTTCTAACGGCTTCTGATTCTCGTTCTCTGTCTGTCCTCATTCTTACTGAGCTCAGTGCTGCTTTCGAAACTGTCAGCCATGACCTCTCACTTTCTTGTCTTGAGACTGTGTTTGGAGTTTCTGACACTGCTCTTCAATGGTTCCAGTCTTACCTCACTGATCACTTTCACTCTGTCTCTCTCAGCGATTGTAGCTCTGAAATTGGACTCATTAAGTCTGGTCTTCCTCAGGGGTTGACACTGACATGTCTCTGCTCTGACATAAACACATGGATGACTCACAATTTCCTTCATTTAAACTTCTACAAGACAGAAGTCATGCTTCTTGGCACACCAATGCAGTATCCTTATCTGTGGATGACACTGTACTGGAGTCACAGTCAAAATTGAATAACTTGGGGGCGATATCTGATCCAGGATGACATATTCAACAAATTGTCAAAACATCATTCTTCCACCACAGAAATACCACCAGGTTGTGTCCTATGTTATAGCTAACTGTTGCTGAAAGCTGGTCAACTCTTTCATCTTTACTCATATTGACTAGTGTAACACTCAACACGCTGGGGTATCTAAACCCACACTGAACAAACTTCAGTATGTCCAGAATTTGGCAGCCAGAATCCTGATTAGGTCTAGTGCAAGTGATTACGTTACTCCTCTCCTGGAGTCCCTGAACTGGCTTCCTATCAGGTTTCATGTCGACTTCAAAGTCCTCATGATCCCCTAAAAGTCTCTGCATGGCTCGACACCTCAGTACCTGTCAGAGTTACTATCATCCTACTCCCCACCTCACAACCTTCACTCTTCTAATTCTGGTCTCCTGTCTGTCCCCCAAGCCAGCACTCTGGGTGACAGGGCTTCTCCTGCTGCAGCCCAGAGCTCTGGAATTCTATCCCTGTGGATATCATAGAGTCACCTTCCCTGAGCTCTTTCTAATCCAGACTCCCAATCTTCTATTCATTAAGAGCTTTAATTTAACTGGGTCTGTTTCTGCCCCTTTGCTTTTCTGCTGTTTTTCCAAACCCCCTTCTACTTTCTCCTCTCACTGCGCATTTTTTGTGCTGTAAATTGCTTTGCCACTTTTAAAGGTGCCAAATAAAAATATAGTTTATTATTATTGATCATACAGTTATGGTGAAATTAAAGCAGGACTTTATTAATGAGGGTGCAGTCTGTTCTAGAGGTGTTGAGAGTGCTGTGCATTAATGAGGGTGCAGTCTGTTCTAGAGGTGTTGAGTGTGCTGTGTGCAGTTGTAGAGCTTCACTGGTGCTTCATGAGGACAGTAAAGAGGGAAACAGTGAAGGAGAGGAGGAGGAGATAATGAACAACAGACAGAAGAAGAGGAGACACTTCAGAGACACAACAGTGTGGATCACAGCTGAGTACATGAGCAGGACTCAGCAGTGGAGATCCAGCATTACAGATACAGTAAATACAGTCCAGAGATCACTTAGAGCACCACATATACTACTGTATATGTCCTTTTTTCATCTTGTACTTGAGAGCTTAATTACAGTCTCAAAGTCCTCACCTGTTTCTCTGTCCTTCCTGCTGCAACTGAAACAGTATCATGGCCTCTGTGTTCATCCATTACACAAAGATAACAAACACACTTCTGGTCAGTACGGCAATAGACCTCCAACGGTTTGTCATGAGTGGAGCAGATCTTCTCCTGCAGTTGTCCTGTGGCCTCAACCAGCTTGTGTCTCTTGAAAGCAGGAGATTCATAGTGAGGCTGGAGGTGAGTCTGACAGTAAGAGGCCAGACACACCAGACAGGATTTCACAGCTCCCCTCTGTCTCCCAGTGCAGAAATCACACAGCACATCTCCAGGGCCAGCAGGACTGTGAGCAGGAGTCTCCTTCAGTTTCTCCACCACTTCAGCCAGGATGGTGTTTCTGTGAAGATCAGGTCTTGGGGTGAAGGTCTGTCTGCACTGGGGGCAGCTGTAGATCCCAGTCTGATCTTCCTGATCCCAGCAGTTCTTAATACAGCCCATACAGTAACTGTGTCCACAGAGCAGAGCCACTGGATCCTTCAGCAAATCCAGACACACTGAGCAGCTGAACTGGTCCTGAGAAACTGAAATACTGCCTTCTGCCATTTGTCTGACAAGTAGAAACTGCACAGAGAGGAGCAGTAGAGAAGGAGCTGCAGTGAGGCTGTTTCTAGTAAAACGAAACTGATCTCTGAGTTTCACTTCCTGGATCTGCACAGAGCTGCAGGGGTGTGATTATTAGGGGGTGTGGTTGTTAGGGGGTGTGGTTAGGGTTGTTAGGGGGTGTGGTTTAGAACTGCAGTTATGAAACGGCTTTGGTGGTTGTTGTTTGGGGAAGGTGTGGGGTTGTAAGAGATGTGACTTACTGTGTCATTTTGGACTGACAGAAAGAAGCTTTTTTAATAAACGTCGATGTCAGTAGCTGCTCAGGTGAAGTCAATCCAGTTGTTTGTGTTCCCAATAATCAAAACAATAAAATACTTACTCGCTCACACAGCATGAGAAGATCAGAGCATGATGGTGACAGACAAGAGGAGGCCAGCTGGCCCATCCAGCTGTTTAATCGTTGGGAGTTATTTGGCTCCAGGATCTCCTCCAGCTGTGTTTTGACAGAGGGGTGTCACAGCTCCACATGGTGCAGAGGATTTCACTGTCCGGGTGTGAGCTCTTACTGCGAGCAGTCCAGCCTGCTGTGTCTCTCTCTCCAGGCCAGTGAGCCCAGCCTGCTGTCTGGCTCTGCCCTGCAGCGTGTGGGCCAGCAGGGTACGTCCAGGGCTTCGTGCTTCACCTGCGCAGTGACCCCCCTGTGAGCCGCACAGACCTGCGGAGCGCTGCAGAGAGTCACGAGCCCATCTCTCCCCCGAGAGACGCTGGAGGAGCAGATGGACAGGGCAGTGTCATGTGGGTGTGATTGTGATCTCCATCCACCCAGCGCAACAGCGAGCCCCTGATCTCTGTGTGCAGCAGCTCTCCTTCCGTCCACAGGGAGTGACAACACCCCGCGTGTCTGATAATTACTAGAAACTCATTAGTCTGACCATCTCATCTCATGTTACTCTAAGGGGTTGTGGAACCTGTTTCACACCCCCACCACTGTTTGTGTAAAGCAGTACTCCTGTGCTGTGATGGAAACCCACTTTCTTGTCAACACCTCTGAGAAGTTAATCAGTCTGGATACAGTAAGTCCCTCCTGTATCTCCAGCAGCTGAGATTCACTGGTGTTCAGTGTGACGTTTTCAGGGTCGTCTGGTCACAACCAATTGGAATCTCAGGGCTGTACTCCTGAGAAAAGCCAAGATTTTGTCCTCAAGTCTTTTACAACAAAGGCATCCTAAAACACAAGCAAGTTCCCTCTTTTAGGAAGAGAACCACAAGCAAATGGAATCCTTAATACAAACACCTGTCACGCTCGTAAGCCCCTCCTCTTAAGGAGGCTCCAGCCCTTCCTAGTTTAGTGTTGATCTCCTGCACCTGCCTCCGGTTCCTGCCCCCCCTGCTATACAAGCCAGGCGTTCCTGCCAGTCTGGGCTCAGCTGTGGAAGATGGACACCCGGAAGTCCAGGAGCGACTCAGCGGCACAGGCTTCATCACGGTGTCCTGATCTTCTGGGTCCGGGATGAGGGAGCGTCTGGCCCCGTGACCCCCTTTTATTCCCCCGACCCTCCGCCAGATCCCGCTCCGGCTTGTAACTCTGTTCGTCTGTCAGGATGGATCACCCGGTCTTGGACTATTGCTACACTCATGGATTCACCTCGGACTCCCTTGGACAGTTTGCCTCGGACACACCTCCCCTGCGTCAAGGGGCCCTGCGTGTCGTCAGCGGCGTGGCCCTGCAGTTTGTAAGAGGGTCTGGAAACCGGGGGTCCGCTCTTGGACAGTGACGGTTTCATCCGTGAGGGTCTGCTCATACCCCTTCTCCAACACTCCCTTGATTCTGGACACCCGCACCTGGTCACCCACATTGGAGTGAAAACTTGGGACGGTTTAATAATCATAATTCCTCACACTTACATAGCACTTTTCTGGACACTCCACTCAAAGCGCTTCACAGGTAATGGGGATCCCCTCCACCCCCACCAGTGTGCAGCCCCACCTGGATGATGCGACGGCAGCCATAGTGCGCCAGAACGCCCCCCACACACCAGCTCTCAGTGGGGAGGAGAGCAGAGTGATGAGGCCAGTTCAGAGATCACCCTAGACTGTTCTCCAGCCCTTAAGGGAGTCGTCTGGTGGGACGGAGGCCGGAGATCGCTCACTAGCCGTGTGGGAGAACTGGGGTTAGAAGAGCAACAGGAAGAGGCAGCCCAGGAAGTCGGAACCCCCTCCCCTTAGGCCCAGGAGCAACTGGAGGTCCCTGAAACTCCTGGAGAAAGGGAAGAAAAAAGCCTTCCCGAAGCAGTGGCGGAGAGTATCCTCGAGGAAGACGAGGATTACTTTGAAGCCGCCCTGGAGCCGGGACTGATGGTAGGGCTGGACCTGTCCAGCATGTTTACTTTTCAGTCCCCAGCGAGACCTGGAGGGAGCCCAGCATATTCCCCCCAGGACCCGAACGAGAGGAGTTACATCTAGGCTAAACAGTGCCCAGATGTAGACTCCCAAGTTTTCCACTATAAGTACAAAGAGAGGAGGTTTAACTTTCACTTGTTCAATCATGACTGTGAAACTTACCTTTCTAACAACTAACGTGAGAGGGCTGAGAGACCCGGTGAAAAGACGGGGAGTCTTTCATGATCTGGCCTCAAAGTCATTTCTCAGTTTGTTTCTTACAGGAGGTCCACCTGAAGGATGAAGGCGACAAGCTGACATTCACCAGGGAATGGACGAAGGGAGAATCATGCTGGAGCGTAGGAGGGGTCCACTCTTCCGGAGTGGGAATCCTCCTCGGAAACCCAGAGATGACGCTGGTTTCCTCCTTCTCGGTGGTGCAGGGCCGGATCCTGGTCGCAGACATCGACTGGAGGGGGCAGAAGTTGAGAGCGATTAACGTCTATGCTCCGACGGAACCCTCTATCCGGAAGGAAGTGTTTGCTGACCTGGCCAGCTGCTGCACCACTAACAGACAGGTGGAAGGTCAATGTCGACCGGGAGAAGGGGAGCGACGCTAGCTCGGCAGAGCTGGAGTCGCTACTCAAGCAGTTCTCCCTTGTAGACGGCTTCAGACGGTGCCGCCCGAACGACGCCGGACCGACCTGGAAGAACTCCCGGGGAGTGTGCAGCCGCCTGGACTACATCTTCGTGCACACGACCTGCTCCCTGGAGTCGGCGACGGTGTCCCCGGCGTGGTATTCCCACCACGAGCGCTTGACGGTGGTGGCTAACACCAGCCTGCCGGCATTCGGTCGTGGGTACTGGAAGCTGAACCGGGAGATACTGGAGGAAGACGACTTCAGGGCACTGTTCCGGAAAGACTACGCGAGCTGGGCCGACCTGAGAGACGGCTACAGCTCCGTGGTGGAATGGTGGGAGTCGGTGAAGGACAGGACCCGAACCCTGGCGCAGACGTACTGCAGACGGAAGGCGGCCAGGGAGAGGAAGGAAGCTGCACGACTCCAGAGGCAACTCGAGGAGGAGTACAGCTCGGCTAACGGGGGAGGAGCCTTCAATTCAGCCCGGGCACGGGACCTGAAGGAGAGGCTCCGCAGACTGCACACGGAGAAAGCCAAGGCTTTCCTGGTCAAAGCACAGAGGGAGCATTATGAAAATAATGAAACCTGTTCCTCCTATTTCTTCAATCAGGTCCGGGGAGCCCAGAAAAAGAGGGTGATCCACAGCCTGAGACGGGGAGATGGAGAGGAAGTGCTGGACGAGAGCGACAAAGTAGAGGCGGCCACCGCTTTCTACACGGAGCTCTTTTCAGAAAAGCAGACGGAGCTGAAGGCGGCGCTCTTGTCCGTGGAGAATGGCAAGGTGCCGGGGCCGGACGGACTCCCCAAGGAATTCTACACCTGCTTCTGGGACACCCTGGCGGCAGATCAGGTGGAAGTGGCGCAGGAGATCTTCCGCTGGGGGAAACTCGGAGACACCATGAGGGAGGGCGTCATCTCCCTGCTCTTCAAGGGAGGAGACGCCGCCGACCTCAAAAACTGGAGGCCGATCACGATGCTCTGCGTGGACGTAAAGATCCTGTCCAAGCTCCTGACCGGCAGACTGAGAACCGCCCTCCCCCACATCATCCACAGCGACCAGACGTGCGGGGTGGAGGGGCGATCCGTCAGCTGGAACCTCCAGCTGACCAGAGACGCCATCGCCTGGGCCGAGGACCGGAACGTGCCCATGATGGTGGTCAGCCTGGACCAGGAGAAAGCCTTCGACAGAGTGAACCACAGCTATCTGTTCAGGGTGCTGGAACGCTTCGGTTTCGGAGAGAGTTTCAGCCGCTGGATTCAGATCCTGTACTCTGACGTGGGCAGCAGAGTGAACGTGAACGGAAACCTGGGGGATTTCATTCCCCAGGAATCCGGAGTACGACAGGGCTGCCCCCTTCCACCCCTTCTCTATGTTCTCTTCACAGAGCCCCTAGCAGAGGCGGTGAGACGGGACCCCGTCATCGACGGCCTGGAGATACCGGGAGGCGCGGGGGAAACCCTGAAGATCTCCCAGTACGCCGACGACACGACGCTGTTCCTGAGGTCGGACAGGGGGTTGAGGAGGGCCCTGCAGGTCATGGAGCAATACTCCAGAGCCTCGGGGTCGAAGCTCAACCGCCGAAAGAGCAAACTGAAGTTCTTCGGACCCTGGAAGCACAGGACGACGGCGCCGGAGGGTCTCGAGATCTGCACGGAGCCCCTCAAAATACTGGGGGTTTCCTTCCAGAGCCAGGACAACCAGACAAACAACTGGACCGAGAGGATCGCCAGGGTGAACGTGAAGCTGGGTCTGTGGAAAACGCGGTCGCTGTCCTACACGGGGAAAGTGATGGTGTTGAAAGCAGACGTCCTGCCGGCTTTGGTGTACCTGGCGGTGGTGTACCCGCTGCCGGCCAGACTCAGACGAGTGCTGCAAGGGATGATCTTCGTCTTCGTCTGGGGCGGCAGGTACGAGTGCATCACAAGGAACCGGATGTGTCAGCCGGTCGAGGAAGGGGGTCGAGATGTCCCACATTTCCCCCTGAAACTCGACTGCATCGTCTTCTGCAACCTCTGTCGGGCGCTGCGGGAGCCCAATGGCCACAAGTACCAGTACTTTGTCAGGCTGTGGCTCTCCATCCCGATGAGGCACTTGGTCCAGTGGTTAAACACTGGGCCCAAGGCAGAGAGGCGACCGGAGTTCTACACCCACGCTGTCAAGTGGAGCAGGAGATACGAGTCCACGAGACAGCCAGAGCTCTGCACCAACCACAGAGCTCTGTACAAAGAGGTGAGGGGGCATCTGGTCGCCGACGAAAGGCTGCGAGTTCCCAGACAAGTCTGGGAAAGAACGCAGCCGAAAGAACTGGACAACGAACTGAAGGACCTCAACTGGATGGCCGTACACAAGAGACTGGCTACCAGAGAGGTCCTCTACAGACACTCGATCTCCAGGAACCCGCATTGCCCCCGGGACACGTGTTTCGTCGAGGAGACTCAGGAGCACGTGTTCTGGAGCTGCTCCTTCGCCAAGGCGGTGTGGGGCAGAATGGACAACACCATGCAACTCCTGGGGATGGGTGCGGTGCTCAGTTACCAGTACGTTCTGCTGGGGCTGGCACCTACCGGAGTAGACAAGGGGACGCAGTTCCTGATGTGGCTGCTGCTGTCCCTCACAAAAAAAGGCCTGTGGGACGCAAGGAACAATCTCATCCGGCACAACATCAAGTGGGGAGCGAGGGAGCTGGAGGAGAGGATCCTGGCGGACCTCAGGAGGAGGATGAAGCGCGACGTAGCCAAATGGAGTTTCCCCACGGCGAGGGAGCGCTGGAAAGGACTATGGACCCTGTACAGGGATTAATGGTTTAACGGCAAGTGGAAGGGTTTGGAGAGACACTCATAATAGCGCAAATCCGCCCACACTTGCAATGATTGATAACGGACAATCACCGCCGTTCCGCCGTTGTTTTTATTACGTGGAGTATCAATATGTGTGAGATGTTTCTTTCTGAGATGTTTTTTTTTTCGGAATAAAGTATATTTTATAACAAAAAAAAACGAGATCAGTTAGGACCCCAGTGGAGCGGGAGGTGTTTCTGTGGGGCGGCGCCTCCACGTTCTTGTGTTGATAGTTCCGCTGAACCTCTCTACCGCCCCAGCCCCCACGTCGCTGGCCGGCACGATACGTTCGGTCTTCTCGCGTTTGAGAGCACCTTGGGAGGTCCCGCTTAAGAAATTCCTCTCCCCTCGGAGAGGCTCAGCCCCTCCAGAGGCTCAGCCCCGGCGGATTTAGACGACGTGACTATCCATGTGGAGATGTCCCGGAGACCACCGTTGAACTCGGAGTAGTCTCTCTCCCCTGTCCACCACGTCGGCCTGCCCCTGCCCGTCCATATCGGGCACCGGCGTCCTGGCTCTCTGCGGAGCTCGGCTAAGCCGGCCGATGGGACAGCCAGTCTGACCCAGGCTCACACCCCGGGATCACCAGACCCCCTAGGGGTATAATACAGCGCACTAAAACCCACGGCGGACACGATCGCCTACCCTCTGATGCGAATACGCACTTGTGTGCACATATTTCAGACAAGAGGGGGCCGCGGAGGCGGAAATTTGGACCCAGAGACGCTGGACCACTCGGGAAGGCGGGGGCGGGACATCACAACTCATAACGACACACCATTGGCTCAGAAGGGGGCGGGACATCCAACACATAACGGGCGCCCATTGGTTGAAAAAGGGGGCGTGGCACCTGTCAAAAAGTTTGATGGAAGGTGTTGCTTCTCCCTACTACAGTGTGTGATCTCCTGTCCCAGCCTGAGGAACAGACAGTGAGCCTGTCTCTCAATAATAATAATACAGTGTGTGATCTCCTGTCCCAGCCTGAGGAACAGACAGTGAGCCCGTCTCTCAATAATAATATTACAGTGTGTGATCTCCTGTCCCAGCCTGAGGAACAGACAGTGAGCCCGTCTCTCAATAATAATAATACAGTATGTGATCTCCTGTCCCAGCCTGAGGAACAGACAGTGAGCCCGTCTCTCAATAATAATACTACAGTGTGTGATCTCCTGTCCCAGCCTGAGCAACAGTGAACCTGTCTCTCAATAATAATAATACAGTGTGTGATCTCCTGTCCCAGCCTGAGGAACAGACAGTGAGCCCGTCTCTCAATAATAATAATACAGTGTGTGATCTCCTGTCCCAGCCTGAGGAACAGTGAGCCTGTCTCTCAGTAATGCTCTATATGCTGTATGTAAATGTACTATGATGTGTTCATTGTATATGCTTTGGCAACACTGCAAATCAGCAGTAATACCAGTAAAGCTGCTTACCGTGTGGAGAGAGAGGAAAGAGGAGAGAGGGAGTAGAGAGGGAATGTGGAAAGAGAGAAAGAGGAGAGAGGGAGTGTGGAAAGAGAGAAAGAAGAGAGAGGGAGTGTGGAAAGAGGAGAGATATCACAGGACACTACAGAACACTGGATACCTGTAGCAGCGTGTATACAGTGTATACAGACACACTGATTGGACACTCCAGTACATTAACACTGCACTGAGTAAATAAATAAAATCATAATTGGAATAAAACTCTTTCATTATTTACAGTCCTGCACAGGACATTTCCAAAACACCAAAGCTTTTCAAACGTTCCAAGGTCATTATGAGATTTATAAAACAAAAGTCTACAGACCCGGAACGAGAGATCTTATTTTTCCGAGTCTTGTAGATGGTGAGTTTGGCCTGGCCCAGGAGAAAATTGGCGAGGAGGGTCTGAGTTTTCCGTTTTTTTGTACGACCCACCCCAAACACGAAAATAATGTCATTGAAGACCAGGCCAAGGTTGGTGAAGAGCTGGATCAGTACGGCAAACATGGGCGACAGGCGGGGGCAGGCGCTGTAGCAGTGGAACACCGTCTCCCTCTGAGCGCAGAAAGGACAGGCGTAAGACACCCCCGGGTCCAGAACCGACACAAACGAGTTTAGGGCTCAAGGAGAGATCCCGTCGGTCTGGGACTGAGCGCAGGAGACACTAGCAGACCAGGGAAAGGAGGCTGTGTGGTTGGAAGGCGATGGTCCTCAAACAGACCCTGGACCAACAGCATCTCCTCGAGAGGCAGAACAGAGCGAAGCTGACTAAGAAACCTGTCTACACACCGCCGCGAGTGTAGTCCCAGCGCGTCACACGCCCACTCCACGCTGCGCCAGCAGCCCTGATCCACGTCCAGCAGGTGGTGAAGCTGTGTGACGTTGGCGTGGACCAGTCTGCTGGTAAAGTCCAAGGAGCGGCCCGGTTCTATGTCCATTCGTAGATTGTGTATTAATGGTTCCCTGAGTGTCCAGTATAGACTGGGCCGCTCCTCTTCCCTCTGCACGCACAGATGCCGCCAGGCCTCCAGGAGACTGCGCTGGAAAGGCGGCAGTGGAGACAGGTCAACCCTGCTGGTGTCCATCAGGAAGAGCACACAGTCGAGCCCGAGATGTCCTGCTCGACGCAGCAGGGTGAAGGTCAGCTCCTTCCAGGACAGCGAGGCCGGGCCGAACAGCAGCTTCTGCACTGCCTGCAAGCGAAAGGCATCCACCCGGCTCTGGATGTCGATGAGTCCTTGCCCTCCGTCCTCTCTGGGCAGATAGAGGACGCCCCTCCGCAGCCAGTGCAGTCCGTCCCAGAAGAAGTCGAGGAGCGTGGCCTGCAGCTCCTCGACCAGTCCGGCTTGTGGCTCCAGACACACCAGGCGATGCCACAACATCGAAGCCACCAGGGTGTTGACAATCAGAACCCGGCCTCTGTAGGAGATCTGGGGGAGCAGCCAGCGCCAGGAGTCCAGACGACCTTTCACTTTTTTGAGGAGCCCCTCCCAGTTCTTTTTCACGCTGGCCTTGTCCCCCAGGTGCACCCCCAGGTATTTGAGTCCCCCTCTGGTCCAGCTGAGTCTCTCCGGCAAGACTGGGGGACCCATCTCGCTCTACTCCCCCAGGAGTAGGGCGCGACTCTTGGCCGAGTTTACTTTGGCTGATGATAGCCGCTGGAAATCACTCAAAGTTGTCTGTAGCGCCCTGACATCCTGTTCTCCTCCGACCACGACCATGATGTCATCAGCGTACGCCGAGATCTTGACAGTGGAATCGGGGCAGCCCGGGATGGACAGGCCCCTGATGACCCAGCGCAGCTGATGTAGCAGAGGCTCAATGGCAAGGGAGTAGAGCATTCCTGAGAGTGCACAGCCCTGCCTGATTCCCCTCCACACTGGAAACGGAGCACTCAGCCCTCCGTTGACCTTTAGCACACTGAAGATGTCACTGTACAGCACCTGAATCATGGCAACAAAGACGGGGCTGAACCCGAAGGACCTCATGGTCCTCCACCAATACTGATGTTCAACCCTACCAAAGGCCTTTTCCTGGTCTAACGAAATGAGACCAGTATCTAAACCCAATAGTCTGGAGGTGGCCAAAATATCTCGAATCAGAAATATGTTATCAAAGATTGACCTTCCGGGCACGCAGTACGATTGGTCGGAGTGCACCACAGACCCCAGCACCACCTTCAGCCTGTTGGCCAGAGCCTTGGACAGGATTTTATAATCCACACACAGCAGGGCAACAGGTCTCCAGTTCTTAATGTCACACAGGTCCCCTTTCTTGGGCAGCAGGGTGACAACAGCTCTCCTGCAACTCAGTGGCAGATCCCCCTGCTCCAGACTTTCCAAATATACATCGAGCAGGTCAGGACCCAACACAGCCCAGAAGGCACGATAGAATTCGGCTGGCAGGCCATCGAGACCAGGGGTCTTGCCATTGCTCAAGCCACTGAGTGCGGTGGAGAGCTCTTCCAGGGAGAGAGGCTTCTCCAGCCCTGCCCTCTCCTCTTCGGGGACCTGTGGAAGGTCTTCAAGGAACCTGCGTGTGCGGACCGAGTCCTCACTGGAGAAGAGCGCTTTATAGAACTGCACGGTCCTCTCCTGGATCTGCCCGGCCTCGTGCAGCTCCTGCCCTGTCTCCGAGCGCAGGCAGTGGATCTGCCGGCTCTGGCCCGGTTTCTTCTCTAGGCCGAAGAAATAGCGAGTCGGGGCGTCTACCTGTGATGCACTCTGAACCCTAGAATTTATTAGAGCTCCTTGTACTTTTGTGTCCAGAAGGCCAATGAGTGATTCTTTTTGGGTGTGGAGGTCATCAATTAGCCTCCTGTATGCACGACACTCCAGAGCCTGGTGGAGCTCCAGAATGTCTCTCTCCAGAGCCTTCATGGACTCACAGATACATCTCGTGACACTTCCAGTGTACTGCTGGCAGAACTGGCGAATCTGCACCTTGCCAATATCCCACCACTGCCTCAGGGTGACAAAGTGGGCTTTCTGACTCCTCCACTGCTGCCAGAAGAACACGAGGCAGTCGCAGAAGTGAGCATCGTCAAGCAGCTGGGTATTAAAGTGCCAGTAGGCACTGCGGGACCTCACTGATGGCACAGCGACTGTGCAGACAGTGAGACAGTGGTCCGACAGGCCCACTGGACAGATAGAGCACTGCTTGACGATGCTGTAATGATGTTTACGGCAGTAAAGTCGGTCTAGCCTGGCCAGAGAGAGGGTATTCCCCCTGACCTGGGCCCAGGTGTACTGCCTCGTGTCCCCATGACATCTCCTCCAGATGTCAGTGAGGTCAGACTTGACGAGGATCCTGCGCAGCTCCCTGGCCGACGGGCCATGTGGCTCTGCGTGATTCCTGTCCAGTGTGCTGCTCTCTGTGCAGTTGAAATCCCCCCTCAGGAAGACCAGCTCTTCAGGCTGGCAGGTCGCCAGTGCAGTCTCAAGCTCCCTGAAGAGGGTGACCCTCTCTCCGCCGTCGGTGGGTGCGTAAACGTTAATAAAAACAAAGGTTTTCTTTCCGATAACTACTCGCACGAGTAGCAGGCGACCCTTCACCACCTCCTGGACGGCGATAGAGAGGGGCTTGAACCCCACAGAGAACAGCACCGCGACCCCCACGCTCACAGGGGACCCGTGACTGTACACGATGTCCCCCTGCCACTCCCGCAGCCAGGTGATGATGTGGAGCTGTCGGTGTGGGTCTCCTGCAGGAAAGTCACCTGCAGGTTCTTTTCTTTGATAATCTCCAACACCGCAGCTCGCTTCAAAGCCCTCCTGCACCCATTGGTGTTCAAACTCCCTATCCTAATGTCGCCCATGTTTGCGGAAAAGAAAAAAAGAAAAAACATAAAACACGAACAGACATGTAGCACGCAGATGGATAGTGATGTGACGTGAGGGACAGGACTCATTCGTGCTGAGGTGCATTCCGCGGTCCTGCCTTGATCTTACCTAAAAGGCTCTTCAGGCGCCATCTCTCCTGATCGCTGAAGTCATTCGCACCCGAGCCCTCTTCAGATGGCGCGTCGCGGAGAGGACAAAGAGCTCGGTGTCAGGAAAAAAGTCCTCGACCACAGTTCCCCTCTTACCTTTAGTCTTCTCTAAGAACTCCCTGCTGCTCTGGAAACTGTAGCCTCCTCTGCAGCTCCGCCGGGCCGAGGAGCCCGAGGCGAGAGAGAAGTCGGTGAAGCCGCCCTCGTCGTCGCTCCCGGACTCCGAGGAGCTCCGGGCGGCGGCGGCGGTGGCGGCGAGGACACTCCAGCGCGTCTTCACTCTCCCGGTGTCGGAGTCACTCGCGGCCCCCGGGCCGGCGACAGAGCCGCCCTCCACCGAGCTCTCTGTGCTGCGCTTCTTCTGCACCGCACTCTGCACAGATTTTTTCGTGCGCTTTCTCCGCGGCGTCTTAAAACCATCATCTATTTTTTCAGATGATAACTCATTTCCTCCCCACACCGTGTCTACAATTTTCGCTGGCGCTTGAGACGCATTTTCCCCTGTCGGTGTCACTACCTGCTCTCTCTCTCCCTGACTCTCCTGAGCAGCGCTCATCTCTCCGCCAGTGCTCATCTCTTGCTCTCCGGTGTGGGGGGCTCCCTGCTCTTCTGAGGGCTGCGGTGGTCCACTCTTTACTATCTGCTCTCCTGATTGGGACGCCACCGGCTCGGGCTCACCTGCTCCCTCCAGCGATCTCCTCTCCTGCACCCCGGCCGTGGGCTCTGACTCCCCGCTGCCTCCCTGCGCTGCTCCGCTCCCCGCTGCCTGACGCTGTCGGCTAGCCTCCTGTGCGCCCTGGGGCTGAGGCTCCCTGCCTGTCTCTTCCTCCACCTCCGGGCAGTTCTTCACCACATGCCCCTCGCTCCCGCACCTAAAGCACTTCATCGATTCCGAAGTCACGAATACAACATAGTCGCAGCTGTCAAGACGAAATTTAAGGGCCACATTGATCTCTTCCGTGGGTTTTTTTAAGGTTGACGTAGACCCGTCTCAGGAAAGAGACGACGTGCTTCAGCTGCGGTGCCCTGCAGCCCAGAGGGACCCTCCTGATCGGAGAGACCACCTGTCCGTATCGGGACAGTTCCCTCTCCAGCAGCTCGTTCCTCATGAACGGAGGCACGTTGGAGAGGGTGATCTTTCGAGCCGGGGCCGCGAGAGGCAGTACCGGGGTGAAGGTGCCGTCCAGGACAACTCCCTTCTCCACCAGGGTGTTTGCCAAATCGGTAGACTGCAAGAAAATGACTATACCTCCACTCATGCGGGAAGCGGACCTGATGTTCCTGCAGCCCACGACCTCCCCGACCGCAAGAACGCACCTCTCAAGCGGACAGAACTCTGCAGGGGAGATTTTCACACCATGGCGATGAGTTAGTTTCTCAAAGGAGAGGTCTGGAGGATCAGGGCCTCCAGAACCGGCCATGATGAGAAAATAAACCCCGCTTTTCCCCAAAAAAGACAGAAAAACACAAACCCAGTGAAGAAAACACCGCCACACGATCAAACCCACCGAAGCTCCGCCCACTCACTCCCTCAGTCTCGCAAGAAACACACAGAGAGAGAGAGAGAGAAAAGTGAATACAGACACTGACTGGACACTGATAGAGAGGAGTGAGAAGATAAAGAGGGGAGAGAGGAGAGAGAGGGTAGAGAGGAGAGAGAGTGGAGAGAAGATTGAGAGGGGTGAGAAGATGAGAGGGGCGAGTAGATAGAGAGGGGAGAGAAGATAGAGAGCTGGTGAGAGGAGAGAGAGGGGTGAGAAGATAGAGAGGGAAGAGAGGAGAGAGAGGGGCAAGAAGATAGAGAAGGGCGAGAAGATAGAGAGGGGCGAGAGGAGAGAGAGGGGAGAGAGGGAAGAGAAGATAGAGAGGAGAAAGAGGAGAGAGAGGGGTGAGAAGAGAGAGGGGCGAGAGGAGAGAGAGGGGCAAGAGGAGAGAGGGGAGAGGAGAGAGAGGGGCGAGAATATAGAGAGCTGGTGAGAGGAGAGAGAGGGGTGAGAAGATAGAGAGGGAAGAGAGGAGAGAGAGGGGCAAGAAGATAGAGAAGGGCGAGAAGATAGAGAGGGGCGAGAGGAGAGAGAGGGGAGAGAGGGAAGAGAAGATAGAGAGGAGAAAGAGGAGAGAGAGGGGTGAGAAGAGAGAGGGGCGAGAGGAGAGAGAGAGGAGAGAGGAGAGAGAGGGATGAGGGACGAGAAGATAGAAAGGGGCGAGAAGATAGAGAGGAGAGAGAGGGTAGAGAGGAGAGAGAGTGTAGAGAGGAGAGAGAGGAGATTGAGGGGAGAGAGGATAGAGAGGGACGAGAATATAGAGAGGGGCGAGAAGATAGAGAGGGGTGAGAGGAGAGAGAGGGTTGAGAAGATAGAGAGGGGAGATTGGAGTTAGAGAGGCGAGAAGATAGAGAGGGGAGAGAGGAGAGAGTAGAGAGAGGGGCGAGAAGATAGAGAGGGGTGAGAGGAGAGAAAGGGGAGATAGGGGAGAGAAGATAGAGAGGAGAAAGAGCAGCGAGAGGGGTGATAAAATAGAGAGGGGTGAGAGGAGAGAGTTGCGAGAGGAGAGAGAGAGGAGAGAGGAGAGAGAGGGGTGAGAAGATAGAGAGGGGCGAGAGGAGAAAGGGGAGAGAACATAGAGAGGGGAGAGAGGAGAGAGGAGAGAGAGGGACGAGAAGATAGAGAGGGGTGAGAGGAAAGAGAGGGGAGAGAGGGGCGAGAAGATAGAGAGGAGAAAGAGGAGAGAGGGGTGAGAAAATAGAGAGGGCTGAGAGGAGAGAGGTGCGAGAGGAGACAGAGAAGAGAGAGGAGAGAGAGGGGTGAGAAGATAGAGAGGGGTGAGAGGAAAGAGAGGGGCGAGTAGATAGAGAGGGGAGAGAAGATAGAGTGGGGAGAGAGGAGAAAGAGAGTTGAGAGGAGAGAGAGGGGAGAGACGATTGAGAGGAGAAAGAGGAGAGAGAGGGGTGAGAAGATAGAGAAGGGCAAAAAGATAGAGAGGGGCGAAAGGAGAGAGAGGGGAGAGAGGAGAGAGAGGGGAGAGAGGGGAGAGAAGATAGAGAGAAGAAAGAGGAGAGAGAGGGGAGAGAAGATAGAGAAGGGCAATAAGATAGAGAGGGCCGAAAGGAGAGAGAGGGGAGAGAGGAGAGAGAGGGTTGAGTGGAGAGAGAGGGGAGAGAAGATAGAGAGGGGAGAAAAGATAGAGAGGGGCGAGAGGAGAGAGAGGGTTGAGAGGAGAGAGAGGGGAGAGAAGATAGAGAGGGGTGAGAAGATAGAGAGGGAAGTGAGGAGAGAGAGGGGTAAGAAGATAGAGAAGGGCGAGAAGATAGAGAGGGGCGAGAGGAGAGAGGAGAGAGAGGGACGAGAAGATAGAGTAGGGCGAGAAGATAGAGAGGGGCGAGAGGAGAGAGAGGGTAGAGGAGATTGAGAGGGGTGAGAAGATGAGAGCGGCGAGAAGATAGAGAGGGGCGAGAGGAGAGAGAGGGGAGAGAGGAGAGAGAGAGTTGAGAGGAGAGAGAGGGGAGAGACGATTGAGAGGGGTGAGAAGATTAGAGGGGAGAGAGGAGAGAGAAGAGAGAGAGGGGCGAGAAGATAGAGAAGGGCGAGAAGATAGAGAGGGGAGAGAGGAGAGAGATAAGAGAGAGGAGGAGAGAGGGGAGAGAAGATAGAGAGGAGAAAGAGGAGAGAGAGGGGTGAGAAGATAGAGATGGGCAAAAAGATAAAGAGGGGCGAGGGGAGAGAGAGGGGAGAGAGGAGAGAGAGGGTTGAGAGGAAAGAGAGGGGAGAGAAGATAGAGAGGGGCGAGAGGAGAGAGAAGAGCGAGAGGAGAGAGGGGAGAGAAGATAGAGAGCGGAGAGAGGAGAGAGAGGTGCGAGAGGAGAGAGACGGGTGAGAAGATAGAGAGGAGAGAGAGGAGAGAGAAGGGAGAGAAGATAGAGACAGGCGAGAGGAGAGAGAGGGGTGAAAAAAGAAAGGGGCGAGAGGAGAGAGAGAGGAGAGAGGAGAGAGGGATGAGGGACGAGAAGATAGAGTGGGGCGAAAAGATAGAGAGGGGCGAGAAGATAGAGAGGGGAGAGAGGAGAGAAGAGAGAGGGACGAAAAGATAGAGATGGGCGAGAAGAGAGAGAGGGGCGAGAGGAGAGAGAGTGTAGAGAGGAGAGAGAGGGTACAGAGGAGAGAGAGTGGAGAGAAGATTGAGAGGGGTGAGAAGATGAGAGGGGCGAGTAGATAGGGGAGAGAAGATAGAGATGGAGAGAGGAGAGAGAGGGGCGAGAAGATAGAGACGGGCGAGAGGAGAGAGGGGAGAGGAGAGAGAGGGGTGAGAAGATAGAGAGCTGGTGAGAGGAGAGAGAGGGGTGAGAAGATAGAGAGGGAAGTGAGGAGAGAGAGGGGCAAGAAGATAGAGAAGGGCGAGAAGATAGAGAGGGGCGAGAGGAGAGAGAGGGGAGAGAAGAGAGAGAAGATAGAGAGGAGAAAGAGGAGAGAGAGGGGTGAGAAGATAGAGAAGGGCGAGAAGATAGAGAGGGGAGAGAGGAGAGAGAGGTGATTGAGGGGAGAGATGAGAGAGAGGGACGAGAATATAGAGAGGGGCGAGAAGATAGAGAGGGGTGAGAGGAGAGAGAGGGGTGAGAAGATAGAGAGGGGAGAGAGGAGTTAGAGGGGCGAGAAGATAGAGAGGGGAGAGAGGAGAGAGAGGAGAGAGGAGAGAGAGGGGTGAGAAGATAGAGAGGGGAGAAAGGAGAGAGAGGGGAGAGAAGATAGAGAGGGGCGAAAGGAGAGAGAAGGGCGAGAGGAGAGAGGGGAGAGAAGATAGAGAGCGGAGAGAGAAAAGAGAGGGGTGAGAAGAGAGAGGGGCAAGAAGAGAGAGAGAGGAGAGAGGAGAGAGAGGGATAAGGGACGAGAAGATTGAGATGGGCGATAAGATAGAGAGGAGAGAGAGGGGAGAGAAGATTGAGAGGGGTGAGAAGATGAGAGGGGCGAGATGATAGAGAGGGGCGAGAGGAGAGAGAGGGGAGAGAGCAGAGAGAGAGTTGAGAGGAGAGAGAGGGGAGAGACGATTGAGAGGGGTGAGAAGATGAGAGGGGAGAGAGGAGAGAGAAGAGAGAGAGGGGCGAGAAGATAGAGAAGGGCGAGAAGATAGAGAGGGGAGAGAGGAGAGAGAGGAGAGAGTGGAGGAGAGAGGGGAGAGAAGATAGAGATGGGCAAAAAGATAGAGAGGGGCGAGAGGAGATAGAGGGGAGAGAGGAGAGAGAGGGTTGAGAGGAGAGAGAGGGGAGAGAAGATAGAGAGGGGAGAGAGGAGAGAGAAGAGCGAGAGGAGAGAGGGAAGAGAAGATAGAGAGCGGAGAGAGGAGAGAGAGGTGCGAGAGGAGAGAGAGGGGAGAGAAGATAGAGAGGAGAGAGAGGAGAGAGAAGGGAGAGAAGATAGAGAGGGGCGAGAGGAGAGAGAGGGGTGAAAAGAGAGAGGGGCAAGAGGAGAGAGAGAGGAGAGAAGATAGAGAGGGGTGAGAGGAGAGAGAGGGTAGAGAGGAGAGAGAGTGTTGAGAAGAGAGAGAGTGGAGAGAAGATTGAGAGGGGTGAGAAGATGAGAGGGGCGAGTAGATAGAGATGGGAGAGAAGATAGAGATGGAGAGAGGAGAGAGAGGGGCAAGAAGATAGAGAGGGGCGAGAAGATAGAGAGGGGCGAGAGGAGAGAGAGGGGAGAGAGGAGAGAGAGAGTTGAGAGGAGGGAGAGGGGAGAGACGATTAAGAGGGGTGAGAAGATGAGAGGGGCGAGAATATAGAGCGGGGAGAGAGGAGAGAGAGAAGCGAGAAGATAGAGAAGGGCGAGAAGATAGAGAGGGGAGAGAGGAGAGAGAGGGGAGAGAGTGGAGAGAAGATAGAGAGGAGAAAGAGGAGAGAGAGGGGTGAGAACATAGAGAAGGGCAAAAAGATAGAGAGGGGCGAGAGGAGAGAGAGGGGAGAGAGGAGAGAGAGGGTTGAGAGGAGAGAGAGGGGAGAGAAGATAGAGATGGGCGAGAGGAGAGAGAAGAGCGAGAGGAGAGAGGGGAGAGAAGATTGAGAGGGGTGAGAAGATGAGAGGGGCGAGTAGATAGGGGAGAGAAGATAGAGATGGAGAGAGGAGAGAGAGGGGCGAGAAGATAGAGACGGGCGAGAGGAGAGAGGGGAGAGGAGAGAGAGGGGTGAGAAGATAGAGAGCTGGTGAGAGGAGAGAGAGGGGTGAGAAGATAGAGAGGGAAGTGAGGAGAGAGAGGGGCAAGAAGATAGAGAAGGGCGAGAAGATAGAGAGGGGCGAGAGGAGAGAGAGGGGAGAGAAGAGAGAGAAGATAGAGAGGAGAAAGAGGAGAGATAGGGGTGAGAAGATAGAGAAGGGCGAGAAGATAGAGAGGGGAGAGAGGAGAGAGAGGTGATTGAGGGGAGAGATGAGAGAGAGGGACGAGAATATAGAGAGGGGCGAGAAGATAGAGAGGGGTGAGAGGAGAGAGAGGGGTGAGAAGATAGAGAGGGGAGAGAGGAGTTAGAGGGGCGAGAAGATAGAGAGGGGAGTGAGGAGAGAGAGGAGAGAGGAGAGAGAGGGGTGAGAAGATAGAGAGGGGAGAAAGGAGAGAGAGGGGAGAGAAGATAGAGAGGGGCGAGAGGAGAGAGAAGGGCGAGAGGAGAGAGGGGAGAGAAGATAGAGAGCGGAGAGAGAAAAGAGAGGGGTGAGAAGAGAGAGGGGCAAGAAGAGAGAGAGAGGAGAGAGGAGAGAGAGGGATAAGGGACGAGAAGATAGAGATGGGCGATAAGATAGAGAGGAGAGAGAGGGGAGAGAAGATTGAGAGGGGTGAGAAGATGAGAGGGGCGAGAAGATAGAGAGGGGCGAGAGGAGAGAGAGGGGAGAGAGCAGAGAGAGAGTTGAGAGGAGAGAGAGGGGAGAGACGATTGAGAGGGGTGAGAAGATGAGAGGGGAGAGAGGAGAGAGAAGAGAGAGAGGGGCGAGAAGATAGAGAAGGGCGAGAAGATAGAGAGGGGAGAGAGGAGAGAGAGGAGAGAGTGGAGGAGAGAGGGGAGAGAAGATAGAGAGGAGAAAGAGGAGAGAGAGGGGTGAGAAGATAGAGATGGGCAAAAAGATAGAGAGGGGCGAGAGGAGAGAGAGGCGAGAGAGGAGAGAGAGGGTTGAGAGGAGAGAGAGGGGAGAGAAGATAGAGAGGGGCGAGAGGAGAGAGAAGAGCGAGAGGAGAGAGGGGAGAGAAGATAGAGAGCGGAGAGAGGAGAGAGAGGTGCGAGAGGAGAGAGAGGGGAGAGAAGATAGAGAGGAGAGAGAGGAGAGAGAAGGGAGAGAAGATAGAGAGGGGCGAGAGGAGAGAGAGGGGTGAAAAGAGAGAGGGGCGAGAGGAGAGAGAGAGGAGAGAAGATAGAGAGGGGTGAGAGGAGAGAGAGGGTAGAGAGGAGAGAGAGTGTAGAGAAGAGAGAGAGTGGAGAGAAGATTGAGAGGGGTGAGAAGATGAGAGGGGCGAGTAGATAGAGATGGGAGAGAAGATAGAGATGGAGAGAGGAGAGAGAGGGGCAAGAAGATAGAGAGGGTCGAGAAGATAGAGAGGGGCGAGAGGAGAGAGAGGGGAGAGAGGAGAGAGAGAGTTGAGAGGAGGGAGAGGGGAGAGACGATTAAGAGGGGTGAGAAGATGAGAGGGGCGAGAATATAGAGCGGGGAGAGAGGAGAGAGAGAAGCGAGAAGATAGAGAAGGGCGAGAAGATAGAGAGGGGAGAGAGGAGAGAGAGGGGAGAGAGTGGAGAGAAGATAGAGAGGAGAAAGAGGAGAGAGAGGGGTGAGAACATAGAGAAGGGCAAAAAGATAGAGAGGGGCGAGAGGAGAGAGAGGGGAGAGAGGAGAGAGAGGGTTGAGAGGAGAGAGAGGGGAGAGAAGATAGAGATGGGCGAGAGGAGAGAGAAGAGCGAGAGGAGAGAGGGTAGAGAAGATTGAGAGGGGTGAGAAGATAAGAGGGGCGAGTAGATAGGGGAGAGAAGATAGAGATGGAGAGAGGAGAGAGAGGGGCGAGAAGATAGAGACGGGCGAGAGGAGAGAGGGGAGAGGAGAGAGAGGGGTGAGAAGATAGAGAGCTGGTGAGAGGAGAGAGAGGGGTGAGAAGATAGAGAGGGAAGTGAGGAGAGAGAAGAGCGAGAGGAGAGAGGGGAGAGAAGATAGAGAGCGGAGAGAGGAGAGAGAGGTGCGAGAGGAGAGAGAGGGGAGAGAAGATAGAGAGGAGAGAGAGGAGAGAGAAGGGAGAGAAGATAGAGAGGGGCGAGAGGAGAGAGAGGGGTGAAAAGAGAGAGGGGCGAGAGGAGAGAGAGAGGAGAGAGGAGAGAGAGGGATGAGGGACGAGAAGATAGAGAGGGGAGAGAGGAGAGAGGAGAGAGAGGGACGAGAAGATAGAGAACGGCGAGAAGATAGAGAGGGGTGAGAGGAGAGAGAGGGTAGAGAGGAGAGAGAGTGTAGAGAAGAGAGAGAGTGGAGAGAAGATTGAGAGGGGTGAGAAGATGAGAGGGGCGAGTAGATAGAGATGGGAGAGAAGATAGAGATGGAGAGAGGAGAGAAAGGGGCAAGAAGATAAAGAGGGGCGAGAAGATAGAGAGGGGAGAGAGGAGAGAGAGAGTTGAGAGGAGGGAGAGGGGAGAGACGATTAAGAGGGGTGAGAAGATGAGAGGGGCGAGAATATAGAGCGGGGAGAGAGGAGAGAGAGAAGCGAGAAGATAGAGAAGGGCGAGAAGATAGAGAGGGGAGAGAGGAGAGAGAGGGGAGAGAGGGGAGAGAAGATAGAGAGGAGAAAGAGGAGAGAGAGGGGTGAGAACATAGAGAAGGGCAAAAAGATAGAGAGGGGCGAGAGGAGAGAGAGGGGAGAGAGGAGAGAGAGGGTTGAGAGGAGAGAGAGGGGAGAGAAGATAGAGATGGGCGAGAGGAGAGAGAAGAGCGAGAGGAGAGAGGGTAGAGAAGATTGAGAGGGGTGAGAAGATGAGAGGGGCGAGTAGATAGGGGATTGAAGTTAGAGACGGAGAGAGGAGAGAGAGGGGCGAGAAGATAGAGAGGGGTGAGAGGGGAGAGAGGGGAGAGAAGATAGAGAGGAGAAAGAGGAGAGAGAGGGGTGAGAACATAGAGAAGGGCAAAAAGATAGAGAGGGGCGAGAGGAGAGAGAGGGGAGAGAGGAGAGAGAGGGTTGAGAGGAGAGAGAGGGGAGAGAAGATAGAGATGGGCGAGAGGAGAGAGAAGAGCGAGAGGAGAGAGGGGAGAGAAGATTGAGAGGGGTGAGAAGATGAGAGGGGCGAGTAGATAGGGGAGAGAAGATAGAGATGGAGAGAGGAGAGAGAGGGGCGAGAGGGGCGAGAAGATAGAGAGGGGAGAGAGGAGAGCGAGAGGAGAGAGGGGAGAGAAGATAGAGAGCGGAGAGAGGAGAGAGAGGGGCGAGAGGAGAGAGAGGGGTGAGAAGATAGAGAGGAGAGAGAGGAGAGAGAAGGGAGAGAAGATAGAGAGGGGCGAGAGGAGAGAGAGGGGTGAAAAGAGAGAGGGGCGAGAGGAGAGAGAGAGGAGAGAGGAGAGAGGGATGAGGGACGAGAAGATAGAGGGGGGCGAAAAGATAGAGAGGGGCGAGAAGATAGAAAGGGGAGAGAGGAGAGAGGAGAGAGAGGGACGAGAAGATAGAGTAGGGCGAGAAGATAGAGAGGGGCGAGAGGAGAGAGAGGGTAGAGAAGATTGAGAGGGGTGAGAAGATGAGAGGGGCAAGTAGATAGGGGATTGAAGTTAGAGAGGGAGAGAGGAGAGAGGGGGCGAGAAGATAGAGAGGGGTGAGAGGGGAGAGAGGGGAGAGAAGATAGAGAGGAGAAAGAGGAGAGAGAGGGGTGAGAAGATAGAGAAGGGCAAGAAGATAGAGAGGGGAGAGAGGAGAGAGAGGGGAGAGAGGGGAGAGAAGATAGAGAGGAGAAAGAGGAGAGAAAGGGGTGAGAAGACTGAGAAGGGCAAGAAGATAGAGAGGGGAGAGAGGAGAGAGAGGTGATTGAGGGGAGAGATGAGAGAGAGGGACGAGAATATAGAGAGGGGCGAGAAGATAGAGAGGGGCGAGAGGAGAGAGGGGAGAGAAGATAGAGAGCGGAGAGAGGAGAGAGGGGTGAGAAGAGAGAGGGGCGAGAAGAGAGAGAGAGGAGAGAGAGGGACGAGAAGATAGAGAAGGGCGAGAAGATAGAGAGGGGTGAGAGGAGAGAGAGGGTAGAGAGGAGAGAGAGAGTTGAGAGGAGAGAGAGGGGAGAGACGATTGAGAGGGGTGAGAAGATGAGAGGGGCGAGAAGATAGAGAGGGGCGAGAGGAGAGAGAGGGGAGAGAGGAGAGAGAGAGTTGAGAGGAGAGAGAGGGGAGAGACGATTGAGAGGGGTGAGAAGATGAGAGGGGAGAGAGGAGAGAGAAGAGAGAGAGGGGCGAGAAGATAGAGAGGGGCGAGAGGAGAGAGAGGGGAGAGAGGAGAGAGAGAGTTGAGAGGAGAGAGAGGGGAGAGACGATTGAGAGGGGTGAGAAGATTAGAGGGGAGAGAGGAGAGAGGAGAGAGAGGGACGAGAAGATAGAGTAGGGCGAGAAGATAGAGAGGGGCGAGAGGAGAGAGAGGGTAGAGAAGATTGAGAGGGGTGAGAAGATGAGAGGGGCGAGTAGATAGGGGATTGAAGTTAGATTTGGAGAGAGGAGAGAGAGGGGCGAGTAGATAGGGGATTGAAGTTAGAGACGGAGAGAGGAGAGAGAGGGGCGAGAAGATAGAGAGGGGTGAGAGGGGAGAGAGGGGAGAGAAGATAGAGAGGAGAAAGAGGAGAGAGAGGGGTGAGAAGATAGAGAAGGGCAAGAAGATAGAGAGGGGAGAGAGGAGAGAGAGGGGAGAGAGGGGAGAGAAGATAGAGAGGAGAAAGAGGAGAGAAAGGGGTGAGAAGACTGAGAAGGGCAAGAAGATAGAGAGGGGAGAGAGGAGAGAGAGGGACGAGAATATAGAGAGGGGCGAGAAGATAGAGAGGGGCGAGAGGAGAGAGAAGGGCGAGAGGAGAGAGGGGAGAGAAGATAGAGAGCGGAGAGAGGAGAGAGAGGGGTGAGAAGAGAGAGGGGCGAGAAGAGAGAGAGAGGAGAGAGAGGAGAGAGGAGAGAGAGGGACGAGAAGATAGAGAAGGGCGAGAAGATAGAGAGGGGTGAGAGGAGAGAGAGGGTAGAGAGGAGAGAGAGTGTAGAGAAGAGAGAGAGTGGAGAGAAGATTGAGAGGGGTGAGAAGATGAGAGGGGCGAGAAGATAGAGAGGGGCGAGAGGAGAGAGAGGGGAGAGAGGAGAGAGAGAGTTGAGAGGAGAGAGACGGGAGAGACGATTGAGAGGGGTGAGAAGATGAGAGGGGAGAGAGGAGAGAGAAGAGAGAGAGGGGCGAGAAGATAGAGAAGGGCGAGAAGATAGAGAGGGGAGAGAGGAGAGAGAGGGGTGAGAAGATAGAGAGGAGAGAGAGGAGAGAGAAGGGAGAGAAGATAGAGAGGGGCGAGAGGAGAGAGAGGGGTGAAAAGAGAGAGGGGCGAGAGGAGAGAGAGAGGAGAGAGGAGAGAGAGGGATGAGGGACGAGAAGATAGAGAGGGGCGAGAGGAGAGAGGGGAGAGGAGAGAGAGGGTTGAGAAGATAGAGAGCTGGTGAGAGGAGAGAGAGGGGTGAGAAGATAGAGAGGGAAGTGAGGAGAGAGAGGGGCAAGAAGATAGACAAGGGCGAGAAGACAGAGAGGGGCGAGAGGAGAGAGAGGGGAGAGAAGAGAGAGAAGATAGAGAGGAGAAAGAGGAGAGAGAGGGGTGAGAAGATAGAGAAGGGCGAGAAGATAGAGAGGGGAGAGAGGAGAGAGAGGTGATTGAGGGGAGAGATGAGAGAGAGGGACGAGAATATAGAGAGGGGCGAGAAGATAGAGAGGGGCGAGAGGAGAGAGAAGGGCGACAGGAGAGAGGGGAGAGAAGATAGAGAGCGGAGAGAGGAGAGAGAGGGGTGAGAAGAAAGAGGGGCGAGAAGAGAGAGAGAGGAGAGAGAGGAGAGAGGAGAGAGAGGGACGAGAAGATAGAGAAGGGCGAGAAGATAGAGAGGGGTGAGAGGAGAGAGAAGTGAGAGGGACGAGAAGATAGAGTAGGGCGAGAAGATAGAGAGGGGCGAGAGGAGAGAGAGGGTAGAGGAGATTGAGAGGGGTGAGAAGATGAGAGGGGCGAGAAGATAGAGAGGGGCGAGAGGAGAGAGAGGGGAGAGAGGAGAGAGAGAGTTGAGAGGAGAGAGAGGGGAGAGACGATTGAGAGGGGTGAGAAGATGAGAGGGGAGAGGAGAGAGAAGAGAGAGAGGGGCGAGAAGATAGAGAAGGGCGAGAAGATAGAGAGGGGAGAGAGGAGAGAGAGGGGAGGGAGGAGAGAGAGGGTTGAGAGGAGAGAGAGGGGAGAGAAGATAGAGAGGGGCGAGAGGAGAGAGAAGAGCGAGAGGAGAGAGGGGAGAGAAGATAGAGAGCGGAGAGAGGAGAGAGAGGTGCGAGAGGAGAGAGACGGGTGAGAAGAGAAGATAGAGAGGAGAGAGAGGAGAGAGAAGGGAGAGAAGATAGAGACAGGCGAGAGGAGAGAGAGGGGTGAAAAAAGAGAGGGGCGAGAGGAGAGAGAGAGGAGAGAGGAGAGAGGGATGAGGGACGAGAAGATAGAGTGGGGCGAAAAGATAGAGAGGGGCGAGAAGATAGAGAGGGGAGAGAGGAGAGAAGAGAGAGGGACGAAAACATAGAGATGGGCGAGAAGAGAGAGAGGGGCGAGAGGAGAGATAGTGTAGAGAGGAGAGAGAGGGTAGAGAGGAGAGAGAGTGGAGAGAAGATTGAGAGGGGTGAGAAGATGAGAGGGGCGAGTAGATAGGGGAGAGAAGATAGAGATGGAGAGAGGAGAAAGAGGGGCGAGAAGATAGAGAGGGGCGAGAGGAGAGAGGGGAGAGGAGAGAGAGGGGTGAGAAGATAGAGAGCTGGTGAGAGGAGAGAGAGGGGTGAGAAGATAGAGAGGGAAGTGAGGAGAGAGAGGGGCAAGAAGATAGAGAAGGGCGAGAAGATAGAGAGGGGCGAGAGGAGAGAGAGGGGAGAGAAGAGAGAGAAGATAGAGAGGAGAAAGAGGAGAGAGAGGGGTGAGAAGATAGAGAAGGGCGAGAAGATAGAGAGGGGAGAGAGGAGAGAGAGGTGATTGAGGGGAGAGATGAGAGAGAGGGACGAGAATATAGAGAGGGGCGAGAAGATAGAGAGGGGCGAGAGGAGAGAGAAGGGCGAGAGGAGAGAGGGGAGAGAAGATAGAGAGCGGAGAGAGGAGAGAGAGGGGTGAGAAGAGAGAGGGGCGAGGAGAGAGAGAGGAGAGAGGAGAGAGGAGAGAGAGGGACGAGAAGATAGAGATGGGCGATAAGATAGAGAGGAGAGAGAGGGGAGAGAAGATTGAGAGGGGTGAGAAGATGAGAGGGGCGAGAAGATAGAGAGGGGCGAGAGGAGAGAGAGGGGAGAGAGCAGAGAGAGAGTTGAGAGGAGAGAGAGGGGAGAGACGATTGAGAGGGGTGAGAAGATGAGAGGGGAGAGAGGAGAGAGAAGAGAGAGAGGGGCGAGAAGATAGAGAAGGGCGAGAAGATAGAGAGGGGAGAGAGGAGAGAGAGGAGAGAGTGGAGGAGAGAGGGGAGAGAAGATAGAGAGGAGAAAGAGGAGAGAGAGGGGTGAGAAGATTGAGATGGGCAAAAAGATAGAGAGGTGCGAGAGGAGAGAGAGGGCAGAGAGGAGAGAGAGGGTTGAGAGGAGAGAGTGGGGAGAGAAGATAGAGAGGGGCGAGAGGAGAGAGAAGAGCGAGAGGAGAGAGGGGAGAGAAGATAGAGAGCGGAGAGAGGAGAGAGAGGTGCGAGAGGAGAGAGAGGGGTGAGAAGATAGAGAGGAGAGAGAGGAGAGAGAAGGGAGAGAAGATAGAGAGGGGCGAGAGGAGAGAGAGGGGTGAAAAGAGAGAGGGGCGAGAGGAGAGAGAGAGGAGAGAGAGGGATGAGGGACGAGAAGATAGAGAGGGATGAGAAGATAGAGAGGGGAGAGAGGAGAGAGGAGAGAGAGGGACGAGAAGATTGAGAACGGCGAGAAGATAGAGAGGGGTGAGAGGAGAGAGAGGGTAGAGAGGAGAGAGAGTGTAGAGAAGAGAGAGAGTGGAGAGAAGATTGAGAGGGGTGAGAAGATGAGAGGGGCGAGTAGATAGAGATGGGAGAGAAGATAGAGATGGAGAGAGGAGAGAGAGGGGCAAGAAAATAGAGAGGGGCGAGAAGATAGAGAGGAGCGAGAGGAGAGAGAGGGGAGAGAGAAGAGAGAGAGTTGAGAGGAGGGAGAGGGGAGAGACGATTAAGAGGGGTGAGAAGATGAGAGGGGCGAGAATATAGAGCGGGGAGAGAGGAGAGAGAGAAGCGAGAAGATAGAGAAGGGCGAGAAGATAGAGAGGGGAGAGAGGAGAGAGAGGGGAGAGAGGGGAGAGAAGATAGAGAGGAGAAAGAGGAGAGAGAGGGGTGAGAACATAGAGAAGGGCAAAAAGATAGAGAGGGGCGAGAGGAGAGAGAGGGGAGAGAGGAGAGAGAGGGTTGAGAGGAGAGAGAGGGGAGAGAATATAGAGATGGACGAGAGGAGAGAGAAGAGCGAGAGGAGAGAGGGGAGAGAAGATTGAGAGGGGCGAGTAGATAGGGGAGAGAAGATAGAGATGGAGAGAGGAGAGAGAGGGGCGAGAGGGGCGAGAAGATAGAGAGGAGAGAGAGGAGAGAGAAGGGAGAGAAGATAGAGAGGGGCGAGAAGATAGAGAGGGGCGAGAAGATAGAGAGGGGAGAGAGGAGAGAGGAGAGAGAGGGACGAGAAGATAGAGTAGGGTGAGAAGATAGAGAGGGGCGAGAGGAGAGAGAGGGTAGAGAAGATTGAGAATGGTGAGAAGATGAGAGGGGCGAGTAGATAGGGGATTGAAGTTAGATTTGGAGAGAGGAGAGAGAGGGGCGAGTAGATAGGGGATTGAAGTTAGAGACGGAGAGAGGAGAGAGAGGGGCGAGAAGATAGAGAGGGGTGAGAGGGGAGAGAGGGGAGAGAAGATAGAGAGGAGAAAGAGGAGAGAGAGGGGTGAGAAGATAGAGAAGGGCAAGAAGATAGAAAGGGGAGAGAGGACAGAGAGGGGAGAGAAGATAGAGAGGAGAAAGAGGAGAGAAAGGGGTGAGAAGACTGAGAAGGGCAAGAAGATAGAGAGGGGAGAGAGGAGAGAGAGGTGATTGAGGGGAGAGATGAGAGAGAGGGACGAGAATATAGAGAGGGGCGAGAAGATAGAGAGGGGCGAGAGGAGAGAGAAGGGCGAGAGGAGAGAGGGGAGAGAAGATAGAGAGCGGAGAGAGGAGAGAGAGGGTAGAGAAGATTGAGGGGGGTGAGAAGATGAGAGGGGCGAGTAGATAGGGGATTGAAGTTAGATTTGGAGAGAGGAGAGAGAGGGGCGAGTAGATAGGGGATTGAAGTTAGAGACGGAGAGAGGAGAGAGAGGGGCGAGAAGATAGAGAGGGGTGAGAGGGGAGAGAGGGGAGAGAAGATAGAGAGGAGAAAGAGGAGAGAGAGGGTTGAGAAGATAGAGAAGGGCAAGTAGATAGAGAGGGGTGAGAGGGGAGAGAGGGGAGAGAAGATAGAGAGGAGAAAGAGGAGAGAAAGGGGTGAGAAGACTGAGAAGGGCAAGAAGATAGAGAGGGGAGAGAGGAGAGAGAGGTGATTGAGGGGAGAGATGAGAGAGAGGGACGAGAATATAGAGAGGGGCGAGAAGATAGAGAGGGGCGAGAGGAGAGAGAAGGGCGAGAGGAGAGAGGGGAGAGAAGATAGAGAGCGGAGAGAGGAGAGAGAGGGGTGAGAAGAGAGAGGGGCGAGAAGAGAGAGAGAGGAGAGAGAGGAGAGAGGAGAGAGAGGGACGAGAAGATAGAGAAGGGCGAGAAGATAGAGAGGGGTGAGAGGAGAGAGAGGGTAGAGAGGAGAGAGAGTGTAGAGAAGAGAGAGAGTGGAGAGAAGATTGAGAGGGGTGAGAAGATGAGAGGGGCGAGAAGATAGAGAGGGGCGAGAGGAGAGAGAGGGGAGAGAGGAGAGAGAGAGTTGAGAGGAGAGAGAGGGGAGAGACGATTGAGAGGGGTGAGAAGATGAGAGGGGAGAGAGGAGAGAGAAGAGAGAGAGGGGCGAGAAGATAGAGAAGGGCGAGAAGATAGAGAGGGGAGAGAGGAGAGAGAGGGGTGAGAAGATAGAGATGGGCAAAAAGATAGAGAGGGGCGAGAGGAGAGAGAGGAGAGAGAGGGTTGAGAGGAGAGAGAGGGGAGAGAAGATAGAGAGGGGCGAGAGGAGACAGAAGAGCGAGAGGAGAGAGGGGAGAGAAGATAGAGAGCGGAGAGAGGAGAGAGAGGTGCGAGAGGAGAGAGAGGGGTGAGAAGATAGAGAGGAGAGAGAGGAGAGAGAAGGGAGAGAAGATAGAGAGGGGCGAGAGGAGAGAGAGGGGTGAAAAGAGAGAGGGGCGAGAGGAGAGAGAGAGGAGAGAGGAGAGAGAGGGATGAGGGAAGAGAAGATAGAGAGGGACGAGAAGATAGAGAGGGGAGAGAGGAGAGAGGAGAGAGAGGGACGAGAAGATAGAGAACGGCGAGAAGATAGAGTGGGGTGAGAGGAGAGAGAGGGGTGAGAAGATAGAGAGCTGGTGAGAGGAGAGAGAGGGGTGAGAAGATAGAGAGGGAAGTGAGGAGAGAGAGGGGCAAGAAGATAGAGAAGGGCGAGAAGATAGAGAGGGGCGAGAGGAGAGAGAGGGGAGAGAAGAGAGAGAAGATAGAGAGGAGAAAGAGGAGAGAGAGGGGTGAGAAGACTGAGAAGGGCAAGAAGATAGAGAGGGGAGAGAGGAGAGAGAGGTGATTGAGGGGAGAGATGAGAGAGAGGGACGAGAATATAGAGAGGGGCGAGAAGATAGAGAGGGGCGAGAGGAGAGAGAAGGGCGAGAGGAGAGAGGGGAGAGAAGATAGAGATGGAGAGAGGAGAGAGAGGGGCGAGAGGGGCGAGAAGATAGAGAGGAGAGAGAGGAGAGAGAAGGGAGAGAAGATAGAGAGGGGCGAGAAGATAGAGAGGGGCGAGAAGATAGAGAGGGGAGAGAGGAGAGAGGAGAGAGAGGGACGAGAAGATAGAGTAGGGTGAGAAGATAGAGAGGGGCGAGAGGAGAGAGAGGGTAGAGAAGATTGAGAATGGTGAGAAGATGAGAGGGGCGAGTAGATAGGGGATTGAAGTTAGATTTGGAGAGAGGAGAGAGAGGGGCGAGTAGATAGGGGATTGAAGTTAGAGACGGAGAGAGGAGAGAGAGGGGCGAGAAGATAGAGAGGGGTGAGAGGGGAGAGAGGGGAGAGAAGATAGAGAGGAGAAAGAGGAGAGAGAGGGGTGAGAAGATAGAGAAGGGCAAGAAGATAGAAAGGGGAGAGAGGACAGAGAGGGGAGAGAAGATAGAGAGGAGAAAGAGGAGAGAAAGGGGTGAGAAGACTGAGAAGGGCAAGAAGATAGAGAGGGGAGAGAGGAGAGAGAGGTGATTGAGGGGAGAGATGAGAGAGAGGGACGAGAATATAGAGAGGGGCGAGAAGATAGAGAGGGGCGAGAGGAGAGAGAAGGGCGAGAGGAGAGAGGGGAGAGAAGATAGAGAGCGGAGAGAGGAGAGAGAGGGTAGAGAAGATTGAGAGGGGTGAGAAGATGAGAGGGGCGAGTAGATAGGGGATTGAAGTTAGATTTGGAGAGAGGAGAGAGAGGGGCGAGTAGATAGGGGATTGAAGTTAGAGACGGAGAGAGGAGAGAGAGGGGCGAGAAGATAGAGAGGGGTGAGAGGGGAGAGAGGGGAGAGAAGATAGAGAGGAGAAAGAGGAGAGAGAGGGTTGAGAAGATAGAGAAGGGCAAGTAGATAGAGAGGGGTGAGAGGGGAGAGAGGGGAGAGAAGATAGAGAGGAGAAAGAGGAGAGAAAGGGGTGAGAAGACTGAGAAGGGCAAGAAAATAGAGAGGGGAGAGAGGAGAGAGAGGTGATTGAGGGGAGAGATGAGAGAGAGGGACGAGAATATAGAGAGGGGCGAGAAGATAGAGAGGGGCGAGAGGAGAGAGAAGGGCGAGAGGAGAGAGGGGAGAGAAGATAGAGAGCGGAGAGAGGAGAGAGAGGGGTGAGAAGAGAGAGGGGCGAGAAGAGAGAGAGAGGAGAGAGAGGGACGAGAAGATAGAGAAGGGCGAGAAGATAGAGAGGGGTGAGAGGAGAGAGAGGGTAGAGAGGAGAGAGAGTGTAGAGAAGAGAGAGAGTGGAGAGAAGATTGAGAGGGGTGAGAAGATGAGAGGGGCGAGAAGATAGAGAGGGGCGAGAGGAGAGAGAGGGGAGAGAGGAGAGAGAGAGTTGAGAGGAGAGAGAGGGGAGAGACGATTGAGAGGGGTGAGAAGATGAGAGGGGAGAGAGGAGAGAGAAGAGAGAGAGGGGCGAGAAGATAGAGAAGGGCGAGAAGATAGAGAGGGGAGAGAGGAGAGAGAGGGGTGAGAAGATAGAGATGGGCAAAAAGATAGAGAGGGGCGAGAGGAGAGAGAGGAGAGAGAGGGTTGAGAGGAGAGAGAGGGGAGAGAAGATAGAGAGGGGCGAGAGGAGACAGAAGAGCGAGAGGAGAGAGGGGAGAGAAGATAGAGAGCGGAGAGAGGAGAGAGAGGTGCGAGAGGAGAGAGAGGGGTGAGAAGATAGAGAGGAGAGAGAGGAGAGAGAAGGGAGAGAAGATAGAGAGGGGCGAGAGGAGAGAGAGGGGTGAAAAGAGAGAGGGGCGAGAGGAGAGAGAGAGGAGAGAGGAGAGAGAGGGATGAGGGAAGAGAAGATAGAGAGGGACGAGAAGATAGAGAGGGGAGAGAGGAGAGAGGAGAGAGAGGGACGAGAAGATAGAGAACGGCGAGAAGATAGAGTGGGGTGAGAGGAGAGAGAGGGGTGAGAAGATAGAGAGCTGGTGAGAGGAGAGAGAGGGGTGAGAAGATAGAGAGGGAAGTGAGGAGAGAGAGGGGCAAGAGATAGAGAAGGGCGAGAAGATAGAGAGGGGCGAGAGGAGAGAGAGGGGAGAGAAGAGAGAGAAGATAGAGAGGAGAAAGAGGAGAGAGAGGGGTGAGAAGACTGAGAAGGGCAAGAAGATAGAGAGGGGAGAGAGGAGAGAGAGGTGATTGAGGGGAGAGATGAGAGAGAGGGACGAGAATATAGAGAGGGGCGAGAAGATAGAGAGGGGCGAGAGGAGAGAGAAGGGCGAGAGGAGAGAGGGGAGAGAAGATAGAGAGCGGAGAGAGGAGAGAGAGGGGTGAGAAGAGAGAGGGGCGAGAAGAGAGAGAGAGGAGAGAGAGGAGAGAGGAGAGAGAGGGACGAGAAGATAGAGAAGGGCGAGAAGATAGAGAGGGGTGAGAGGAGAGAGAAGAGAGAGGGACGAGAAGATAGAGAGGGGCGAGAGGAGAGAGAAGGTAGAGGAGATTGAGAGGGGTGAGAAGATGAGAGGGGCGAGAAGATAGAGAGGGGCGAGAGGAGAGAGAGGGGAGAGAGGAGAGAGAGAGTTGAGAGGAGAGAGAGGGGAGAGACGATTGAGAGGGGTGAGAAGATGAGAGGGGAGAGAGGAGAGAGAAGAGAGAGAGGGGCGAGAAGATAGAGAAGGGCGAGAAGATAGAGAGGGGAGAGAGGAGAGAGATAAGAGAGAGGAGGAGAGAGGGGAGAGAAGATAGAGAGGAGAAAGAGGAGAGAGAGGGGTGAGAAGATAGAGATGGGCAAAAAGATAGAGAGGGGCGAGAGGAGAGAGAGGGGAGAGAGGAGAGAGAGGGTTGAGAGGAGAGAGAGGGGAGAGAAGATAGAGAGGGGCGAGAGGAGAGAGAAGAGCGAGAGGAGAGAGGGGAGAGAAGATAGAGAGCGGAGAGAGGAGAGAGAGGTGCGAGAGGAGAGAGACGGGTGAGAAGATAGAGAGGAGAGAGAGGAGAGAGAAGGGAGAGAAGATAGAGACAGGTGGGAGGAGAGAGAGGGGTGAAAAAAGAGAGGGGCGAGAGGAGAGAGAGAGGAGAGAGGAGAGAGGGATGAGGGACGAGAAGATAGAGTGGGGCGAAAAGATAGAGAGGGGCGAGAAGATAGAGAGGGGAGAGAGGAGAGAAGAGAGAGGGACGAAAAGATAGAGATGGGCGAGAAGAGAGAGAGGGGCGAGAGGAGAGAGAGTGTAGAGAGGAGAGAGAGGGTAGAGAGGAGAGAGAGTGGAGAGAAGATTGAGAGGGGTGAGAAGATGAGAGGGGCGAGTAGATAGGGGAGAGAAGATAGAGATGGAGAGAGGAGAGAGAGGGGCGAGGAGATAGAGAGGGGCGAGAGGAGAGAGGGGAGAGGAGAGAGAGGGGTGAGAAGATAGAGAGCTGGTGAGAGGAGAGAGAGGGGTGAGAAGATAGAGAGGGAAGTGAGGAGAGAGAGGGGCAAGAAGATAGAGAGGGGAGAGAGGAGAGAGAGGGGAGAGAGGGGAGAGAAGATAGAGAGGAGAAAGAGGAGAGAGAGGGGTGAGAAGATAGAGAAGGGCAAAAAGATAGAGGGGGCGAGAGGAGAGAGAGGGGAGAGAGGAGAGAGAGGGTTGAGAGGAGAGAGAGGGGAGAGAAGATAGAGAGGGGCGAGAGGAGAGAGAAGAGCGAGAGGAGAGAGGGGAGAGAAGATTGAGAGCGGAGAGAGGAGAGAGAGGTGCGAGAGGAGAGAGACGGGTGAGAAGATAGAGAGGAGAGAGAGGAGAGAGAGGGTAGAGAGGAGAGAGAGTGGAGAGAAGATTGAGAGGGGTGAGAAGATGAGAGGGGCGAGTAGATAGGGGAGAGAAGATAGAGATGGAGAGAGGAGAGAGAGGGGTGAGAAGATAGAGAGGGAAGTGAGGAGAGAGAGGGGCAAAAAGATAGAGAAGGGCGAGAAGATAGAGAGGGGCGAGAGGAGAGAGAGGGGAGAGAAGATAGAGAGGGGAGAGAGGAGAGAGAGGAGAGAGAAGAGAGAGGGGTGAGAAGATAGAGAGGGGAGAAAGGAGAGAGAGGGGAGAGAGGGGAGAGAAGATAGAGAGGGGCGAGAGGAGAGAGAAGGGCGAGAGGAGAGAGGGGAGAGAAGATAGAGAGCGGAGAGAGAAAAGAGAGGGGTGAGAAGAGAGAGGGGCAAGAAGAGAGAGAGAGGAGAGAGGAGAGAGAGGGATGAGGGACGAGAAGATAGAGATGGGCGATAAGATAGAGAGGAGAGAGAGGGGAGAGAAGATTGAGAGGGGTGAGAAGATGATAGGGGCGAGAAGATAGAGAGGGGCGAGAGGAGAGAGAGGGGAGAGAGCAGAGAGAGAGTTCAGAGGAGAGAGAGGGGAGAGACGATTGAGAGGGGTGAGAAGATGAGAGGGGAGAGAGGAGAGAGAAGAGAGAGAGGGGCGAGAAGATAGAGAAGGGCGAGAAGATAGAGAGGGGAGAGAGGAGAGAGACGAGAGTGTGGAGGAGAGAGGGGAGAGAAGATAGAGAGGAGAAAGTGGAGAGAGAGGGGTGAGAAGATAGAGATGGGCAAAAAGATAGAGAGGGGCGAGAGGAGAGAGAGGGGAGAGAGGAGAGAGAGGGTTGAGAGGAGAGAGAGGGGAGAGAAGATAGAGAGGGGCGAGAGGAGAGAGAAGAGCGAGAGGAGAGAGGGGAGAGAAGATAGAGAGCGGAGAGAGGAGAGAGAGGTGCGAGAGGAGAGAGAGGGGTGAGAAGATAGAGAGGAGAGAGAGGAGAGAGAAGGGAGAGAAGATAGAGAGGGGCGAGAGGAGAGAGAGGGGTGAAAAGAGAGAGGGGCGAGAGGAGAGAGAGAGGAGAGAGGAGAGAGAGGGATGAGGGACGAGAAGATAGAGAGGGACGAGAAGATAGAGAGGGGCGAGAGGAGAGAGAGGGGAGAGAGGAGAGAGAGAGTTGAGAGGAGGGAGAGGGGAGAGACGATTAAGAGGGGTGAGAAGATGAGAGGGGCGAGAATATAGAGCGGGGAGAGAGGAGAGAGAGAAGCGAGAAGATAGAGAAGGGCGAGAAGATAGAGAGGGGAGAGAGGAGAGAGAGGGGAGAGAGGGGAGAGAAGATAGAGAGGAGAAAGAGGAGAGAGAGGGGTGAGAACATAGAGAAGGGCAAAAAGATAGAGAGGGGCGAGAGGAGAGAGAGGGGAGAGAAGATAGAGATGGGCGAGAGGAGAGAGAAGAGCGAGAGGAGAGAGGGGAGAGAAGATTGAGAGGGGTGAGAAGATGAGAGGGGCGAGTAGATAGGGGAGAGAAGATAGAGATGGAGAGAGGAGAGAGAGGGGCGAGAGGGGCGAGAAGATAGAGAGGGGAGAGAGGAGAGCGAGAGGAGAGAGGGGAGAGAAGATAGAGAGCGGAGAGAGGAGAGAGAGGGGCGAGAGGAGAGAGAGGGGTGAGAAGATAGAGAGGAGAGAGAGGAGAGAGAAGGGAGAGAAGATAGAGAGGGGCGAGAGGAGAGAGAGGGGTGAAAAGAGAGAGGGGCGAGAGGAGAGAGAGAGGAGAGAGGAGAGAGGAGAGAGAGGGACGAGAAGATAGAGTAGGGCGAGAAGATAGAGAGGGGCGAGAGGAGAGAGAGGGTAGAGAAGATTGAGAGGGGTGAGAAGATGAGAGGGGCGAGTAGATAGGGGATTGAAGTTAGAGACGGAGAGAGGAGAGAAAGGGGTGAGAAGATAGAGAGGGGTAAGAGGGGAGAGAGGGGAGAGAAGATAGAGAGGAGAAAGAGGAGAGAGAGGGGTGAGAAGATAGAGAAGGGCAAGAAGATAGAGAGGGGTGAGAGGAGAGAGAGGGTAGAGAGGAGAGAGAGTGTAGAGAAGAGAGAGAGTGGAGAGAAGATTGAGAGGGGTGAGAAGATGAGAGGGGCGAGTAGATAGAGATGGGAGAGAAGATCGAGATGGAGAGAGGAGAGAGAGGGGCAAGAAGATAGAGAGGGGCGAGAAGATAGAGAGGGGCGAGAGGAGATAGAGGGGAGAGAGGAGAGAGAGAGTTGAGAGGAGGGAGAGGGGAGAGACGATTAAGAGGGGTGAGAAGATGAGAGGGGCGAGAATATAGAGCGGGGAGAGAGGAGAGAGAGAAGCGAGAAGATAGAGAAGGGCGAGAAGATAGAGAGGGGAGAGAGGAGAGAGAGGGGAGAGAGGAGAGAGAGGGTTGAGAGGAGAGAGAGGGGAGAGAAGATAGAGATGGGCGAGAGGAGAGAGAAGAGCGAGAGGAGAGAGGGGAGAGAAGATTAAGAGGGGTGAGAAGATGAGAGGGGCGAGTAGATAGGGGAGAGAAGATAGAGATGGAGAGAGGAGAGAGAGGGGCGAGAGGGGCGAGAAGATAGAGAGGGGAGAGAGGAGAGCGAGAGGAGAGAGGGGAGAGAAGATAGAGAGCGGAGAGAGGAGAGAGAGGGGCGAGAGGAGAGAGAGGGGTGAGAAGATAGAGAGGAGAGAGAGGAGAGAGAAGGGAGAGAAGATAGAGAGGGGCGAGAGGAGAGAGAGGGGTGAAAAGAGAGAGGGGCGAGAGGAGAGAGAGAGGAGAGAGAGGGATGAGGGACGAGAAGATAGAGAGGGATGAGAAGATAGAGAGGGGAGAGAGGAGAGAGGAGAGAGAGGGACGAGAAGATTGAGAACGGCGAGAAGATAGAGAGGGGTGAGAGGAGAGAGAGGGTAGAGAGGAGAGAGAGTGTAGAGAAGAGAGAGAGTGGAGAGAAGATTGAGAGGGGTGAGAAGATGAGAGGGGCGAGTAGATAGAGATGGGAGAGAAGATAGAGATGGAGAGAGGAGAGAGAGGGGCAAGAAAATAGAGAGGGGCGAGAAGATAGAGAGGAGCGAGAGGAGAGAGAGGGGAGAGAGAAGAGAGAGAGTTGAGAGGAGGGAGAGGGGAGAGACGATTAAGAGGGGTGAGAAGATGAGAGGGGCGAGAATATAGAGCGGGGAGAGAGGAGAGAGAGAAGCGAGAAGATAGAGAAGGGCGAGAAGATAGAGAGGGGAGAGAGGAGAGAGAGGGGAGAGAGGGGAGAGAAGATAGAGAGGAGAAAGAGGAGAGAGAGGGGTGAGAACATAGAGAAGGGCAAAAAGATAGAGAGGGGCGAGAGGAGAGAGAGGGGAGAGAGGAGAGAGAGGGTTGAGAGGAGAGAGAGGGGAGAGAATATAGAGATGGACGAGAGGAGAGAGAAGAGCGAGAGGAGAGAGGGGAGAGAAGATTGAGAGGGGCGAGTAGATAGGGGAGAGAAGATAGAGATGGAGAGAGGAGAGAGAGGGGCGAGAGGGGCGAGAAGATAGAGAGGAGAGAGAGGAGAGAGAAGGGAGAGAAGATAGAGAGGGGCGAGAAGATAGAGAGGGGCGAGAAGATAGAGAGGGGAGAGAGGAGAGAGGAGAGAGAGGGACGAGAAGATAGAGTAGGGTGAGAAGATAGAGAGGGGCGAGAGGAGAGAGAGGGTAGAGAAGATTGAGAATGGTGAGAAGATGAGAGGGGCGAGTAGATAGGGGATTGAAGTTAGATTTGGAGAGAGGAGAGAGAGGGGCGAGTAGATAGGGGATTGAAGTTAGAGACGGAGAGAGGAGAGAGAGGGGCGAGAAGATAGAGAGGGGTGAGAGGGGAGAGAGGGGAGAGAAGATAGAGAGGAGAAAGAGGAGAGAGAGGGGTGAGAAGATAGAGAAGGGCAAGAAGATAGAAAGGGGAGAGAGGACAGAGAGGGGAGAGAAGATAGAGAGGAGAAAGAGGAGAGAAAGGGGTGAGAAGACTGAGAAGGGCAAGAAGATAGAGAGGGGAGAGAGGAGAGAGAGGTGATTGAGGGGAGAGATGAGAGAGAGGGACGAGAATATAGAGAGGGGCGAGAAGATAGAGAGGGGCGAGAGGAGAGAGAAGGGCGAGAGGAGAGAGGGGAGAGAAGATAGAGAGCGGAGAGAGGAGAGAGAGGGTAGAGAAGATTGAGGGGGGTGAGAAGATGAGAGGGGCGAGTAGATAGGGGATTGAAGTTAGATTTGGAGAGAGGAGAGAGAGGGGCGAGTAGATAGGGGATTGAAGTTAGAGACGGAGAGAGGAGAGAGAGGGGCGAGAAGATAGAGAGGGGTGAGAGGGGAGAGAGGGGAGAGAAGATAGAGAGGAGAAAGAGGAGAGAGAGGGTTGAGAAGATAGAGAAGGGCAAGTAGATAGAGAGGGGTGAGAGGGGAGAGAGGGGAGAGAAGATAGAGAGGAGAAAGAGGAGAGAAAGGGGTGAGAAGACTGAGAAGGGCAAGAAGATAGAGAGGGGAGAGAGGAGAGAGAGGTGATTGAGGGGAGAGATGAGAGAGAGGGACGAGAATATAGAGAGGGGCGAGAAGATAGAGAGGGGCGAGAGGAGAGAGAAGGGCGAGAGGAGAGAGGGGAGAGAAGATAGAGAGCGGAGAGAGGAGAGAGAGGGGTGAGAAGAGAGAGGGGCGAGAAGAGAGAGAGAGGAGAGAGAGGAGAGAGGAGAGAGAGGGACGAGAAGATAGAGAAGGGCGAGAAGATAGAGAGGGGTGAGAGGAGAGAGAGGGTAGAGAGGAGAGAGAGTGTAGAGAAGAGAGAGAGTGGAGAGAAGATTGAGAGGGGTGAGAAGATGAGAGGGGCGAGAAGATAGAGAGGGGCGAGAGGAGAGAGAGGGGAGAGAGGAGAGAGAGAGTTGAGAGGAGAGAGAGGGGAGAGACGATTGAGAGGGGTGAGAAGATGAGAGGGGAGAGAGGAGAGAGAAGAGAGAGAGGGGCGAGAAGATAGAGAAGGGCGAGAAGATAGAGAGGGGAGAGAGGAGAGAGAGGGGTGAGAAGATAGAGATGGGCAAAAAGATAGAGAGGGGCGAGAGGAGAGAGAGGAGAGAGAGGGTTGAGAGGAGAGAGAGGGGAGAGAAGATAGAGAGGGGCGAGAGGAGACAGAAGAGCGAGAGGAGAGAGGGGAGAGAAGATAGAGAGCGGAGAGAGGAGAGAGAGGTGCGAGAGGAGAGAGAGGGGTGAGAAGATAGAGAGGAGAGAGAGGAGAGAGAAGGGAGAGAAGATAGAGAGGGGCGAGAGGAGAGAGAGGGGTGAAAAGAGAGAGGGGCGAGAGGAGAGAGAGAGGAGAGAGGAGAGAGAGGGATGAGGGAAGAGAAGATAGAGAGGGACGAGAAGATAGAGAGGGGAGAGAGGAGAGAGGAGAGAGAGGGACGAGAAGATAGAGAACGGCGAGAAGATAGAGTGGGGTGAGAGGAGAGAGAGGGGTGAGAAGATAGAGAGCTGGTGAGAGGAGAGAGAGGGGTGAGAAGATAGAGAGGGAAGTGAGGAGAGAGAGGGGCAAGAAGATAGAGAAGGGCGAGAAGATAGAGAGGGGCGAGAGGAGAGAGAGGGGAGAGAAGAGAGAGAAGATAGAGAGGAGAAAGAGGAGAGAGAGGGGTGAGAAGACTGAGAAGGGCAAGAAGATAGAGAGGGGAGAGAGGAGAGAGAGGTGATTGAGGGGAGAGATGAGAGAGAGGGACGAGAATATAGAGAGGGGCGAGAAGATAGAGAGGGGCGAGAGGAGAGAGAAGGGCGAGAGGAGAGAGGGGAGAGAAGATAGAGATGGAGAGAGGAGAGAGAGGGGCGAGAGGGGCGAGAAGATAGAGAGGAGAGAGAGGAGAGAGAAGGGAGAGAAGATAGAGAGGGGCGAGAAGATAGAGAGGGGCGAGAAGATAGAGAGGGGAGAGAGGAGAGAGGAGAGAGAGGGACGAGAAGATAGAGTAGGGTGAGAAGATAGAGAGGGGCGAGAGGAGAGAGAGGGTAGAGAAGATTGAGAATGGTGAGAAGATGAGAGGGGCGAGTAGATAGGGGATTGAAGTTAGATTTGGAGAGAGGAGAGAGAGGGGCGAGTAGATAGGGGATTGAAGTTAGAGACGGAGAGAGGAGAGAGAGGGGCGAGAAGATAGAGAGGGGTGAGAGGGGAGAGAGGGGAGAGAAGATAGAGAGGAGAAAGAGGAGAGAGAGGGGTGAGAAGATAGAGAAGGGCAAGAAGATAGAAAGGGGAGAGAGGACAGAGAGGGGAGAGAAGATAGAGAGGAGAAAGAGGAGAGAAAGGGGTGAGAAGACTGAGAAGGGCAAGAAGATAGAGAGGGGAGAGAGGAGAGAGAGGTGATTGAGGGGAGAGATGAGAGAGAGGGACGAGAATATAGAGAGGGGCGAGAAGATAGAGAGGGGCGAGAGGAGAGAGAAGGGCGAGAGGAGAGAGGGGAGAGAAGATAGAGAGCGGAGAGAGGAGAGAGAGGGTAGAGAAGATTGAGAGGGGTGAGAAGATGAGAGGGGCGAGTAGATAGGGGATTGAAGTTAGATTTGGAGAGAGGAGAGAGAGGGGCGAGTAGATAGGGGATTGAAGTTAGAGACGGAGAGAGGAGAGAGAGGGGCGAGAAGATAGAGAGGGGTGAGAGGGGAGAGAGGGGAGAGAAGATAGAGAGGAGAAAGAGGAGAGAGAGGGTTGAGAAGATAGAGAAGGGCAAGTAGATAGAGAGGGGTGAGAGGGGAGAGAGGGGAGAGAAGATAGAGAGGAGAAAGAGGAGAGAAAGGGGTGAGAAGACTGAGAAGGGCAAGAAAATAGAGAGGGGAGAGAGGAGAGAGAGGTGATTGAGGGGAGAGATGAGAGAGAGGGACGAGAATATAGAGAGGGGCGAGAAGATAGAGAGGGGCGAGAGGAGAGAGAAGGGCGAGAGGAGAGAGGGGAGAGAAGATAGAGAGCGGAGAGAGGAGAGAGAGGGGTGAGAAGAGAGAGGGGCGAGAAGAGAGAGAGAGGAGAGAGAGGGACGAGAAGATAGAGAAGGGCGAGAAGATAGAGAGGGGTGAGAGGAGAGAGAGGGTAGAGAGGAGAGAGAGTGTAGAGAAGAGAGAGAGTGGAGAGAAGATTGAGAGGGGTGAGAAGATGAGAGGGGCGAGAAGATAGAGAGGGGCGAGAGGAGAGAGAGGGGAGAGAGGAGAGAGAGAGTTGAGAGGAGAGAGAGGGGAGAGACGATTGAGAGGGGTGAGAAGATGAGAGGGGAGAGAGGAGAGAGAAGAGAGAGAGGGGCGAGAAGATAGAGAAGGGCGAGAAGATAGAGAGGGGAGAGAGGAGAGAGAGGGGTGAGAAGATAGAGATGGGCAAAAAGATAGAGAGGGGCGAGAGGAGAGAGAGGAGAGAGAGGGTTGAGAGGAGAGAGAGGGGAGAGAAGATAGAGAGGGGCGAGAGGAGACAGAAGAGCGAGAGGAGAGAGGGGAGAGAAGATAGAGAGCGGAGAGAGGAGAGAGAGGTGCGAGAGGAGAGAGAGGGGTGAGAAGATAGAGAGGAGAGAGAGGAGAGAGAAGGGAGAGAAGATAGAGAGGGGCGAGAGGAGAGAGAGGGGTGAAAAGAGAGAGGGGCGAGAGGAGAGAGAGAGGAGAGAGGAGAGAGAGGGATGAGGGAAGAGAAGATAGAGAGGGACGAGAAGATAGAGAGGGGAGAGAGGAGAGAGGAGAGAGAGGGACGAGAAGATAGAGAACGGCGAGAAGATAGAGTGGGGTGAGAGGAGAGAGAGGGGTGAGAAGATAGAGAGCTGGTGAGAGGAGAGAGAGGGGTGAGAAGATAGAGAGGGAAGTGAGGAGAGAGAGGGGCAAGAGATAGAGAAGGGCGAGAAGATAGAGAGGGGCGAGAGGAGAGAGAGGGGAGAGAAGAGAGAGAAGATAGAGAGGAGAAAGAGGAGAGAGAGGGGTGAGAAGACTGAGAAGGGCAAGAAGATAGAGAGGGGAGAGAGGAGAGAGAGGTGATTGAGGGGAGAGATGAGAGAGAGGGACGAGAATATAGAGAGGGGCGAGAAGATAGAGAGGGGCGAGAGGAGAGAGAAGGGCGAGAGGAGAGAGGGGAGAGAAGATAGAGAGCGGAGAGAGGAGAGAGAGGGGTGAGAAGAGAGAGGGGCGAGAAGAGAGAGAGAGGAGAGAGAGGAGAGAGGAGAGAGAGGGACGAGAAGATAGAGAAGGGCGAGAAGATAGAGAGGGGTGAGAGGAGAGAGAAGAGAGAGGGACGAGAAGATAGAGAGGGGCGAGAGGAGAGAGAAGGTAGAGGAGATTGAGAGGGGTGAGAAGATGAGAGGGGCGAGAAGATAGAGAGGGGCGAGAGGAGAGAGAGGGGAGAGAGGAGAGAGAGAGTTGAGAGGAGAGAGAGGGGAGAGACGATTGAGAGGGGTGAGAAGATGAGAGGGGAGAGAGGAGAGAGAAGAGAGAGAGGGGCGAGAAGATAGAGAAGGGCGAGAAGATAGAGAGGGGAGAGAGGAGAGAGATAAGAGAGAGGAGGAGAGAGGGGAGAGAAGATAGAGAGGAGAAAGAGGAGAGAGAGGGGTGAGAAGATAGAGATGGGCAAAAAGATAGAGAGGGGCGAGAGGAGAGAGAGGGGAGAGAGGAGAGAGAGGGTTGAGAGGAGAGAGAGGGGAGAGAAGATAGAGAGGGGCGAGAGGAGAGAGAAGAGCGAGAGGAGAGAGGGGAGAGAAGATAGAGAGCGGAGAGAGGAGAGAGAGGTGCGAGAGGAGAGAGACGGGTGAGAAGATAGAGAGGAGAGAGAGGAGAGAGAAGGGAGAGAAGATAGAGACAGGTGGGAGGAGAGAGAGGGGTGAAAAAAGAGAGGGGCGAGAGGAGAGAGAGAGGAGAGAGGAGAGAGGGATGAGGGACGAGAAGATAGAGTGGGGCGAAAAGATAGAGAGGGGCGAGAAGATAGAGAGGGGAGAGAGGAGAGAAGAGAGAGGGACGAAAAGATAGAGATGGGCGAGAAGAGAGAGAGGGGCGAGAGGAGAGAGAGTGTAGAGAGGAGAGAGAGGGTAGAGAGGAGAGAGAGTGGAGAGAAGATTGAGAGGGGTGAGAAGATGAGAGGGGCGAGTAGATAGGGGAGAGAAGATAGAGATGGAGAGAGGAGAGAGAGGGGCGAGGAGATAGAGAGGGGCGAGAGGAGAGAGGGGAGAGGAGAGAGAGGGGTGAGAAGATAGAGAGCTGGTGAGAGGAGAGAGAGGGGTGAGAAGATAGAGAGGGAAGTGAGGAGAGAGAGGGGCAAGAAGATAGAGAGGGGAGAGAGGAGAGAGAGGGGAGAGAGGGGAGAGAAGATAGAGAGGAGAAAGAGGAGAGAGAGGGGTGAGAAGATAGAGAAGGGCAAAAAGATAGAGGGGGCGAGAGGAGAGAGAGGGGAGAGAGGAGAGAGAGGGTTGAGAGGAGAGAGAGGGGAGAGAAGATAGAGAGGGGCGAGAGGAGAGAGAAGAGCGAGAGGAGAGAGGGGAGAGAAGATTGAGAGCGGAGAGAGGAGAGAGAGGTGCGAGAGGAGAGAGACGGGTGAGAAGATAGAGAGGAGAGAGAGGAGAGAGAGGGTAGAGAGGAGAGAGAGTGGAGAGAAGATTGAGAGGGGTGAGAAGATGAGAGGGGCGAGTAGATAGGGGAGAGAAGATAGAGATGGAGAGAGGAGAGAGAGGGGTGAGAAGATAGAGAGGGAAGTGAGGAGAGAGAGGGGCAAAAAGATAGAGAAGGGCGAGAAGATAGAGAGGGGCGAGAGGAGAGAGAGGGGAGAGAAGATAGAGAGGGGAGAGAGGAGAGAGAGGAGAGAGAAGAGAGAGGGGTGAGAAGATAGAGAGGGGAGAAAGGAGAGAGAGGGGAGAGAGGGGAGAGAAGATAGAGAGGGGCGAGAGGAGAGAGAAGGGCGAGAGGAGAGAGGGGAGAGAAGATAGAGAGCGGAGAGAGAAAAGAGAGGGGTGAGAAGAGAGAGGGGCAAGAAGAGAGAGAGAGGAGAGAGGAGAGAGAGGGATGAGGGACGAGAAGATAGAGATGGGCGATAAGATAGAGAGGAGAGAGAGGGGAGAGAAGATTGAGAGGGGTGAGAAGATGATAGGGGCGAGAAGATAGAGAGGGGCGAGAGGAGAGAGAGGGGAGAGAGCAGAGAGAGAGTTCAGAGGAGAGAGAGGGGAGAGACGATTGAGAGGGGTGAGAAGATGAGAGGGGAGAGAGGAGAGAGAAGAGAGAGAGGGGCGAGAAGATAGAGAAGGGCGAGAAGATAGAGAGGGGAGAGAGGAGAGAGACGAGAGTGTGGAGGAGAGAGGGGAGAGAAGATAGAGAGGAGAAAGTGGAGAGAGAGGGGTGAGAAGATAGAGATGGGCAAAAAGATAGAGAGGGGCGAGAGGAGAGAGAGGGGAGAGAGGAGAGAGAGGGTTGAGAGGAGAGAGAGGGGAGAGAAGATAGAGAGGGGCGAGAGGAGAGAGAAGAGCGAGAGGAGAGAGGGGAGAGAAGATAGAGAGCGGAGAGAGGAGAGAGAGGTGCGAGAGGAGAGAGAGGGGTGAGAAGATAGAGAGGAGAGAGAGGAGAGAGAAGGGAGAGAAGATAGAGAGGGGCGAGAGGAGAGAGAGGGGTGAAAAGAGAGAGGGGCGAGAGGAGAGAGAGAGGAGAGAGGAGAGAGAGGGATGAGGGACGAGAAGATAGAGAGGGACGAGAAGATAGAGAGGGGCGAGAGGAGAGAGAGGGGAGAGAGGAGAGAGAGAGTTGAGAGGAGGGAGAGGGGAGAGACGATTAAGAGGGGTGAGAAGATGAGAGGGGCGAGAATATAGAGCGGGGAGAGAGGAGAGAGAGAAGCGAGAAGATAGAGAAGGGCGAGAAGATAGAGAGGGGAGAGAGGAGAGAGAGGGGAGAGAGGGGAGAGAAGATAGAGAGGAGAAAGAGGAGAGAGAGGGGTGAGAACATAGAGAAGGGCAAAAAGATAGAGAGGGGCGAGAGGAGAGAGAGGGGAGAGAAGATAGAGATGGGCGAGAGGAGAGAGAAGAGCGAGAGGAGAGAGGGGAGAGAAGATTGAGAGGGGTGAGAAGATGAGAGGGGCGAGTAGATAGGGGAGAGAAGATAGAGATGGAGAGAGGAGAGAGAGGGGCGAGAGGGGCGAGAAGATAGAGAGGGGAGAGAGGAGAGCGAGAGGAGAGAGGGGAGAGAAGATAGAGAGCGGAGAGAGGAGAGAGAGGGGCGAGAGGAGAGAGAGGGGTGAGAAGATAGAGAGGAGAGAGAGGAGAGAGAAGGGAGAGAAGATAGAGAGGGGCGAGAGGAGAGAGAGGGGTGAAAAGAGAGAGGGGCGAGAGGAGAGAGAGAGGAGAGAGGAGAGAGGAGAGAGAGGGACGAGAAGATAGAGTAGGGCGAGAAGATAGAGAGGGGCGAGAGGAGAGAGAGGGTAGAGAAGATTGAGAGGGGTGAGAAGATGAGAGGGGCGAGTAGATAGGGGATTGAAGTTAGAGACGGAGAGAGGAGAGAAAGGGGTGAGAAGATAGAGAGGGGTAAGAGGGGAGAGAGGGGAGAGAAGATAGAGAGGAGAAAGAGGAGAGAGAGGGGTGAGAAGATAGAGAAGGGCAAGAAGATAGAGAGGGGTGAGAGGAGAGAGAGGGTAGAGAGGAGAGAGAGTGTAGAGAAGAGAGAGAGTGGAGAGAAGATTGAGAGGGGTGAGAAGATGAGAGGGGCGAGTAGATAGAGATGGGAGAGAAGATCGAGATGGAGAGAGGAGAGAGAGGGGCAAGAAGATAGAGAGGGGCGAGAAGATAGAGAGGGGCGAGAGGAGATAGAGGGGAGAGAGGAGAGAGAGAGTTGAGAGGAGGGAGAGGGGAGAGACGATTAAGAGGGGTGAGAAGATGAGAGGGGCGAGAATATAGAGCGGGGAGAGAGGAGAGAGAGAAGCGAGAAGATAGAGAAGGGCGAGAAGATAGAGAGGGGAGAGAGGAGAGAGAGGGGAGAGAGGAGAGAGAGGGTTGAGAGGAGAGAGAGGGGAGAGAAGATAGAGATGGGCGAGAGGAGAGAGAAGAGCGAGAGGAGAGAGGGGAGAGAAGATTAAGAGGGGTGAGAAGATGAGAGGGGCGAGTAGATAGGGGAGAGAAGATAGAGATGGAGAGAGGAGAGAGAGGGGCGAGAGGGGCGAGAAGATAGAGAGGGGAGAGAGGAGAGCGAGAGGAGAGAGGGGAGAGAAGATAGAGAGCGGAGAGAGGAGAGAGAGGGGCGAGAGGAGAGAGAGGGGTGAGAAGATAGAGAGGAGAGAGAGGAGAGAGAAGGGAGAGAAGATAGAGAGGGGCGAGAGGAGAGAGAGGGGTGAAAAGAGAGAGGGGCGAGAGGAGAGAGAGAGGAGAGAGGAGAGAGGGATGAGGGACGAGAAGATAGAGAGGGGCGAAAAGATAGAGAGGGGCGAGAAGATAGAGAGGGGAGAGAGGAGAGAGGAGAGAGAGGGACGAGAAGATAGAGTAGGGCGAGAAGATAGAGAGGGGCGAGAGGAGAGAGAGGGTAGAGAAGATTGAGAGGGGTGAGAAGATGAGAGGGGCGAGTAGATAGGGGATTGAAGTTAGAGACGGAGAGAGGAGAGAGAGGGGCGAGAAGATAGAGAGGGGTGAGAGGGGAGAGAGGGGAGAGAAGATAGAGAGGAGAAAGAGGAGAGAGAGGGGTGAGAAGATAGAGAAGGGCAAGTAGATAGAGAGGGGAGAGAGGAGAGAGAGGGGACAGAGGGGAGAGAAGATAGAGAGGAGAAAGAGGAGAGAAAGGGGTGAGAAGACTGAGAAGGGCAAGAAGATAGAGAGGGGAGAGAGGAGAGAGAGGTGATTGAGGGGAGAGATGAGAGAGAGGGACGAGAATATAGAGAGGGGCGAGAAGATAGAGAGGGGTGAGAGGAGAGAGAGGGGTGAGAAGATAGAGAGGGGAGAAAGGAGAGAGAGGGGAGAGAGGGGAGAGAAGATAGAGAGGAGAAAGAGGAGAGAGAGGGGTGAGAAGATAGAGATGGGCAAAAAGATAGAGAGGGGCGAGAGGAGAGAGAGGGGAGAGAGGAGAGAGAGGGTTGAGAGGAGAGAGAGGGGAGAGAAGATAGAGAGCGGAGAGAGGAGAGAGAGGTGCAAGAGGAGAGAGAGGGGTGAGAAGATAGAGAGGAGAGAGAGGAGAGAGAAGGGAGAGAAGATAGAGACAGGCGAGAGGAGAGAGAGGGGTGAAAAGAGAGAGGGGCGAGAGGAGAGAGAGAGGAGAGAGGAGAGAGGGATGAGGGACGACAAGATAGAGTGGGGCGAAAAGATAGAGAGGGGCGAGAAGATAGAGAGGGGAGAGAGGAGAGAAGAGAGAGAGGGACGAAAAGATAGAGATGGGCGAGAAGATAGAGAGGGGCGAGAGGAGAGAGAGTGTAGAGAGGAGAGAGAGGGTAGAGAGGAGAGAGAGTGGAGAGAAGATTGAGAGGGGTGAGAAGATGAGAGGGGCGAGTATATAGGGGAGAGAAGATAGAGATGGAGAGAGGAGAGAGGGGCGAGAAGATAGAGAGGGGCGAGAGGAGAGAGAGGGGTGAAAAGAGAGAGGGGCGAGAGGAGAGAGAGAGGAGAGAGGAGAGAGGGATGAGGGACGAGAAGATAGAGAGGGGCGAAAAGATAGAGAGGGGCGAGAAGATAGAGAGGGGAGAGAGGAGAGAGGAGAGAGAGGGACGAGAAGATAGAGTAGGGCGAGAAGATAGAGAGGGGCGAGAGGAGAGAGAGGGTAGAGAAGATTGAGAGGGGTGAGAAGATGAGAGGGGCGAGTAGATAGGGGATTGAAGTTAGAGACGGAGAGAGGAGAGAGAGGGGCGAGAAGATAGAGAGGGGTGAGAGGGGAGAGAGGGGAGAGAAGATAGAGAGGAGAAAGAGGAGAGAGAGGGGTGAGAAGATAGAGAAGGGCAAGTAGATAGAGAGGGGAGAGAGGAGAGAGAGGGGACAGAGGGGAGAGAAGATAGAGAGGAGAAAGAGGAGAGAAAGGGGTGAGAAGACTGAGAAGGGCAAGAAGATAGAGAGGGGAGAGAGGAGAGAGAGGTGATTGAGGGGAGAGATGAGAGAGAGGGACGAGAATATAGAGAGGGGCGAGAAGATAGAGAGGGGTGAGAGGAGAGAGAGGGGTGAGAAGATAGAGAGGGGAGAAAGGAGAGAGAGGGGAGAGAGGGGAGAGAAGATAGAGAGGAGAAAGAGGAGAGAGAGGGGTGAGAAGATAGAGATGGGCAAAAAGATAGAGAGGGGCGAGAGGAGAGAGAGGGGAGAGAGGAGAGAGAGGGTTGAGAGGAGAGAGAGGGGAGAGAAGATAGAGAGCGGAGAGAGGAGAGAGAGGTGCAAGAGGAGAGAGAGGGGTGAGAAGATAGAGAGGAGAGAGAGGAGAGAGAAGGGAGAGAAGATAGAGACAGGCGAGAGGAGAGAGAGGGGTGAAAAGAGAGAGGGGCGAGAGGAGAGAGAGAGGAGAGAGGAGAGAGGGATGAGGGACGACAAGATAGAGTGGGGCGAAAAGATAGAGAGGGGCGAGAAGATAGAGAGGGGAGAGAGGAGAGAAGAGAGAGAGGGACGAAAAGATAGAGATGGGCGAGAAGATAGAGAGGGGCGAGAGGAGAGAGAGTGTAGAGAGGAGAGAGAGGGTAGAGAGGAGAGAGAGTGGAGAGAAGATTGAGAGGGGTGAGAAGATGAGAGGGGCGAGTATATAGGGGAGAGAAGATAGAGATGGAGAGAGGAGAGAGGGGCGAGAAGATAGAGAGGGGCGAGAGGAGAGAGGGGAGAGGAGAGAGAGGGGTGAGAAGATAGAGAGCTGGTGAGAGGAGAGAGAGGGGTGAGAAGATAGAGAGGGAAGTGAGGAGAGAGAGGGGCAAGAAGATAGAGAAGTGCGGTAAGATAGAGAGGGGCGAGAGGAGAGAGAGGGGAGAGAAGAGAGAGAAGCCCTGCTCAAACTCCTCAATCTCATCATGACAGCTGGATGTTTCCCCGAGGCCTGGAACCAAGGACTGATCACGCCCATCTATAAGAGTGGAGATAAACTCGATCCCAACAACTACCGGGGCATCTGTGTGAACAGTAACCTGGGGAAGGTATTCTGCAGTATCCTAAATACACGAATACTGGCCTTCCTTACCGAACACAATGTCCTGAGTAAAAGTCAGATTGGCTTCTTGCCAGATCACCGCACATCTGATCACATTTACACCCTACACACACTGATAGACAAACACGTCCACCAAAAACACAAAGGAAAAATTTTTGCCTGCTTTGTCGAATTCAGAAAAGCATTTGACTCGATTTGGCATGAGAGATTGTTTTATAAACTACTCCAAAGTGGCATAGGGGGCAAAGTGTACGACATAATTAAATCAATGTATTCAGAGAGCAAATGTGCAGTGAAAATTGGAAACAAAAGGACTAAATTCTTCACCCAAGGCCGCGGGGTGAGACAGGGCTGCAGCCTGAGCCCAACACTGTTCAATATCTATATCAATGAATTAGCAGGAATGTTGGAGCAGTCTGCAGCTCCTGGTCTTACACTACACGACACAGAAATCAAGTTCCTGCTTTACGCAGATGACCTGGTCCTGCTGTCGCCCACAGAACAGGGGCTGCAGCAGAACCTGGCACTGCTGGAGCAGTACTGTCAGACCTGGGCACTGACAGTCAATCTGGACAAGACCAGAGTTATGGTTTTCCAGAAGAAAGCCAGACCTCAGGGAAACAGGTACAAATTCACACTGAACAACAACACATTGGAGCACACATCCAGCTACACATATCTCGGTCTCACCATCAGCTCTTCCGGGAGTTTTGACCTGGCAGTGAAGGCACTGAGGGAGAAGGCACTCAGGGCTTTCTACGCAATAAGAAGGAGGCTCTTCAACATCAACCCACCAACAAGAATCTGGCTCCTAATATTTGAAAGTGTAATCCAACCCATTGCCCTATACGGCAGTGAAGTTTGGGGTCCCCTCACAGACCAGGATTACACCCAATGGGACAAACACCCCACAGAAACTCTGCACATGGAAATCTGTAGAATCATCCTCCGTGTGCAGAGAAAAACTCCTAACAACGGGTGCAGGGCCGAATTAGGCCAGTACCCACTATTGATAAACATACAGAAAAGAATATTAAAGTATTGGCTACACCTAAAAAACAGTGACCAAAATTCCTACCACCACAAAGCCCTGCTCAGCCAAGAGCTGAGCCCAAAACAGAGCCCCCTGAGCCAGCTGGTCCTGAGGCTCACCAACACTAACCAGCCTCAGGACAGCACTGCTAGAGCACCACAACCCAGACTCAACCACATCACAGCACAGATCAAACAGCAATATCTCACACACTGGGACACACACACACACAAACACAACATAAACTGGAATGCTACAGAACCTTAAACAGACAATACACACTAGCTGAATATTAGACCAAAATAAAAAATAACAAACAGAAACAGACCCTGACGAAGTACAGGCTCAGTGACCACAACCTGGCCATAGAAACTGGGTGACACAGGCAGACCTGGCTGCCCAGAGAGGACAGGCTGTGCTCCCACTGCCAGCAGGGAGAAATAGAGACAGAGGTGCACTTCCTACTGCACTGTGACAGATACTCTGGGATTAGAGAAACATTCTTCCAGAAATTCAGAAATCTAATCCCAGAGTTCCCACACCTGCCAGAATCACAATGGGTCCCAATCCTACTGGGAGAGGGAGGAGGGAACTCAGTTGATCTGGCAGCCCAGTATGTGATCTCCTGTCACAGCCTGAGGAACAGTGAGTCCGTCTCCCAATAATGCTCCAGCCGCCTACAGTATATGTCGATATTATATAATATGTCTTTGTTGTAAATGTCTGTAACATGTCTGTAGATTTTATTTTACTTCTATTTTTTGTTTTGTTCTATGTTAATTTTATTATTTTTATTTGCTTTGGCAACACTGATTGTACCCATCGCTCATGCTAATAAAGCACCTTGAATTGAATTGAATTGAGAAGATAGAGAGGAGAAAGAGGAGAGAGAGGGGTGAGAAGATAGAAAAGGGCGAGAAGATAGAGAGGGGAGAGAGGAGAGAGAGGTGATTGAGGGGAGAGATGAGAGAGAGGGACGAGAATATAGAGAGGGGCGAGAAGATAGAGAGGGGTGAGAGGAGAGAGAGGGGTGAGAAGATAGAGAGGGGAGAGTGAAGTTAGAGGGGCAAGAAGATATAGAGGGGAGAGAGGAGAGAGAGGAGAGAGGAGAGAGAGGGGTGAGAAGATAGATAGGGGAGAAAGGAGAGAGAGGGGAGAGAGAGGAGAGAAGATAGAGAGGAGAAAGAGGAGTGAGAGGGGTGAGAAAATAGAGAGGGATGAGAGGAGAGAGGTGCGAGAGGAGAGAGGAGAGAGGAGAGAGAGGGGTGAGAAGATAGAGAGGGGTGAGAGGAGAAAGGGTAGAGAAGATAGAGAGGGGAGAGAGGAGAGAGGAGAGAGAGGGACGAGAAGATAGAGAGGGGTGAGAGGAAAGAGAGGGGCGAGTAGATAGAGAGGGGAGAGAAGATAGAGAGGGGCGAGAAGAGAGAGAGGGGAGAGAGGAGAGAGAGGGATGAGGGACGAGAAGATAGAGAGGGGCGAGAAGATAGAGAGGAGAAAGAGGAGAGAGGAGAGAGAGGGACGAGAAGATAGAGAAGGGCGAGAAGATAGAGAGGGGTGAGAGGAGAGAGAGGGTAGAGAGGAGAGAGAGTGTAGAGAAGAGAGAGAGTGGAGAGAAGATTGAGAGGGGTGAGAAGATGAGAGGGGCGAGAAGATAGAGAGGGGCGAGAGGAGAGAGAGGGGAGAGAGGAGAGAGAGAGTTGAGAGGAGAGAGAGGGGAGAGACGATTGAGAGGGGTGAGAAGATGAGAGGGGAGAGAGGGGTGAGAAGATAGAGAGGAGAGAGAGGAGAGAGAAGGGAGAGAAGATAGAGACAGGCGAGAGGAGAGAGAGGGGTGAAAAGAGAAAGGGGCGAGAGGAGAGAGAGAGGAGAGAGGAGAGAGGGATGAGGGACGAGAAGATAGAGTGGGGCGAAAAGATAGAGAGGGGCGAGAAGATAGAGGGGGGAGAGAGGAGAGAAGAGAGAGAGGGACGAAAAGATAGAGATGGGCGAGAAGATAGAGAGGGGCGAGAGGAGAGAGAGTGTAGAGAGGAGAGAGAGGGTAGAGAGGAGAGAGTGGAGAGAAGATTGAGAGGGGTGAGAAGATGAGAGGGGCGAGTAGATAGGGGAGAGAAGATAGAGATGGAGAGAGGAGAGAGAGGGGCGATAAGATAGAGAGGGGCGAGAGGAGAGAGGGGAGAGGAGAGAGAGGGGTGAGAAGATAGAGAGCTGGTGAGAGGAGAGAGAGGGGTGAGAAGATAGAGAGGGAAGTGAGGAGAGAGAGGGGCAAGAAGATAGAGAAGGGCGAGAAGATAGAGAGGGGCTAGAGGAGAGAGAGGGGAGAGAAGAGAGAGAAGATAGAGAGGAGAAAGAGGAGAGAGAGGGGTGAGAAGATAGAGAAGGGCGAGAAGACAGAGAGGGGAGAGAGGAGAGAGAGGTGATTGAGGGGAGAGATGAGAGAGAGGGACGAGAATATAGAGAGGGGCGAGAAGATAGAGAGGGGTGAGAGGAGAGAGAGGGGTGAGAAGATAGAGAGGGGAGAGAGGAGTTAGAGGGGCGAGAAGATAGAGAGGGGAGAGAGGAGAGAGAGGAGAGAGGAGAGAGAGGGGTGAGAAGATAGAGAGGGGAGAAAGGAGAGAGAGGGGAGAGAGGGGAGAGAAGATAGAGAGGAGAAAGAGGAGAGAGAGGGGTGAGAAAATAGAGAGGGGTGAGAGGAGAGAGGTGCGAGAGGAGAGAGAGAGGAGAGAGGAGAGAGAGGGGTGAGAAGATAGAGAGGGGTGAGAGGAGAAAGGGTAGAGAAGATAGAGAGGAGAGAGAGGAGAGAGGAGATAGAGAGGAGAAAGAGGAGAGAAAGGGGTGAGAAGACTGAGAAGGGCAAGAAGATAGAGAGGGGAGAGAGGAGAGAGAGGTGATTGAGGGGAGAGATGAGAGAGGGACGAGAATATAGAGAGGGGCGAGAAGATAGAGAGGGGTGAGAGGAGAGAGAGGGGTGAGAGGAGAGAGGGGAGAGAAGATAGAGAGCGGAGAGAGGAGAGAGAGGGGTGAGAAGAGAGAGGGGCGAGAAGAGAGAGAGAGGAGAGAGGAGAGAGAGGGATGAGGGACGAGAAGATAAAGAGGGGCGAGAAGATAGAGAGGAGAGAGAGGAGAGAGGAGAGAGAGGGACGAGAAGATAGAGAAGGGCGAGAAGATAGAGAGGGGTGAAAGGAGAGAGAGGGTAGAGAGGAGAGAGAGTGTAGAGAAGAGAGAGAGTGGAGAGAAGATTGAGAGGGGTGAGAAGATGAGAGGTGCGAGAAGATAGAGAGGGGAGAGAGGAGAGAGAGGGGAGAGAGGAGAGAGAGAGTTGAGAGGAGAGAGAGGGGAGAGACGATTGAGAGGGGTGAGAAGATGAGAGGGGAGAGAGGAGAGAGAAGAGAGAGAGGGGCGAGAAGATAGAGAAGGGGGAGAAGATAGAGAGGGGAGAGAGGAGAGAGAGGAGAGAGAGGAGGAGAGAGGGGAGAGAAGATAGAGAGGAGAAAGAGGAGAGAGAGGGGTGAGAAGATAGAGATGGGCAAAAAGATAGAGAGGGGCGAGAGGAGAGAGAGGGGAGAGAGGAGAGAGAGGGTTGAGAGGAGAGAGAGGGGAGAGAAGATAGAGAGGGGCGAGAGGAGAGAGAAGAGCGAGAGGAGAGAGGGGAGAGAAGATAGAGAGCAGAGAGAGGAGAGAGAGGTGCGAGAGGAGAGAGAGGGGTGAGAAGATAGAGAGGAGAGAGAAGGGAGAGAAGATAGAGACAGGCGAGAGGAGAGAGAGGGGTGAAAAGAGAGAGGGGCGAGAGGAGAGAGAGAGGAGAGAGGAGAGAGGGATGAGGGACGAGAAGATAGAGTGGGGCGAAAAGATAGAGAGGGGCGAGAAGATAGAGAGGGGAGAGAGGAGAGAAGAGAGAGGGACGAAAAGATAGAGATGGGCGAGAAGATAGAGAGGGGCGAGAGGAGAGAGAGTGTAGAGAGGAGAGAGAGGGTAGAGAGGAGAGAGAGGAGGAGAGAGGGGTGAGAAGATGAGAGGGGAGAGTAGATAGGGGAGAGAAGATAGAGATGGAGAGAGGAGAGAGAGGGGCGAGAAGATAGAGAGGGGCGAGAGGAGAGAGGGGAGAGGAGAGAGAGGGGTAAGAAGATAGAGAGCTGGTGAGAGGAGAGATAGGGGTGAGAAGATAGAGAGGGAAGTGAGGAGAGAGAGGGGCAGGAAGATAGAGAAGGGCGAGAAGATAGAGAGGGGTGAGAGGAGAGAGAGGGGAGAGAAGATAGAGAGGAGAAAGAGGAGAGAGAGGGGTGAGAAGATAGAGAAGGGCGAGAATATAGAGAGGGGAGAGAGGAAAGAGAGGTGATTGAGGGGAGAGATGAGAGAGAGGGACGAGAATATAGAGAGGGGCGAGAAGATAGAGATGGGTGAGAGGAGAGAGAGGGGTGAGAAGATAGAGAGGGGAGAGAGGAGTTAGAGGGGCGAGAAGATAGAGAGGGGAGAGAGGAGAGAGAGGAGAGAGGAGAGAGAGGGGTGAGAAGATAGAGAGGGGAGAAAGGAGAGATAGGGGTGAGAGGGGAGAGAAGATAGAGAGGAGAAAGAGGAGAGAGAGGGGTGAGAAAATAGAGAGGGGTGAGAGGAGAGAGGTGCGAGAGGAGAGAGAGAGGAGAGAGGAGAGAGGGGTGAGAAGATAGAGAGGGGTGAGAGGAGAAAGGGTAGAGAAGATAGAGAGGGGAGAGAGGAGAGAGGAGAGAGAGGGACGAGAAGATAGAGAGGGGTGAGAGGAAAGAGAGGGGCGAGTAGATAGAGAGGGGAGAGAAGATAGAGAGGGGCGAGAAGAGAGAGAGAGGAGAGAGGAGAGAGAGGGATGAGGGACGAGAAGATAGAGAGGGGCGAGAAGATAGAGAGGAGAGAGAGGAGAGAGGAGAGAGAGGGACGAGAAGATAGAGAAGGGCGAGAAGATAGAGAAGGGTGAGAGGAGAGAGAGGGTAGAGAGGAGAGAGAGTGTAGAGAAGAGAGAGAGTGGAGAGAAGATTGAGAGGGGTGAGAAGATGAGAGGGGCGAGAAGATAGAGAGGGGCGAGAGGAGAGAGAGGGGAGAGAGGAGAGAGAGGGGTGAGAAGATGAGAGGGGAGAGAGGGGTGAGAAGATAGAGAGGAGAGAGAGGAGAGAGAAGGGAGAGAAGATAGAGACAGGCGAGAGGAGAGAGAGGGGTGAAAAGAGAAAGGGGCGAGAGGAGAGAGAGAGGAGAGAGGAGAGAGGGATGAGGGACGAGAAGATAGAGTGGGGCGAAAAGATAGAGAGGGGCGAGAAGATAGAGGGGGGAGAGAGGAGAGAAGAGAGAGAGGGACGAAAAGATAGAGATGGGCGAGAAGATAGAGAGGGGCGAGAGGAGAGAGAGTGTAGAGAGGAGAGAGAGGGTAGAGAGGAGAGAGTGGAGAGAAGATTGAGAGGGGTGAGAAGATGAGAGGGGCGAGTAGATAGGGGAGAGAAGATAGAGATGGAGAGAGGAGAGAGAGGGGCGAGAAGATAGAGAGGGGCGAGAGGAGAGAGGGGAGAGGAGAGAGAGGGGTGAGAAGATAGAGAGCTGGTGAGAGGAGAGAGAGGGGTGAGAAGATAGAGAGGGAAGTGAGGAGAGAGAGGGGCAAGAAGATAGAGAAGGGCGAGAAGATAGAGAGGGGCGAGAGGAGAGAGAGGGGAGAGAAGAGAGAGAAGATAGAGAGGAGAAAGAGGAGAGAGAGGGGTGAGAAGATAGAGAAGGGCGAGAAGATAGAGAGGGGAGAGAGGAGAGAGAGAGGAGAGAGGAGAGAGAGGGGTGAGAATATAGAGAGGGGTGAGAGGAGAAAGGGCAGAGAAGATAGAGAGGGGTGAGAGGAAAGAGAGGGGCGAGTAGATAGAGAGGGGAGAGAAGATAGAGAGGGGCGAGAGGAGAGAGAGTGGAGAGACGATTGAGAGGGGTGAGGAATTGAGAGGGACGAGAAGATAGAGAGGGGAGAGAGGAGAGAGAGGGGAGAGATGATAGAGAGGAGAAAGAGGAGAGAGAGGGGTGAGAAGATAGAGATGGGCAAAAAGATAGAGAGGGGTGAGAGGAGAGAGAGGGGAGAGAGGAGAAAGAGGGTTGAGAGGAGAGGGAGGGGAGAGAAGATAGAGAGGGGAGAGAAGATAGAGAGGGGTGAGAAGATAGAGAGGAGAGAGAGGAGAGAGAGGGGAGAGAAGATAGAGAGGGGCGAGAGGAGAGAGAAGGGCAAGAGAAGAGGGGAGAGAAGATAGAGAGCGGAGAGAGGAGAGAGGGGAGAGAGGGACGAGAAGATAGAGAAGGGCGAGAAGATAGAGAGGGGTGAGAGGAGAGAGAGGGTAGAGAGGAGAGAGAGTGTAGAGAAGATTGAGAGGGGTGAGAAGATGAGAGGGGCGAGTAGATAGAGAGGGGAGAGAAGATAGAGATGGAGAGAGGAGAGAGAGGGGCGAGAAGATAGAGAAGGGCGAGAAGATAGAGAGGGGCGAGAGGAGAGAGAGGGGAGAGAGGAGAGAGAGAGTTGAGAGGAGAGAGAGGGTAGAGAGGAGAGAGAGTGTAGAGAAGAGAGAGAGTGGAGAGACGATTGAGAGGGGTGAGAAGATGAGAGGGGCGAGAAGATAGAGAGGGGAGAGAAGAGAGAGAGGAGAAAGAGGAGAGAGAGGGGTGAGAAGATAGAGATGGGCAAAAAGATAGAGAGGGGCGAGGGGAGAGAGAGGGGAGAGAGGAGAGAGAGGGTTGAGAGGAGAGAGAGGGGAGAGAAGATAGAGAGGGGCGAGAGGAGAGAGAAGAGCGAGAGGAGAGAGGGGAGAGAAGATAGAGAGCGGAGAGAGGAGAGAGAGGTGCGAGAGGAGAGAGGGGTGAGAAGATAGAGAGGAGAGAGAGGAGAGAGAAGGGAGAGAAGATAGAGACAGGCGAGAGGAGAGAGAGGGGTGAAAAGAGAGAGGGGCGAGAGGAGAGAGAGAGGAGAGAGGAGAGAGGGATGAGGGACGAGAAGATAGAGTGGGGTGAAAAGATAGAGAGGGGCGAGAAGATAGAGAGGGGAGAGAGGAGAGAAGAGAGAGGGACGAAAAGATAGAGATGGGCGAGAAGATAGAGGGGGCGAGAGGAGAGAGAGTGTAGAGAGGAGAGAGAGGGGAGAGAAGAGAGAGAAGATAGAGAGGAGAAAGAGGAGAGAGAGGGGTGAGAAGATAGAGAAGGGCGAGAAGATAGAGAGGGGAGAGAGGAGAGAGAGAGGAGAGAGGAGAGAGAGGGGTGAGAAGATAGAGAGGGGTGAGAGGAGAAAGGGCAGAGAAGATAGAGAGGGGAGAGAGGAGAGAGGAGAGAGAGGGACGAGAAGATAGAGAGGGGTGAGAGGAAAGAGAGGGGCGAGTAGATAGAGAGGGGAGAGAAGATAGAAAGGGGCGAGAGGAGAGAGAGGGGAGAGACGATTGAGAGGGGTGAGGAATTGAGAGGGACGAGAAGATAGAGAGGGGAGAGAGGAGAGAGAGGGGAGAGAAGATAGAGAGGAGAAAGAGGAGAGAGAGGGGTGAGAAGATAGAGATGGGCAAAAAGATAGAGAGGGGTGAGAGGAGAGAGAGGGGAGAGAGGAGAGAGAGGGTTGAGAGGAGAGAGAGGGGAGAGAAGATAGAGAGGGGCGAGAGGAGAGAGAAGAGCGAGAGGAGAGAGGGGAGAGAAGATAGAGAGCGGAGAGAGGAGAGAGAGGGGCGAGAGGAGAGAGAGGGGTGAAAAGATAGAGAGGAGAGAGAGGAGAGAGAGGGGAGAGAAGATAGAGAGGGGCGAGAGGAGAGAGAGATGAGAGAGGGGAGAGAGTGTAGAGAGGAGAGAGAGGGTAGAGAGGAGAGAGAGTGGAGAGAAGATTGAGAGGGGTGAGAAGATGAGAGGGGCGAGTAGATAGGGGAGAGAAGATAGAGAGGGGAGAGAGGAGAGAGAGGGGCGAGAAGATAGAGAGGGGTGAGAGGGGAGAGAGGGGAGAGAAGATAGAGAGGAGAAAGAGGAGAGAGAGGGGTGAGAAGATAGAGAAGGGCAAGAAGATAGAGAGGGGAGAGAGGAGAGAGAGGGGAGAGAGGGGAGAGAAGATAGAGAGGAGAAAGAGGAGAGAAAGGGGTGAGAAGATTGAGAAGGGCAAACAGATAGAGAGGGGAGAGAGGAGAGAGAGGAGATTGAGGGGAGAGAGGAGAGAGAGGGACGAGAATATAGAGAGGGGCGAGAAGATAGAGAGGGGTGAGAGGAGAGAGAGGGGAGAGGAGAGAGAGGGGTGAGAAGATAGAGAGGGGAGAAAGAAGAGAGAAGGGAGAGAGGGGAGAGAAGATAGAGAGGAGAAAGAGGAGAGAGAGGGGTGAGAAAATAGAGACGTGTGAGAGGAGAGAGTTGCGAGAGGAGAGAGAGAGGAGACAGGAGAGAGAGGGTTGAGAAGATAGAGAGGGGCGAGAGGAGAAGGGGGAGAGAAGATGAGAGGGGAGAGAAGATAGAGATGGAGAGAGGAGAGAGAGGGGCGAGAAGATAGAGAGGGGCGAGAGGAGAGAGAGGGGTGAGAAGATAGAGAGTGAAGAGAGGAGAGAGAGGGGCGAGAAGATAGAGAGGGGCGAGAGGAGAGAAGGGAGAGAAGATAGAGAGGGGAGAGAGGAGAGAGGGGCGAGAGGAGAGAGAGGGGTGAGAAGATGAGAGGGGAGAGAAGATAGAGAGGGGAGAGAGGAGAGAGAGGGGCGAGAAGATAGAGAGGAGAGAGAGGAGAGAGGAGAGAGAGGGGCGAGAAGATAGAGACGGTAGAGAGGAGGCTGGTGTCTATCAGGAAGAGCACACAGTCGAGCCCGAGGTGTCCTGCTCGACGCAGCAGGGTGAAGGTCAGCTCCCTCCAGGACAGCGAGGCCGGGCCGAACAGCAGTTTCTGCACTGCCTTCAGGCGAAAGGTGTCCACCCGGCTACGGATGTCGATAAGTCCTTGCCCTCCGTCCTCTCTGGGCAGATAGAGGACGCCCCTCCACAGCCAGTGCAGTCCGTCCCAGAAGAAGTCGAGGAGCGTGGCCTGCAGCTCCTCGACCAGTCGGGCTGGTGGCTCCAGGCACACCAAGCGATGCCACAACATCGAAGCCACCAGGGTGTTGACAATCAGAACCCGGCCTCTGTAGGAGATCTGGGGGAGCAGCCAGCGCCAGCGGTCCAGACGACCTTTCACTTTTTCCAGGAGCCCCTCCCAGTTCTTTTTCACGCTGGCCTCGTCCCCCAGGTGCACCCCCAGGTATTTGAGTCCCCCTCAGGTCCAGCTGAGCCTCTCTGGCAAGACTGGGGGACCCATCTCGCTCTACTCCCCCAGGAGTAGGGCGCTACTCTTGGCCCAGTTTACTTTGGCTGATGATAGCCGCTGGAAATCACTCAAAGTTGTCTGTAGCGCCCTGACATCCTGTTCTCCTCCAACCACAACCATGATGTCATCAGCGTACGCCGAGATCTTGACAGTGGAATCGGGGCAGCCCGGGATGGACAGGCCCCTGATGACCCGGCGCAGCTGATGTAGCAGAGGCTCAATGGCAAGGGAGTAGAGCATTCCTGAGAGTGCACAGCCCTGCCTGATTCCCCTCCACACTGGAAACGGAGCACTCAGCCCTCCGTTGACCTTTAGCACACTGAAGATGTCACTAAACAGCACCTGAATCATGGCAACAAAGATGGGGCTGAACCCTTAGGACCTCATGGTCCTCCACAAATACTGATGTTCAACCCTATCAAAGGCCTTTTCCTGGTCTAACGAAATGAGACCAGTATCTTAACCCAATAGTCTGGAGGTGGCCAAAACATCTTGAATCAGAAATATGTTATCAAAGATTGACCTTCCGGGCACGCAGTACAATTGGTCGGAGTGCACCACGGACCCTAGCACCACCTTCAGCCTGTTGGCCAGAGCCTTGGACAGGATTTTATAATCCACACACAGCAGGGCAACAGGTCTCCAGTTCTTAATGTTATACAGGTCCCCTTTCTTGGGCAGCAGGGTGACAACAGCTCTCCTGCAACTCAGTGGCAGGTCCCCCTGCTCCAGACTTTCCAAATATACATCGAGCAGGTCAGGACCCAGCACAGCCCAGAAGGCACGATAGAATTCGGCTGGCAGGTCATCGAGACCAAGGGTCTTGCCATTGCTCAAGCCACTGAGTGCAGTGGAGAGCTCCTCCAGGGAGAGAGGCCTCTCCAGCCCTGCCCTCTCCTCTTCGGGGACCTGTGGAAGGTCTTCAAGGAACCTGCGTGTGCGGACCGAGTCCTCACTAGCCTCGCTGGAGAAGAGCGCTTTGTAGAACTGCACGGTCCTCTCCTGGATCTGCCCGGCCTCGTGCAGCTCCTGCCCTGTCTCCGAGCGCAGGCAGTGGATTTGCCGGCTCTGGCCCGGTTTCTTCTCTAGGCCGAAGAAGTAGCGAGTCGGGGCGTCTACATGTGATGCACTCTGAACCCTAGAATTTATTAGAGCTCCTTGTACTTTTGTGTCCAGAAGGCCAATGAGTGATGCTTTTTGGGTGTGGAGGTCATCAATTAGCCTCCTGTCTGCACGACACTCTAGAGCCTGGTGGAGCTCCAGAATGTCTCTCTCCAGAGCCTTCATGGACTCACGGATAACTCTCATGACACTTCCAGTGTACTGCTGGCAGAACTGGCAAATCTGCACCTTGCCAATATCCCACCACTGCCTCAGGGAGACAAAGTGGGCTTTCTGACTCCTCCACTGCTGCCAGAAGAACACCAGGCAGTCACAGAAGTGAGCATCGTCAAGCAGCTGGGTATTAAAGTGCCAGTAGGCACTGTGGGACCTCACTGATGGCACAGCGACTGTGCAGACAGTGAGACAGTGGTCCGACAGGCCCACTGGACAGATGGAGCACTGCTTGACGATGCTGTAATGATGTTTACGGCAGTAGAATCGGTCTAGCCTGGCCAGAGAGAGGGTATTCCCCCTGACCTGGGCCCAGGTGTACTGCCTCGTGTCCCCATGACATCTCCTCCAGATGTCAGTGAGGTCAGACTTGACGAGGATCCTGCGCAGCTCCCTGGCCAACGGGCCATGTGGCTCTGCGTGATTCCTGTCCAGTGTGCTGCTCTCTGTGCAGTTGAAATCCCCCCCAGGAAGACCAGCTCTTCAGGCTGGCAGGTCGCCAGTGCAGTCTCAAGCTCCCTGAAGAGGGTGACCCTCTCCCCGCCGTCGGTGGGTGCGTAAACGTTAATAAAAACAATGGATTTCTTCCCGAGAACTACTCGCACGAGTAGCAAGCGACCCTTCACCACCTCCTGGACGGCGATAGAGAGGGGCTTGAACCCCACAGAGAACAGCACCGCGACCCCCGCGCTCACAGGGGACCCGTGACTGTACACGATGTCCCCCTGCCACTCCGCTGCCAGGCGACGATGTTGGAGCTGTCGGTGTGGGTCTCCTGCAGGAAAGTCACCTGCAGGCTCTTTTTTTTGATAATCTCCAACACCGCAGCTCGCTTCAAAGCCCTCCGGCACACATTGGTGTTCAAACTCCCTCTTCTAATGTCGCCCATGTTTGCGGAAAAGAAAAAAAGAAAGAACATAAAACACGAACAGATCGGCCAGATCGGTAGACTGCAGGAAAATGACTATCCCTCCACTCATGCGGGAAGCGGACCTGATGTTCCTGCAGCCCACAACCTCCCCGACTGCAAGAATGCACCACTCCAGCGGACAGAACTCCGCAGGGGAGATTTTCACACCATGGCGTCGAGTTAGTTTCTCAAAGGAGAGGTCTGGAGGATCAGAGCCTCCAGAACCAGCCATGATGAGAAAATAAACCCCGCTTTTCCCCAAAAAAGACAGAAAAACACAAAACCAGTGAAGAAACACCGCCACATGATCAAACCCACCGAAACTCCACCCACTCACTCCCTCAGTCTCGCGAAAAACACACAGAGAGAGAGGGGGGTTCATACAGACACTGACTGGACACTGCAGTACATTAACACTGCACTGAGAGAGAGAGCGGTTAATACAGACACACTGACTGGACACTCCAGTACATTAACACTGCACTGAGAGAGAGAGGGGTTAATACACACACACTGACTGACACTCCAGTACATTAACACTGCACTGAGAGAGAGAGGGGTTAATACACACACACTGACTGGGCACTCCAGTACATTAACACTGCACTGAGAGAGAGAGAGGGGTTAATACACACACACTGACTGGACACTCCAGTACATGAACACTGCACTGAGAGAGAGAGGGGTTAAGACAGACACACTGACTGGACACTCCAGTACATTAACACTGACCTGAGAGAGAGAGGGGTTCATACAGATGGAGTGAGAGAGAACCTTTATTTCTCTGGTTATGATCTGGTGTGTTTCTGGTGTGGGTGGCGGGTGGTAATGATTAACAGGGGAGAGAGGCGTGTCTCACTGCGGTGGCACACCTGATGGCAGCCCCCTGTCTGGGCAGCAGCGCGCCGAGAGCACAGACGAACCGCAGACGTGCAGCTCAGCTCCGCCACAGTGAAACAGGACGAGGCAGTTGTCCTGTGGCCTCAACCAGCTTGTGTCTCTTGAAAGCAGGAGATTCATAGTGAGGCTGGAGGTGAGTCTGACAGTAAGAGGCCAGACACACCAGACAGGATTTCACAGCTCCCCTCTGTCTCCCAGTGCAGACATCACACAGCACATCTCCAGGGCCAGCAGGACTGTGAGCAGGAGGAGGACCACTGAGCCCTGTCTCCTTCAGTTTCTCCACCACTTCAGCCAGGATGGTGTTTCTGTGAAGATCAGGTCTTGGGGTGAAGGTCTGTCTGCACTGGGGGCAGCTGTAGATCCCAGTCTGATCTTCCTGATCCCAGCAGTTCTTAATACAGCCCATACAGTAACTGTGTCCACAGAGCAGAGCCACTGGATCCTTCAGCAAATCCAGACACACTGAGCAGCTGAACTGGTCCTGAGAAACTGAAATACTGCCTTCTGCCATTTTTCTGACAAGTAGAAACTGCACAGAGAGGAGCAGTAGAGACGGAGCTGCAGTGAGGCTGTTTCTAGTGAAACGAAACTGATCTCTGAGTTTCACTTCCTGGATCTGCACAGAGCTGCGGGGGTGTGATTATTAGGGGGTGTGGTTGCTAGGGGTGTGATTAGGGTTGTCAGGGGGCGTGGTGAAACAGGACGCGGCACACGCGCTCAAACAGCAGCGAGGGACACGCGTGACGAAACGAGCCGAGAGGAAGTCGAGGAGTCTGGGACATGTCACCATCCCCACCCCTCCTCTAGGGGGCGCTCCGGTCCTCTCCGATGTCCCCTGGTGACGGGCCCCTGCCCCCAGTCCTGCCCCTCCCGCTGTTCCGGGCTCAGCACTGGGAAGACCCGCCTGCCAGCAGCTCCAGGAGAGCCCCGACGGCACGGGCTTCACCCCGACTTCACCCTGACCCCTGACCCGGGGCTCGCAGCGCCTGGTTCGAGTCCCTGTCCCTGCCCCGGATCCCGTTCCGGATCGGAACCCGTCTGTCTCGGATGGACCCCCCGGCTCCTGTTTCAATAAGTTTGAAACATTTATTTTCATTCTCTAGGAATCTGAAAAGTGCAAAAGCAAGTGAACGTTTGTTCTATGTCAAAAATAATCTTCTTATATAATTTCCTTCATCACCTCTGGCGGTTAATTGTTTTTTTTCTGATTGTGTCTTTTTCCTCTTGTACTGGTCTCTGCTCCTCTAGTTGTAGTTGTACCTGTAAATTCTTTAAACACTGAATCATTAAAAAAAAACAAAAACAGCCCTGCTCAACCTCCTCAATCTCATCATGACAGCCGGCTGTTTCCCCGAGGCCTGGAACCAAGGACTGATCACGCCCATCTGTAAGAGTGGAGACAGACTCCATCCCAACAACTACCGGGGCATCTGTGTGAACAGTAACCTGGGGAAGGTATTCTGCAGTATCCTGAACACATGAATACTGGCCTTCCTTACTGAACACAGTGTCCTGAGCAAGAGTCAGATTGGCTTCTTGCCAGATCACCGCACATCTGATCACATTTACACCCTACACACACTGATAGACAAACACGTCCACCAGAAACACAAAGGAAATATTTTTGGCTGCTTTGTCGATTTCGAAAAAGCATTTGACTCGATTTGGCGTGAAGGACTCTTTTACAAAGCCCTCCAAAGTGGTGCAGAAGACAAACTCCACAACGTCAATGTGCTCAGAGAACACATCCCAATCAGATCTTATGATGTTGGCACAGCTTTGCACCACATGCATATTATATTTGGAAGAACAAAGATAAAATAATAATAGTAATTGCTGACACTTATATAGCGCTTTTCTGGACACTCCACTCAAAGCTCTTTACAGGTATTGGGGATCCCCTCCACCACCACCAGTGTGCAGCCCCACCTGGATGATGCACCAGTACACTCACCACACACCAGCTCTCAGTGGGGAGGAGAGCAGAGGGAAGCCAGTTCAGAGAGGGGGGTTATTAGGAGGCCATGATTGGTAAGGGCCAATGGGAAATTTGGCCAAGACACCCCTACTCTTTTCGAGAAACACCCTGGGATTTTTAATGACCACAGAGAGTCATTAAAAATCCCAGGGTCTCATCCGAAGGACGGCGCCTGTTTTACACTATAGTGTCCCCGTCACTACACTGGGGCATTAGGACCCACACAGAGCGCAGGGAGAGAGCGCCCCCTGCTGGCCCCACTCACACCTCTCCCAGGAGTCTCCCCTCCAGGTACTGGCCAGGCTCCCCCTGCTGGGCTCCAGTGGGCTGGGAGCTGGGAGAGAGCGCCCCCTGCTGGGCTCCAGTGGGCTGCCAGTTGTGAGCTGCAGAGTGACCTGGCTGCTGTCCAGATCAAAACGTGCCAAACCTTTGGAAAGAACTAATAATGCAATTGGAGACTTGTCGATTGAGGTAATACGGCACATCTTGAGAGCTACATAGCTCAGTAGCTACGGCGAGCAATGAAGAGATTCGGAGCGCCTAAAAGCTGTTTTTGCAGAGGTTCATCCCCTTCCACCCAAACCCACCCGTTTGGACATAACTTCTACAGAGGAGACAGCTCTAAAGTCAGGACTCCGCGACCTGGCAGTGGTGTTTTGTGGCTGTAAGTGACTGAACACGCGGTCTCAGAAGTGGTGAAAAGACCGACCCCCGACTAACGCCAAGCGTCCGCACGTCAGTACAAGACTTGAACTTGCGAAAGCATTTTTTGCTGAGGGGCAGAATCAGAGAATGTGGGGGCAGGAAGGAGGTGATGTGATGGTCAGGGGTGCTGCAGCAGAACCTTGAACCTGAACTTGAACTTTATTGCCATATGTAACCGGTACTGGTCCAATGGAATTCTTACTGACAGGAAGTCTCTCGATTGTAAAACAGGTGTAAAAAACAAAACAAAGTGCAGACAGTGCATCAAGACAATATAGAAACAAACAACAGACAATGTGCAAGTAAACATGTAGACAGTTTGAATGTAAACAATACAGACGTGTAAACAGTGACTGGAGATGTGCGATAGATAAGAAATCACAATGAGGTGGATGTGATGGTGTAGCTGTGGTCCGAGGGGGATGGCTAAATGTGTTCGCCAGTCTCACTGCTTGTGGATAGAAGCTATTGAAGAATCTAGTGGTAAGTGTCCGTATGCTCTTATATCTCTTGCCTGAGGGCAGTGGGGTGAAGAGCTCATGCCCGGGGTGGTGACTGTCCTCTGTGATGGCCAGAATTCTACCACGGCAGCGGTCCCCATAGAGCTGTTTAATCTCGGTGAGACCGCAGCCGATGATCTTCTGGGCCATATTGACCATTCTCTGCAGTGCCTTTCTTTCTCGTGAAGAGGTGTTGCCATACCACACGGTGATCCCGTTGGTGAGGACGCTCTCGATGGTGCAGCGGTAGAAGTTCACCAACACATGTATTGGCATCCCCCAGCGCTTGAGGCACCTCAAGAAATAAAGGCGCTGCTGAGCCTTCTTCATGATAGAGTCAGTGTTCACAGTCCAGGTTAGATCTTTAGAGATGTGAATTCCCAAAAACCTAAAGCTGGTGACTGTTTCCACTTCCGTTCCATCAATACTGAGTGGGCTGTGAGTGTGTGGCCTGTGTCTCCGAAAGTCCACTATTAGCTCTTTCGTTTTCTTTACGTTCAAGTCCAGGTTATTGCTATGACACCACCTAAGCAGCTGTACGACTTCATCCCTGTAAGTGGACTCATCATCATCACTGATCAGTCCTATTATAGTGGTGTCATCAGCAAACTTAATGATGTGGTTGTTGCTGTGTCTTGCTGTGCAGTCGTGAGTGAACAGGGAGTACAACCTTGGACTCAGACAGCAGCCTTGTGGGGTTCCAGTGCTCAGGGTGAGTGGTGTTGATGTTTTATTGCCTATCCGCACCACCTGTGGTCTCTCGACAAGAAAGTCCAGCAGCCAGTTGCAGACAGAGGTGCACAGACCTAATCCCCTGAGCTTTGTCACCAGTTGACTGGGTATGATGGAATTGAATGCTGAACTGTAGTCCACAAACAGCATTCTCACATACAAGTTCTTAGTGTCCAGGTGTTCCAAGGCTGTATGCAGAGCCAGGGAGACAGCATCATCCACTGATCTGTTGTTCTGGTAGGCGAACTGCAAGGGGTCCAGGGACTCTGTGATGGAGGAGTTGATGTGTGACAACACCAGCTTCTCCAGGCATTTCATCACCACAGATGTTAATGGTGGTGATGAAACACCACCAACATTGTTTTTACCACATTGTTGTCATAGAGAAATTTTAGTCAAGCGGTTTAATTTATGTGCATAATAAAATGTATTTCTAAGAAAATATGTAACAGCTCGAAGTTCGATACTCATTTTGTCAACAGTGTTTTCCCGCGGTACAGCGCTGCGTCACGAAGCGAACAAAGTGAAATATTTCAGATGCGGTCGGAGAGGGCGGTACTGAGAGTCCTGAACTGGACGTTTCTCAGGTTGTTCTGAGAGTTTGGACACGGCTAAGATTAAAACAAAAGTTGAACAAGTAACAAATTGTAGCGCGTTTTGTTCCAATACAGAGGAACTAAAATAAGCTAAATGAAATATATTTATATATTGTACATGCCAAAGTTTCACAAATAATCCCTCAGATAATGATGTTGAATACACAAACTGCCGAAGCAGTGCAGTCTCTCGTGTTTCAGGTTAGTTTATATATATTAAACACAGCTGAACACAACACCAGGAATGAGTTTAACTTCACTTCTTACTAGAACAGCAGGTCTGTCGCCATCTTCTAACCCGCTTGCTCTAGGGAGCGTCTCACAATTACCACACTAACCAGCGCACAAGGGAATGTGTTAAAACTACCTCTCACGACACAGTCCCTCTGTGGACAGAGAATCATCCATATGAAATGTCCAAACGACAGGACAGAACACAAGACTGACACGGAGCACAAGTTTCTGTCCGTGAAGAAAAAAACTCGCCGCTACCAACAAACTTTTGGGCTTCATATGAAGGAAAGCGGAGCTTTCACTGGCCCATTACCAAACTTCATTGGGAAATAAAATAAAGAAAAGACTAGAAAGAAACATCCACTTTTCCCTGGATCACGATCAGAGATCAAATAAAACGTCTCTCACAAACTACCACAGTAAAAATAAACCCCAAACGAACATAAAATACCGAATATAGTCATGTATCCCTGTATTAAAGGGAGCCGAGTATAAGACTGGCTGGAGCTGCTCACAGACACAGCGCTGGTGATAAACTACAACTCCCATAACCACCCTGAGCCACTTCCTGTCTGCGTCACAGTCCCTATTCCTCCAGGCTGTGGTGACGTCAGCGGGTCCCTCCCCGTTCTGGCAGCTTCACGGTCACCGGCGCGCACAGGAGAGACTCACACGGGATTTCATTTTTAAAAGTTTATTTTCTCAAAAATTAGAAAAAAAAACACGGGAGGGTTTCCAGAGATATTTACAAGTCAGGAGTACAGCAGGCTGGTAGCGAGTTATCTCGCCCTCTCTCGTACATGTTATTTTTCCCCATCTAATTTTTTTAATATAACGCATTTAAACACGACACAACACGTACATGTTATTTTCCCCGTTTAAATGTGTTATAGTAAATAAAAAATTTAAACACGACAAACATCATCATTTCTACAATTACTACTATATTTCTGACCTCACAGTAAACCCGTCTCCCAGTGTGAGCAGTGGACAGAGAGCTGGGAGAGAGTCAGCCTGTGTTCATGAGTCAGTGACGGGTTTAATCTCCACACTGACAGCAGGCAGCAGCTCAAGGGCTTTATTACGATCCTCAGTCCAGAAGACAGGATAGATCTTCTCCCCCTGAGGGAAGACCATGTCAGTGAAAGTGTAGACATGAGCTCTGGACTCCACTGTGTAAAAGGAGACCTTCCTCTCCTCAATATCCACACACACCCCCAGCTTCCTGGGCCGCAGACTGAGGGGGAGAGGGGTCACAGGGTCAGTGAGAGCAGAGAAACCAGGGTTATAGTCCAGACACCAGTAACCCTGCTGGGGAGAGAAGCTGATCCCCCCTTTCCTCTCTGCAGACTCTCTGGTCACTCCTATTCTCCACAGGTCATTCACCTCCACCTCCCAGTAGTGTCTCCCTGAGGTGAAGGCCTCCCTGCTCACGACACAGCGCCAGAGATCAAACCTGTGAGGATTGTCAGAGAGACTCTTCCACTGTCCCAGTCTCACTCTCATCCTCTGTCCCAGTCTCACTCTCTTCCCATCCTCAGACAGGCTGAGCCCCCAGTGAGCTGTATCAGGGTCCAGAGTCACAGCAGCTGGGGAATAAAACACAAACATCACAACAGGCTCCTGCCGATCACAGTCCAACTCAACTCCATCAGACAGTGAAATGTCTTTGTCCCCAAACACACCGAGAGAGAAACACCAGTCAGTTACTAATGACTGCTCTTCCCTTCCAGAGAAACAACATCTTCTTCACTGTTTCACTAGTGTTACACATGGGAGTGATCCCCAATATCCTCTAAATACAAACATTAAACACTTGTTTTCACAGCGATGAAGCTTTATTTTTTTAAACGACATTATTAATAAACACAGGACCGACCGGACTGCAGGAGAAACTACAGCCCGACCACTCGCTTTCAAACACTTCACAACCCACCACAGCGACCTGTATACTGTAAGAAACTGGACAGCCTGTCTGTTAAACCGGTTTATTTCAAATCCCAGTTCAGCAGCTCGTTCATCTTCTCTGAGACCATTTTCCTGACGACGCAGAATAAAAAAGTGCTGAATTCAAAGACTGTGTAATGCAAGTTTTTACAGAAAAAAAATATAATGGAAAAAGCAAAACCTTGCTGAAATATAAGAAAGCCTTCCCACTTACTTTGAAAATGCGAAGAAATATCCAAAGTATTCAGTTTAAAGCAGAAATAACACATCCAGAAACCCGGAGAGAAAGACGAGAGAAACAGAGGCGCTCATACTGACTTCAGACTGCTCGCGCTCACTGTCCGCCTCTCTGATAGGAGACACCAGCTGTCAATCAGTGAGCTCTGACCACTGAGAGATGGGGGCCGGGCTTATACATGCCCAGAGCGAATGGGGGTTTTAATCGATTCAAGAAGTTTATTCGCATGACTAAAGAATACTGACTTAATACTCTCCTCATACTTAATACTTCAGTGTAAACTATTAATACTTAATACTGAGTAAATACTCCCCTTTGCCTGTCTGCCTGTCAATCTAGTGAAGATCAAAGATATTCTTATCAGCTCTTATTTTTGGACTCCTGGAGCCTAGAAAGGCTGACACAGTCACCTACATGAATTTATAAAAACACCGGCAGCCATATCACCCTGCAACTCACAACTGGCAGCCCACTGCAGCTCAGCAGGTGTGAGCCTGGTCAGTACCTGGATGGGAGACCTCCTGGAAAAAACTAAGGCTGCTGCTGGAAGAGGTGTGAGTGGGGCCAACAGGGGGTGCTCACCCTGCAGTCTATGTGGGTCCTAATTCCCCAGTATAACGATGGGGACATGATACTGTAAACAGGCGCTGTCCTGTGGATGAGACTTAAAACCAAGGTCCTGTGTGGTCATTAAAAATCCCAGGGTGTTTCTTGAAAAGAGTCGGGGTTTAACCCTGGTGTCCTGGCTAAATTTCCCCCTGGCATGTCTGAGCTGCTCTGAGGAAAACAGGCCACATAGACACTGACTGACTTCATGTCACTGAAACACTGTCATTAAAAAGAGATATCAGAATTAATTACCCCCTGTCCTGAGAGGAGGGCAATTCTCAACTCAATACTCTACTGCTCCTTCCTTTCACAGTGCTGGCATGAGTAACTGAACTTCTTATTTTGGCAGGAAATACATTATTTATTGTATTACTCTTGGCCTAGGAATAGTCCCTCAATTCAAATTACATATCCCCTTCTGTTATAGTAGTTTTTTTCACACATAGATTCTTAGACACACAGTCACTGTGTCACACTAAGGAGATAAAGACCTGTCTGATATGGAAACACAGAAGCTAAATTTACTCCCCCTGCCCTGTAAAGAAACACCCAAATCTGAGGTAAAAACCCCAATCTCTACTGACAGTAGTGATTAATGAGCTGATGTTGAAATGACTGATCTATTCTGAGACAAACACTCCACTGAGTCTCTTACTGAACCCCCATCACTGCAGCCTGTCTCAGTAGAGCTCACAGCTCTCAGATTTATTCTCCAGATCAATCACAGCCTCAGGGAGCGCAGTGGGAAGGGTCTGATTTCCTAGCGCAGCACAGTGGGAAAAAGACAAAGTGTAGCTACAGTTTCCCTGGAAAAGCAATGCAAAAGAGGGAAGAAACACCAAACAAGATGAAAAAGGCCACAAACTGTACAAAAAGAAAAACAATCCTTACCATGGAGAAAAACACAAAAATAATCCTTATATTGCAGAAAAAACCTCACCCTACTTCCAAGGATTTAGCACCTGCTTTAAAGCCCTTTAAGAGAAATAGTGCTTCTCTTGTGCCTTCAGACAAGCCTGACCAGACCTGCCTTCACTCCCCTTTTATACACTGCAGGGCTGTATAGACTGAAACACACACTGAGACTGGGGAGCATATGGGGAAAAACATTCATGCCCAGATGAAAATAAACTCTTCTTACTTGATACATCCTCCTGTAAATCAGGATATATAAAACAGAGAAAAATGGGGTTTGTTGTGTGTTCTGTGTTTTGGCCTAGTCTTACAAGACGTACGGTAATCTGAAAAAGGGCACTGCTGTTAGGAGACATACGGTAGTTAAACAAGTACAGGCAGCAAAAATTGTCCCCAGGTACAAGGATGTGTTTACAGGGATTCAAATCTAGTTTATGTCATTTTCAGAGAGGAAACTGTTTTTTAAACATGGAATGGGAAGATATTTTTTTAAAACCCAGAGTAAGAGAGGACAGCAAGCTGCAGGAGAGCCCAGAGTAAGAGAGAGAGAGACAGAGGACAACAAGCTGCAGGAGAGCCCAGAGTAAGAGAGAGACACAGAGGACAACAAGCTGCAGGAGAGCCCAGAGTAAGAGAGAGAGAGACAGAGGACAGCAAGCTGCAGGAGAGCCCAGAGTAAGAGAGAGAGAGAGACAGAGGACAGCAAGCTGCAGGAGAGCCCAGAGTAAGAGAGAGAGAGAGACAGAGGACAATGACCGACACTAACAGAAAGATTACAGCAGCTGAGAAATGAGCAGAGACTGTTTTTTTTATATTTTCTGAACTGCAAAAGGTGAAGATGTTGCTGTCATTTTTTTCATGTATAACGGTCATGTACCCTAGGATTTGGACAGCTGATTGTTACTGGCTCTGCTCCTGATTCCTCCTGATATTTCACATTTATTCTCAAAATCCAGGGTCACAGGCTCTGCAAAATTCAGCCTGAAGACCCTCACGAAGGAGTGACACTGACAAAGGAGTGAGCAGAGCTCACAGGACATGGCCTTTGGGTAGAACGAGTTTTGGAACACCTTCAGCCCCTCTGGAAGAACTTTCTGCTGGCCACTAGGTGAAGATCTCTTAAGGATCCCAATAGGATTTCATGTACTATATTACAGACGTGACAATGAAATACATCTTCTATTTACCTAACAGGAACAACCAATTAACACTAAAGAGATCGTCTGAGAGTGTATTCAATAACCTCTGACACGAGGGCTTAAAACAGCCCCTGTGTCATCAAGAGGAAACAGACCTACCTGCAGCACTGCAGATCCACTGCCATTCTGAAACACAGAGATACAGACACTGTTAATCACAGTCACACACTGGAACACAGAGATACAGACACTGTTAATCACAGACACACACTGGAGCACAGAGATACAGACACTGTTATTCACAGCCACACACTGGAACACAGAGATACAGACACTGTTAATCACAGACACACACTGGACCACAGAGATACAGACACTGTTAATCACAGTGACACACTGGAACACAGAGATACAGACACTGTTAATCACAGTCACACACTGTAACACAGAGATACAGACACTGTTAATCACAGTCTCACACTGGAACACAGAGACACAGACACTGTGAATCACAGTCACACTCTGGTAATAAGATGTCAGTACAGTCAGTGCTGTCAGTCAGCAGAGTTTCACACAGTGTACATACGTGATTTAGGGATAGGAGCTCGCTTCACAGCATCTACAGAAAGAGAGAGTAGATCTTTATTGTATTAAAGACCTTTCTTGCTTCTTACCTGTTATTATAGCAGAGTTTATCCTACAGTCTGCAGTCAGTTCAGTTCAGGATCCCCAGTCTCCACTGCAGTGTGGATCAGAGTGTCAGTGAGTGTGAGCAGCAGTGGCTGTAAGACTGGAGTCTCACTCAATAAGACTGAGCAGCACAAGGCAATAAGACACACAGACACATCACAGGACACCCTGGAGTCTGGTGCTTGAGCCACTGAGAGATGAGAAATTAACAGTCTGCTGTTAACAACAGTGAGGAATATTTCACATTTAAAGACCAATCATTGATACTGAAAACTGTTCCTTGTTCAGTCAGATGAGTGAAAGTGTTGGCAATTCTCACACAGCCTGAGTGACCCGTCCCCACAGTGACCAGTATCACTGACTGAGATACAGTGATGTCCTGCTCACTGGTCACACTGCCTGATCTCTGGACATCAGCTGGACAGTGAGAGATGACCAGTTACAGTCGATGGTGAGCACATCTCCACACCAGGCCTGATCCAGGAAGACTGACACACAGACAGTGCGCTCCTGTGTTTTTGTGTATGGCTCATGCATTCATCAAGACATCTCAGACAACCTCATCCATCGTACACATGTGTAGAATATAAATAAATAATATATAGTATCTTACAAAAAATGGTAATTGTACCTAATTTTAATACATTAAAATATCTGCTGTCCCAAACACAGAATTTTTCAGAAAAACCTGAATGTAAAACAAGATGCAACCTATTATTTATGATGAGAAAAATGTCCTCGGGTTATATTTCTAGTTCACAATGGTCTAAATCATAGAGTTTAAGGAAAGTGAATAGGTTTATGGAGTGGGAAATATGTCAAATATTTCAAACATAATCTTCTACTTATTTGTATAGAGTGGGAGAGCTGTATAAGCTGTTGCAGGTTGCAAAAGAAAAAGAAGAAGCTAATTCTATGCTGCAAAGTAATGTAAGACAGCAAAATATGCAACATTTCACCTTTGAAGTCTTCATGCATTTCATAGAATTAAACCTCATTTGTTACTTCCAGTATTCCGTTTCCTTGTTTATTTTTTTAATAGAATCTCTTCCATTATGTTTTTAAACAGGTTTTTGCTCCCCTTTCTTTTTAAACCTCTCTCACACTCACTCTGGTGGGACTAGTGAAATAATATTGACACTCCAGTGTCATTCTTAGTGAAACACACCACTGGGTCTCTTAATGACCAGGACCATGTGAGAACACCAGCTGGGCTGAAGAGAAAGACCCCAAAGTTATTACCCCTGACCAGTAAGAGGAGCCCTACAGCTCCAGTAAATACCCCTCTTAAACTAACCATGAGCACCTGACTCTGACATGTCTGAGCTGCTCTGAGGAAAACAGGCTGAACTGTGACCCCAAGCTTCTCTCTGTCTGTGTGTCTGTGTCTCATGGAGAGCAAGCTGGGGTCCTGTATGTGAAAAGATGAATTCCTAATGCAAGAGATTGTATATGGCAAATAAAGAGATCTTGATCTTAAACGTGTGTCATTTTTACCATTTCTGTGACAAGTAGAATTGACACAGCTTTCCAAACATCTGTTCTTCTTGATGTGACACTGCAGGAACATGTCCTGTACAGAGTGTTTGCTCACTCTTTCAACACTGAACAGAATACATTTACGATGACTTATACCTGCTGTTGGCTTCCTGTTACTGTTGGTCCCAGTAAACAGCAAGCCAGCAATGGACAAACTGTGTAACGGGTTGTGTGTCATCCTGAATTCTTTTTCTTTTTGTCTGTCATTCCCCTATCTCTTCACATTCATCTGCGCAAAATACACAGAAATACTGTTTCTTCCCTTTCAACTTATACCTCTCCTGCATTTTACTGTGTAATTCCCAGTTCAAGTGTATTTGATGTCTGCAAACTGTAGTCTAAAAGCGTTTGAGGTTTTTGTGCTTAAAGATTTAGTGACTGACCAACAATAACCTAAGACATTCTGATTTTGGCAGGATATCAAGAACAAATGATGTTGGGTTTTCCTATTGCTCTGTTTGTTCAGACAGATCAAGTCCTGACTGTTTCTTCCTGCTGACCCATCAGCCTGGTTGATGTGTGAAGAGAAGCAGCCATTTCTCAGACAAGACAGAGGCCTACAGGCCCCAGAGGAGCCCCTGTACCAGAGTCACACTGCTGCCGCTCACAAGAGGCTGTGTGTCTGTGAAGCTGCAGGGGAAGAGCAGTGTCATCATACCATCATTATTGTGAGACTGGCTCTGCTCCTGAATATTCCAGTTATTCACAAATCCAGGGTCTCAGACTCTGACACATTCTGACAGATGGAGAATGGCAAAGGGCTGTGGCAAGACGGACTTCCCAAGGAATTCTACACCTGCTTCTGGGACACCCCAGGGGCAGACCTGGTGGAGGTGGAACAAGAGCTCTTCCATCAGCAAAAAGCTTGGACACAGGATGAGGGAAGGTGTCATCTCTCAGCACTTCAGGAGGGGTTCAAAAGATGCTCTGCATGGACATCAAGATCGTGTCCAAGCTACTGGCCATTAGACTGAGGACCGCCCTGCCCCACTTTATCAGCAGCGTCCAGATATGTGTGGTGAGAGGGTGATAAGTCAGCTGGAAAGTTTCAGCTGCTGGACAGGATACTGTACTCTGAAGTGAACAGTAGGGTCAACATGAACAGACATCTTTGGGATTTAATCCCCCAGGAATCTGGAGTAGGACAAGGGTGTCCTCATTCACCTCTTCTCTATGTTCTCATTACAGAGCTGTAGGCAGAGGCACAGGGGAAGTCCTCAAGATCTCCCAGTACACATGACGCTGTTCCTGATTTCAGACAGGGGGTTGCAGAGTGGGCTGCAGGTCAGGGAGCAGTACTGCAGGGCCTCAGACTTGAGGCTAATAAACAGAAAGAGCAAGGGCAAGCTCTTTGGACCCTGGAGGGACAGGAACATGCCGCCAGCAGGTCTCAAGCTTTGCATGGAGCCCCTAATGATACTGGTGGTTTCATTCCAGAGCCAGGACAACAAGAACATAAACTGGACAGAGAGGACCGTCAAGGTCAACGTGTAACTGGGCCTGTGGAAGACTCGCACGCTGACTCTCATGGGGAAAGTGAGGGTGCTGAAGGCAGACACCCTGCTGGCTTTAGCTGACCTGGTCGTGGTGTACCCTCTGTCAGCCAGACTCAGACAAGCGCTGCAAGGGATGGTGGAACAGGTACGAGTACATCACAAGGAACCAGATGTGCCAGACAGTGAGGAAGGGGGAGAGATGTGCCGAATTCCCCCTGAAACTCCACTGCATCTTCTTCTGAAACCTCTGTCACTAGGGGCTGGACCCCATCAGTCACAATTCTCAGTACTTTGTCAGGCTGTGGTTCTCCCTCCCAGTGAAGCATCTGATCTGGTGTCAAACACTAGTCCTAAAGCAGAAAACTGACCGGAGACCTACTAGGAGGTATGAGGCCATGAGACAGCCAGAGCTCTGTACCAACAAAAGTCACTATACAAGGAAGAGAAAGGAGGAACTAGTCACCAGGGAGAGACAGATGATCCTACAGGTCACCGGGGAGGGGCTGACGATCCCATGGGAGACCTCAGTAAAGACTCAACCCAGAGGACTAGACAACAAGCTGAAGGCCCTCAGCTGGATGACTGTGCACCAGAGCTGGTGACCAGAGAGGTGTCATGCCCTCTGCAGCCAAAGGGTGCTCCTACTCTGTCCTGTCCCCAGTTCCTTGTGCTTTGCTGTCCTTCCGGTGTCTCTGTCTCTGGGGATATACAGTATATGTCCAGGTCTCTCATTCCCCTTCGCTCATCATTGACGTTCGGATGTCCTGAGACCCGCCCAGCACCAGGTCGCCCCACGTCCGCTGCCTGAGGACATTGGTTTCTATACGACTCCTGAACAGCTGAGCCCAGGCTAACCCCTGTTCCACAACTACGCATAGGCTCTTTTTCACTCTCCTGCCTCTCCACGATTTGTCCCTTCCGACATCCGTGACAGAATGCTGAGCCTCCTACTGACCCTGCGAGCGGCGCTTTTTTGGTTTTCCACAGTTTTTTTTCCTCTGGGCTTTTTTTTTCTCTCAGCTCTCCTATTCTAATTGCGAGATTCTTTTTCCGACTCCTGTGCCTGTGAGCGGGCCGTGTGCCTGGCTTTCCTCGGGTTGTCCACTCCGATATCAGTGATAGAATGTTGAATGTGCCTATTGCCCAGTCTGCGGTAATTTTCCTGGGTTTTTGTCCTTTTCTTTGTTTCTGCCTGGTGTTTTGCTTTTTTCACTTCCTGGTTTCCCCTTCTCTCTGGTCCCCCTGTCCCCTGTGTTGTAGAACTCTTGGTTCCTATCTGTTTATTGTGGTTTGTAACCCTGGTCTCCCAGGTTTATTTCTGTCGTTGTTTGTGCTTGTTTACTTGTCTTTGTTTGTTTTATGTCTCCGGAGCACTACCCCGGCCCCCCCTTCCGCTACCCAATAAAGGTTTCTACCCTGGAGGAGGGGGTAGCTCTCAGCCGTGGACTCCCGGAGGTTTCCTTTCAGTTAAATGATGTTTTTCCTCCCCCAGTGCTGTGCAGCTCGCTTATTTGTATGGGCGTCAGGAGCCGCCCATGAAGGGGAGGGGGTACTGTCATGGCCTCTGCATCCAGAGGGAGCTCCAACTCTGTCCTTTCCCTAGTTTCCTGTGCTTTGCTGTCCTTCCGGTGTCTCTCTCTCTGGGGATATATATTTCCGGGTCTCTTATTCCCCTTGGCTCAGGATTGACGTTCGGATGTCTTGAGACCCGCCTAGCACCAGATCGCCCCACGTCCGCTGCCTGAGAGCATTGGTTTCTATACAACTCCTGAACTGCTGAACTGTTTCATCAGAGCAAAAGAGCACTGGACAGTACTGAGGGCTGAAGAAAACCCAGAAAAACTGTTCCTTGGTGCTCCTGTTGAGAAATGGACAATCGCAGTTTCAAAGCCAGGACTGCAGCCAGTGGTAACACCCAGGAGGCTTGGAGGGGCTCTTATTCTGTGAACCAGCCTCACTGACCACTTGCAAAATAGAATGATTGATAATGGACAATCACTCTTTTTGAGACGATTTAAATTCTGTAGAATAGTTGTTGTCAGAATTGTATTCTCTGTAAGCACTGTGCACTGCACATTGTTGTAATAAAGTGCATTTTCTTAAATAAACTACACCCACTGGAACTTCTGTGTCCATCTGTGTGTTTGACACAGTGTGTCTCTGATCCACACAGAGTGACTGTCTGCAAGCTTGATTTTCTGAATTCAGACGTGTATCAGCATGTATCAGAGTGTGAATCAGTGTGTGTGTCAGAGTGTGTATCAGTTTCTGTATCACTGTTCCTGCTGTGTGTTTGAGCTCCAGGTATATTTCAGAGGGGAACTGGTGTGAAAACAGACTCACAGTGTAAAAGCTCTGCTCTGGACCCGGGCTCTGGAGTCAGCAGACTGTAGACTTCAGTCACTGGGGAGACACACAGAGAAATGTCTCATCAGGGCTGCAGTAACAGAGTAACAGGAATAACATGTTCTACTGGACTGGGACTGTAGCCCCTATTTAAACATTCCTGTTAAACTATATACAGCACAATATAACAACTCACTTACTGTCATAAAGATTTGTGAGACTGGAGATTTTAAGACATTTCACCTAGAATTTGAATCATTGACTGATAAGCTGCTCTGATAAATACAGTCACTGCACAAAAAATTCATTGACAATATAAGAGAAAAACAGGAAATATATAAGCTGTCCAGAAAAACATCAGTGTGTTTCTCTACTAACCTGTTATGGAAATCTTTATTGATTCCTTCTTGCAGAGATCCTCCAGTCGCTCTTTCAGTCCAGAGACAGCTCTCCTCACTGCCTCAGGAGAGAAGTGTGGACGGACAGGGATGCTGGGTGAGTCTCCAGCTCCAGGGGGGACACAGACAGACTGGAAACCCTGCAGCAGGGAAGAGAAAGAGGAGTTTCCAGTCAAACACAGCACACATTCCTGGGGAGAAGCCAGGAGCAGCTCTGTGTGAGAGACACCCTTCTGTACTGCAGAGTCACAGAGCAGTGATGTTACCTGGAGGAAATGGATGTGATCCTCTGTGTGTGAGAGCTGGTTCAGCTCAGAGTCTCTCCTTTTCAGCTCAGCGATTTCCTTCTCCAGTTGCTCTAGAAGTCCTTCAGCCTGACTCACTGCAGCCCTCTCTTGAGCTCTGATCAGCTCTGTAACCTCAGAGCGTGTTCTCTCAATGGAGCGGATCAGCTCAGTAAAGATCCTGTCAGTGTCCTGTACTGCTGTGTGTGCAGAGCTCTGAGGGAGGAGACACACACTGGATTATTACACAGGAAAACACTCAAACTACATTATGCTGTATGCTCTGTTTCCAAAGGGTACTGTCCAGTGTCCAGCTGTGGAAATGTGTGTCTGTGTGTCCACTCCTCTGGTAAATACCCACTCTGAGTGACTCCACAGCCTGTCTCAACTCCTGCAGCTCCTTCTCTCTCTCCTGCAGTCTCTGCTGAGTTTGTGTCTGTGTCTCCACCAGCTGCTTCTGTGGAGAAACAGAGACACAGGACATTTCTGCTGTGAGAGAATCACATTACAAAGACACCCCTTAGAGTCACCCTCGGAAATCCACACTCTGTATCCCTGATGTCTTATCCACACGAGATGTGTTTCCTGGTCCTGTCTGACATGCTCCTGTTTCATGTCTAATCAACACCGGCAGCGTGTGCAGCGCAGCAGACACCTGACACCTGGGTCTGCACATCTGTATGTGAGGTGAAATGAAAAAACAAGATAATTGTGTTTCAAATTATATATGAAACATAATCTAGAGATAGTTCAGGTGGGGAGCTGCATCAGCATGCGTAGGCTGCAAAGGAACAAGCAATAGGCTTATTCCATACTGAAAAAAAGAAGAAAGAAAACACAACGTTTCTCACACCTGAAGAAGAATAAACCTATTACTTGTTCCTTCATAATCTAGAGATTTCAGATTTCATTCATCTCAATATACACTAGTGTCCTGACTGCTCTCGGCATCTCAAAACAGAGGACTACAGCAGTGCTGATGAGCCTTGTTGCCACTAGTTTCTCTGAGTGGTCAGAGGAGACCCTGTGGCTGACGTGCTTGACCGCTGGATGAGGTTCTGGACCAGGCAGACCCTGTGTCCGACCACATCTCACATCCTGTCTGCTTCTGGGGAAATTCAGATCATTTCAGAGGACAAAAGGAAACATGTTCTGTGTCAGATTGACTCCAGCAGAGCCCAGCGTGAGTCTTGTATTTAATAAAGCAGGTGAAGGTATTATACCACAGTTAAGTGGTTTATGTGTCTGAGATCCACCACCTGCCTATTAGATCCCCTTCCCAGCACTTTATTTCAATCCTGTTTCTCTGCTTTCTGCCCCATAGTCCTCAGTATAATAAATGAATCCTTGAGCACTGATGTGGTACCAGTGGCTTCACAACTGCTGCTGTTACCCCTGTGTGAGAAAGAGAATCATGGCTCTGAACAACTTTCACCCTCTCTCCAACTTTCATACCCTTTCATTACCTTTTCATGCAGAAAGTTTACAGTGTGCTGTTAGACTTCAGTTAAATAATCCTCTTTGAACTCCAATATGGTTTCAGACAACCTCACAGCACAGAAAGTGCCCTGGTCAAAGTCACTAACGATCTTCTAACGGCTTCTGATTCTCGTTCTCTTTCTGTCCTCATTCTTACTGAGCTCAGTGCTGCTTTCGACACTGTCAGCCATGACCTCTCACTTTCTTGTCTTGAGACTGTGTTTGGAGTTTCTGACACTGCTCTTCAATGGTTCCAGTCTTACCTCACTGATCACTTTCACTCTGTCTCTCTTGGCGATTGTAGCTCTGAAATTGGACTCATTAAGTCTGGTCTTCCTCAGGGGTTGACACTGGGCCCCTACCCTTCAGCATGTATGAGTTCTGATGATACTCAAATCTGCAGTACAGTCTGTCCATACTAAACTGACACTGACATGTCTCTGCTCTAATTGCTTCTCTGACATAAACACATGGATGACTCACAATTTCCTTCATTTAAACTGCAACAAGACAGAAGTCATGTTTCTTGGCACACCAATGCAGTATCCTTATCTGTGGATGACACTGTACTGGAGTCACAGTCAAAATTGAAGAATTTGGGGGTGATATCTGATCAAGGATGACATATTCAACAAATTGTCAAAACATCATTCTTCCACCACAGAAATACCACCAGGTTGTGTCCTATGTTATAGCTAAGTGTTGCTGAAAGCTGGTCAACTCTTTCATCTTTACTCATATTGACTACTGTAACGCTCCACACGCTGGGGTATCTAAACCCACACTGAACAAACTTCAGTTTGTCCAGAATTTGGCAGCCAGAATCCTGATTAGGTCTAGTGCAAGTGATTACATTACTCCTGTCCTGGAGTCCCTGAACTGGCTTCCTATCAGGTTTCATGTCGACTTCAAAGTCCTCATGATCCCCTAAAAGTCTCTGCATGGCTCGACACCTCAGTACCTGTCAGAGTTACTATCATCCTACTCCCCACCTCACAACCTTCACTCTTCTAATTCTGGTCTCCTGTCTGTCCCCCAAGCCAGCACTCTGGGTGACAGGGCTTCTCCTGCTGCAGCCCAGAGCTCTGGAATTCTATCCCTGTGGATATCATAGAGTCACCTTCCCTGAGCTCTTTCTAATCCAGACTCACAATCTTCTATTCATTAAGAGCTTTAATTTAACTGGGTCTGTTTCTGTTTCTTTGCTTTTATACTGTTTTTCCAAACCCCCTTCTACTTTCTCCAATCACTGCATTTTTTGTGCTGTAAATTGCTTTGCCACTTTTAAAGGTGCCAAATAAAAATATAGTTTATTATTATTGATCATACAGTTATGGTGAAATTAAATTAGGACTTCATTAATGAGGGTGCAGTCTGTTCTAGAGGTGTTGAGTGTGCTGTGCATTAATGAGGGTGCAGTCTGTTCTAGAAGTGTTGAGTGTGCTGTGTGCAGTTGTACAGGTTCACTGGTGCTTCATGAGGACAGTAAAGAGGGAAACAGTGAAGGAGAGGAGGAGGAGATAATGAACAACAGACAGAAGAACAGGAGACACTTCAGAGACACAACAGTGTGGATCACAGCTGAGTACATGAGCAGGACTCAGCAGTGGAGATCCAGCATTACAGATACAGTAAATACAGTCCAGAGATCACTTAGAGCACCAAATATACTATATGTCCTTTTTTAATCTTTTACTTGAGAGCTTAATTACAGTATCAAAGTCCTCACCTGTTTCTCTGTCCTTCCTGCTGCAACTGAGACAGCATCATGGCCTCTGTGTTCATCCAGTAGACAGAGATAACAAACACACTTCTGGTCAGTACAGCAATAGACCTCCAGCAGTTTGTCATGAGTGGAGCAGATCTTCTCCTGCAGTTGTCCTGTGGCATCAACCAGCTTGTGTTTCTTCAATGGAGCAGCTTCATAGTGAGGCTGGAGGTGAGTCTGACAGTAAGAGGCCAGACACACCAGACAGGATTTCACAGCTCCCCTCTGTCTCCCAGTGCAGACATCACACAGCACATCTCCAGGGCCAGCAGGACTGTGAGCAGGAGGAGGGCCACTGAGCCCTGTCTCCTTCAGTTTCTCCACCACTTCAGCCAGCAGGGTGTTTCTGTGAAGATCAGGTCTTGGGGTGAAGGTCTGTCTGCACTGGGGGCAGCTGTAGATCCCAGTCTGATCTTCCTGATCCCAGCAGTTCTTAATACAGCCCATACAGTAACTGTGTCCACAGAGCAGAGCCACTGGATCCTTCAGCAAATCCAGACACACTGAGCAGCTGAACTGGTCGTGAGAAACTGAAATACTGCCTTCTGCCATTTTTCTGAGAAGTAAAAGCTGCACAGAGAGGAGCAGTAGAGACGGAGCTGCAGTGAGGCTGTTTCTAGTGAAACGAAACTGATCTCTGAGTTTCACTTCCTGGATCTGCACAGAGCTGCAGGGGTGTGATTATTAGGGGGTGTGGTTGTTAGGGGTGTGATTAGGGTAGTCAGGGGGAGTGGTTTAGAACTGCAGTTATGAAACAGCTTTGGTGGTTGTTGTTTGGGGAAGGTGTGGGGTTGTAAGAGATGTGACTTTCTGTGTCATTTTGGACTCAGCCTGACAGAAAGAAGTTTTTTTAATAAACGTCGATGTCAGTAGCTGCTCAGGTGAAGTCAATCCAGTTGTTTGTGTTCCCAATAATCAAAACAATAAAATACTAACTCACTCACACAGCATGAGAAGATCAGAGCATGATGGTGACAGACAAGAGGAGGCCAGCTGGCCCATCCAGCTGTTTAATCGTTGGGAGTTATTTGGCTCCAGGATCTCCTCCAGCTGTGTTTTGACAGAGGGGTGTCACAGCTCCACATGGTGCAGAGGATTTCACTGTCCGGGTGTGAGCTCTTACTGTGAGCAGTCCAGTCTGCTGTGTCTCTCTCTCCTGGCCAGTGAGCCCAGCCTGCTGTCTGGCTCTGCCCTGCAGCGTGTGGGCCAGCAGGGTACGTCCAGGGCTTCGTGCTTCAGCTGCGCAGTGACCCCCCTGTGAGCCGCACAGACCTGCGGAGCGCTGCAGAGAGTCACGAGCCCATCTCTCCCCCGAGAGACGCTAGAGGAGCAGATGGACAGGGCAGTGTCATGTGGGTGTGATTGTGATCTCCATCCACCCAGCGCAACAGCGAGCCCCTGATCTCTGTGTGCAGCAGCTCTCCTTCCGTCCACAGGGACTGACAACACCCCGCGTGTCTGATAATTACTAGAAACTCATTAGTCTGACCATCTCATCTCATGTTACTCTAAGGGGTTGTGGAACCTGTTTCACACTCCCACCACTGTTTGTGTAAAGCAGTACTCCTGTGCTGTGATGGAAACCCACTTTCTTGTCAACACCTCTGAGAAGTTAATCAGTCTGGATACAGTAAGTCCCTCCTGCAGCTGAGATTCACTGGTGTTCAGTGTGACGTTATCAGAGGTCGTCAGGTCACAACCAATTGGAATCTCAAGGCTGTACTCCTGAGAAAAGCCAGGATTTTGTCCTCAAGTCTTTTACAACAAAGGCATCCTAAAACACAAGCAAGTTCCCTCTTTTAGGAAGAGAACCACAAGCAAATGGAATCCTTAATACAAACACCTGTCACGCTCGTAAGCCCCTCCTCTTAAGGAGGCTCCAGCCCTTCCTAGTTTAGTGTTGATCTCCTGCACCTGCCTCCGGTTCCTGCCCCCCCTGCTGTACAAGCCAGGCGTTCCTGCCAGTCTGGGCTCAGCTGTGGAAGATGGACACCCGGAAGTCCAGGAGCGACTCAGCGGCACAGGCTTCATCACGGTGTCCTGATCTTCTGGGTCCGGGATGAGGGAGCGTCTGGCCCCGTGACCCCCTTTTATTCCCCCGACCCTCCGCCAGATCCCGCTCCGGCTTGTAACTCTGTTCGTCTGTCAGGATGGATCACCCGGTCTTGGACTATTGCTACACCCATGGATTCACCTCGGACTCCCTTGGACAGCTTGCCTCGGACACACCTCCCCCAAACACCAGCGCACCGTGGACACGCCCCTGTTTCCCTCCAGCCCCCTGCCTGCCTCTTTCTCCCCGTTTTCCTCACTCCTCCCCGGATTGTGCCGTCTGCCCAGGGTCCGGAAAGAGACGCGCTCGGCCGACCGGTTTCCCTGCTGTAGCTCTTCTGCGTCAAAGGGGCCCTGCGTGTCATCAGCGGCGTGGCCCTGCAGTTTGTAAGAGGGTCTCGGAGCCGGGGGTCCGCTCTTGGACAGTGACTGTTTCATCCGTGAGGGTCTGCTCATACCCCTTCTCCAACACTCCCTTGATTCTGGACACCCGCACCTGGTCACCCACATTGGAGTGAAAACTTGGGACGGTTTAATAATCATAATTCCTCACACTTACATAGCACTTTTCTGGACACTCCACTTCACAGGTAATGGGGATCCCCTCCACCCCCACCAGTGTGCAGCCCCACCTGGATGATGTGACCGCAGCCATAGTGCGCCAGAACGCTCCCCACACACCAGCTCTCAGTGGGGAGGAGAGCAGAGTGATGAGGCCAGTTCAGAGATCACCCTAGACTGTTCTCCAGCCCTTAAGGGAGTCGTCTGGTGGGACGGAGGCCGGAGATCGCTCACTAGCCGTGTGGGAGAACTGGGGTTAGAAGAGCAAACGAGATCAGTTAGGACCCCAGTGGAGCGGGAGGTGTTTCTGTGGGGCGGCGCCTCCACGTTCTTGTGTTGATAGTTCCGCTGAACCTCTCTACCGCCCCAGCCCCCACGTCGCTGGCCGGCACGATATGTTCGGTCTTCTCGCGATTGAGAGCACCTTGGGAGGTCCCGCTTAAGAAATTCCTCTCCCCTCGGTGAGCCTGTCTCTCAATAATAATAATACAGTGTGTGATCTCCTGTCCCAGCCTGAGGAACAGACAGTGAGCCCGTCTCTCAATAATAATAATACAGTGTGTGATCTCCTGTCCCAGCCTGAGGAACAGACAGGGAGCCTGTCTCTCAATAATAATAATACAGTGTGTGATCTCCTGTCCCAGCCTGAGGAACAGACAGTGAGCCTGTCTCTCAATAATAATAATACAGTGTGTGATCTCCTGTCCCAGCCTGAGGAACAGACAGTGAGCCTGTCTCTCAATAATAATAATACAGTGTGTGATCTCCTGTCCCAGCCTGAGGAACAGACAGTGAGCCTGTCTCTCAATAATAATAATACAGTGTGTGATCTCCTGTCCCAGCCTGAGGAACAATGAGCCTGTCTCTCAGTAATGCTCTGTATGCTACAGTGCCTTGCGAAAGTATTCGGCCCCCTTGAACTTTTCAACCTTTTGCCACATTTCAGGCTTCAAACATAAAGATATAAATTTTTTATTTTATGTGAAGAATCACCAACAAGTGGGACACAATTGTGAAGTGGAACGAAATCTATTGGATTTTTGAAACTTTTTTAACTAATAAAAAAAATGAAAAGTGGGGCGTGCAAAATTATTCGGCCCCCTTGCGTTAATACTTTGTAGAGCCACCTTTTGCTGCGATTACAGCTGCAAGTCGCTTGGGATATGTCTCTATCAGTTTTGCACATCGAGAGACTGAAATTCTTGCCCATTCTTCCTTGCAAAACAGCTCGAGCTCAGTGAGGTTGGATGGAGAGCGTTTGTGAACAGCAGTTTTCAGCTCTTTCCACAGATTCTCGATTGGATTCAGGTCTGGACTTTGACTTGGCCATTCAAACACCTGGATACGTTTATTTGTGAACCATTCCTTTGTAGATTTTGCTGTATGTTTGGGATCATTGTCTTGTTGGAAGATAAATCTCCGTCCCAGTTTCAGGTCTTTTGCAGACTCCAACAGGTTTTCATCCAGAATGGTCCTGTATTTGGCTGCATCCATCTTCCCCTCAATTTTAACCATCTTCCCTGTCCCTGCTGAAGAAAAGCAGGCCCAAACCATGATGCTGCCACCACCATGTTTGACAGTGGGGATGGTGTGTTGAGGGTGATGAGCTGTGTTGCTTTTACGCCAAACATATCGTTTTGCATTGTGGCCAAAAAGTTCGATTTTGGTTTCATCTGACCAGAGCACCTTCTTCCACATGTTTGGGGTGTCTCCCAGGTGGCTTGTGGCAAACTTTAGACGAGACTTTTTATGGATATCTTTGAGAAATGGCTTTCTTCTTGCCACTCTTCCATAAAGGCCAGATTTGTGCAGTGTAAGACTGATTGTTGTCCTATGGACAGACTCTCCCACCTCAGCTGTAGTTCTCTGCAGTTCATCCAGAGTGATCATGGGCCTCTTGGCTGCATCTCTGATCAGTCTTCTCCTTGTCTGAGCTGAAAGTTTAGAGGGACGGCCAGGTCTTGGTAGATTTGCAGTGGTCTGATACTCCTTCCATTTCAAGATGATCGCTTGCACAGTGCTCCTTGGGATGTTTGAAGCTTGGGAAATCATTTTGTATCCAAATCCGGCTTTAAACTTCTCCACAACAGTATTACGGACCTGCCTGGTGTGTTCCTTGGTCTTCATGATGCTCTCTGCGCTTTCAACAGAACCTTGAGCCTATCACAGAGCAGGTGCATTTATACAGAGACTTGATTACACACAGGTGGATTCTATTTATCACCATCAGTCATTTAGGACAACATTGGATCATTCAGAGATCCTCGCTGAACTTCTGGAGTGAGTTTGCTGCACTGAAAGTAAAGGGGCCGAATAATTTTGCACGCCCCACTTTTCATTTTTTTATTAGTTAAAAAAGTTTCAAAAATCCAATAGATTTCGTTCCACTTCACAATAGTGTCCCACTTGTTGGTGATTCTTCACATAAAATAAAAAAATTATATCTTTATGTTTGAAGCCTGAAATGTGGCAAAAGGTTGAAAAGTTCAAGGGGGCCGAATACTTTCGCAAGGCACTGTATATGTAAATGTACTATGATGTGTTCATTGTATATGCTTTGGCAACACTGCAAATCAGCAGTAATACCAGTAAAGCTACTAACAGTGTGGAGAGAGAGGAAAGAGGAGAGAGGGAGTGTGGAAAGAGAGAAAGAGGAGAGAGGGAGTGTGGAAAGAGGAGAGAAGGAGGAGAGAGGGAGTCTGGACTCAGTGTGTGGGAGACAGGGAACAGAGACACTGGACACCATCTGCCCCAGCAGGGGGTGTTAATTGTTAATAACAATCAATCAATCAAGTTTATTTACGGCATCTCCAAACAGGCGCCCAGCTTGTGGGAGCCCTGGGTCAGCAGGTGCTCACAGCCGGTCAGACCAGAGGCGAAGGCCGGGAGACAGAGGCACTGCGATCCTTGAACTCCAGTGAAGAAACGTCACAGGACTGACAGGGAGCTGTGAAGCAGCTACTGAGAGTCCCCGCGCTGCTTCCCAGACAGGAAGGTTTCTGTGCTCACCTGCAGGCCTGGACTCTGACCTGTGTGGACACACGTCTCCCCCCCGAAGTCCCAGAGTGTCTGGATGAGTTCTGAACTGGGATTATAATCAGACTCCACTGACACTGACAGAGCAGTCTGAGACTCTCCAGGCTGGACTGGACTGACTGGACTGGGAGCTGGATTAGTTATTCACTGGGATTATAATCAGACTCCCACTGACCCCAGAGAGTTTTTAGTATGTTAAATAAAAATTAAATGATATAAAAAGAGTAAAAAGGCACTAAGGAATGATGATGAATAAAATATGATTCTCCAGGGGGAGGAGTCAGGTCGCCGTGGAGACTCTCCTCTCGAGGGGGAGGAAGGAGTCAGGTCGCCATGGAGACTCTCCAGGGGGAGGAGTCAGGTCGCCATGGAGACTCTCCTCTCCAGGGGGAGGAGTCAGGTCGCCGTGGAGACTCTCCAGGGAATCAGGGAAGTGTGCAGAGATAGTTGTGTAGCGGGATGGCGGTCAGGCCAGACAGAGCGATGCCCACCGAATCGCCCACGCTGGCCGTGGCCATGGCGAACTCCCGGTGCCGGTCAGCACTCTGGAGAGAGAGACGACGTTCAGGCTCAGTTACCACAGCCTGGACACACACACTGGACACAGGCAGACCTGGCTGTCCAGAGAGGACGGGCTCAGTGACCACAGCCTGGACACACACACTGGACACAGGCAGACCTGGCTGTCCAGAGAGGACAGGCTCAGAGACCACAGCCTGGACACACACACTGGACACGGGCAGACCTGGCTGTCCAGAGAGGACAGGCTCAGTGACCACAGCCTGGACACACACACTGGACACGGGCAGACCTGACTGTCCAGAGAGGACAGGCTCAGTGACCACAGCCTGGACACACACACTGGACACAGGCAGACATGGCTGTCCAGAGAGGACAGGCTCAATGACCACAGCCTGGAGACAGGGCTGTCCAGAGCCCCTCTCTCACCTCCTTGGTGACGTTGTTGAAGGTGTTGACGTACGCAGCCCCCCCCAGCAGCCCCTCGTACAGCACGATGGCGAACAGGAGCCAGATGCTGGGCAGGAACTGGAAGCAGACGGCGAAGAGGAGGAACACAGCGTTCACACACTGGGAGAGAGGAGAGAGAGAGACAGGTCAGCACTACAGGACACTGGATATCACAGGACACAGCGTTCACACACTGGGAGAGAGGAGAGAGGGAAACGGGTCAACACAACAGGACACAGTGATCACACATTGGGAGAGAGGAGAGAGAGAGACAGATCAGCACTACAGGGCACTGGATACCACAGGACACTACAGGGCACTGGACACCACAGGACACTACAGGGCACTGGACACCACAGGAAACTACAGGGCACTGGACATCACAGGACACAGGACACTGGACATCACAGGACACAGGACACTGGATACCTGTAGCAGCGCCAAAATCCAAACCTTCCTGATCTGGAAACAGAACAGAGAGGAGCGAGACAGAAAGACTCCGATCTGATAGAGAGTCTGGTACCTGGAGAGAGGAGAGAGAGAGAGTAGAGAGAGAGGGAGGAGAGAGGAGAAAGAGGGATTAGAGAGAGGAGAGAGAGAGGGGGAGAGAGAAGAGAGGGGGAGAGAAGAGAGGGAGGGGGAGAGAGAAGAGAGAGAGGGGAGAGAGAGGAGAGAGAGTGGAGAGGAGTGAGGGGAGAGAGGAGAGGGGGAGAGAAGAGAAAGAGGGATTAGAGAGAGAAGAGAGAGGGAGGAGAGAGGAGAAAGAGGGATTAGAGAGAGGAGAGAGGGGAGAGAGGGGAGAGGGGAGAGAGGGGAGAGAGAGAGGAGGGGGGGAGACGGATTAGAGAGGAGAGAGGGGGGAAAGAGGGGAGTGAGAGAGTAAATCTTAATTATAATTAATTAATATAATTGTTAATTATATTCTGTCTTGAAAATTTGCAATTGTTTTGATAACTGGCGGTACTCACCAGCGGTACTGTTCTGAGTGTGTCAGAGAGAACTGAGGGAAATACAGCAGCTCCAGCTACAGAGAGAGAGAGGGGTTAATACACACACACTGACTGGACACTCCAGTACATTAACACTGCACTGAGAGAGAGGGGTTAATACAGACACACTGACTGGACACTCCAGTACATTAACACTGCACTGAGAGAGAGGGGTTAATACAGACACACTGACTGGACACTCCAGTACATTAACACTGCACTGAGAGAGAGAGGGGTTAATACAGACACACTGACTGGACACTCCAGTACATTAACACTGCACTGAGAGAGAGGGGGGTTAATACACACACACTGACTGGACACTCCAGTACATTAACACTGCACTGAGAGAGAGAGGGGTTCATACAGACACACTGCACTGAGTGACTCACCAGTCCCTGGTTGATGAAGTACTCAGCATAGTAAACCACACACAGGGGCACAACGTACTTCAGCAAACCCTGGGAGATACACAGAGAGAGAGTGTCTGGAGACCCTGAGGCAGAGAGATCAGCTCACTCCAAAGCCACAGACAGGGAAGAGAGAGACAGAGGAGATGGATTAACGAGAGGGAGAGGCTGGGAGACAGGGAGAAGAGAGACAGGGGAGATGGATTAACGAGAGGGAGAGGCAGGGAGACAGGGAGAAGAGAGACAGGGGAGGTGGATTAACGAGAGGGAGAAGCAGGGAGACGGGGAGAAGAGAGAGACAGGGACTCACTCTGATTACAATCAGTTTCTCCTTGCAGGTCAGGGGCTCGGTGCTCCTCAGGTCTGGGAAAGAGACACAGATGGAGACGTGTCAGAGTCTCTGCAGATCTGGGACAGACAGACAGACAGACAGACAGACAGACAGACAGACAGACAGACAGACAGACAGACAGACAGACAGACAGACAGACAGACAGACAGACAGACAGACAGACAGACAGACAGACAGACAGCTGTGCAGAGAGACAAGCAGGAGGGCAGACAGACAGGCACAGCCAGGCAGAGAGATAGACAGCTGTGCAGAGACAGACAGACAGATGGATAGAACTGCAGGGTAGAGACCCCCCACTGTCACGTGCTGATAACTGCCATCTCTCTCTTACCTGGGCTGCCCTCGGAGTCGTCGGACAAGAGGGGGCGCCTGTCAGCGGAGTCAGGGCGCACTCCTCCGGGCCCCTCTGCCTGGCTCCAGTTGGGGAGAGAGGGGGGACGCACCAGGAGCACAAAGTAACTGGGGGAGACAAGGAACATGGGACTGGGAGTTATACTTGGAGGTCAATCAGAGGGCAACGGGGACCAGTCTGATCAATAAGAGGTCACTGGGGACTAAATAGGTCAATCAGAGGTCAACAGGGACCAGTCAGGTCAATCAAAGGTCACTGGGGATTGAAGATGTCACTCAGAGGTCATCAGGGATATGTGGGGTCTGTTGGTCATCAGGTCTAGTTAGAACGGTCAGCTTTCACCAGGACCAGTCAGGACCAGTCTGCGGTCATCAGTACTAGTCAGGATGAGTCTGCGGTCATCAGGACTAGTAAGGACCAGTCTGCGGTCATCAGGACCGATCAGGACCAGTCTGCGGTCATCAGGACCGATCAGGACCAGTCATCAGACCAGTCTGTTGTCAGACCAGTCTGTGGTCATCAGCACTAGTCAGGACCAGTCTGTGGTCATCGGTCATCAGGACCGGTCGGGACCAGTCTGCGGTCATCAGGACCGGTCGGGACCAGTCTGCGGTCATCAGGACCGGTCGGGACCAGTCTGCGGTCATCAGGACCGGTCGGGACCAGTCTGCGGTCTTCAGCACTGGTCGGGACCAGTCTGCGGTCATCAGCACTGGTCGGGACCAGTCTGTGGTCATCAGCACTGGTCGGGACCAGTCTGTGGTCATCAGGACCAGTTGGGACCAGTCTGTGGTCATCAGCACTGGTCGGGACAAGTCTGCGGTCATCAGCACTAGTCAGGACCAGTCTGTGGTCATCAGGACCAGTCGGGACCAGTCTGCGGTCATCAGCACTAGTCAGGACCAGTCTGTGGTCATCAGGACCAGTCGGGACCAGTCTGTGGTCATCAGGACCGGTCGGGACCAGTCTGTGGTCATCAGCACTAGTAAGGACCAGTCTGTGGTCATCAGGACCGGTCGGGACCAGTCTGTGGTCATCAGCACTAGTAAGGACCAGTCTGCGGTCATCAGATCAGTCTGTGGTCATCAGGACCAGTCGGGACCAGTCTGTGGTCATCAGCACTAGTCGGGACCAGTCTGTGGTCATCTGCACTAGTCGGGACCAGTCTGTGGTCATCAGGACCAGTAAGGACCAGTCTGTGGTCATCAGCACTAGTAAGGACCAGTCTGCGGTCATCAGACCAGTCTGTGGTCATCAGCACTAGTCAGGACCAGTCTGCGGTCACCATGACCGGTCAGGACCAGTCTGTGGTCATCAGGACCAGTCGGGACCAGTCTGTGGTCATCAGCACTAGTCGGGACCAGTCTGCAGTCATCAGACCAGTCTGTGGTCATCAGCACTAGTCAGGACCAGTCTGCGGTCATCAGGACCAGTCGGGACCAGTCTGTGGTCATCAGCACTAGTCGGGACCAGTCTGTGGTCATCTGCACTAGTCGGGACCAGTCTGTGGTCATCAGGACCAGTTGGGACCAGTCTGTGGTCATCAGCACTAGTAAGGACCAGTCTGTGGTCATCAGGACCAGTCGGGACCAGCCTGTGGTCATCAGCACTAGTCGGGACCAGTCTGTGGTCATCAGCACTAGTCGGGACCAGTCTGTGGTCATCAGGACCAGTTGGGACCAGTCTGTGGTCATCAGGACTAGTCAGGATGAGTCTGTGGTCATCAGGACCAGTCGGGACCAGTCTGTGGTCATCAGGACCGGTCGGGACCAGTCTGTGGTCATCAGGACCGGTCGGGACCAGTCTGTGGTCATCAGGACCAGTCGGGACCAGCCTGTGGTCATCAGGACCAGTCAGGATGAGTCTGTGGTCATCAGGACCAGTCAGGATGAGTCTGTGGTCATCAGGACCAGTCAGTACCAGACTGTGGTCATCAGGAACAGCCGGGACCAGTCTGTGGTCATCAGGACTAGTCAGGACCAGTCTGTGGTCATCAGGACCAGTCGGGACCAGTCTGTGGTCATCAGGGACAGTGAGTAACTGGTACAGAGGGGGAGGGCGAGGCAGGGGGTCGAGTCAGAGCAGGAGGGCTGGTGAACCAGAGGTGAGCAGAGCTGACGAGAGTAACCGAGAGTAACCGAGAGGACGTCGCTGGAGACCGGAGGGGACGACACTCACAGCTCAGGCTACAGGAGCGACACGGGGGGGCACTGACCTCAGAGCCAGGGTGGCGGGGATCACGAGCATGACCTGCAGAGTGACCCGGGGTCCCAGGCCCAGCTGGGTCAGCGCCGAGTACGATACCGCCCCCAGAACCCCAGCACCTCCGGTCCCAGAGGACCAGCCACACACCACCCCACTGAGAGAGAGAGAGAGAGAGGGGTCACTACACACTGACTGGACACTCCAGTACATTAACACTGCACTGAGAGAGAGAGGGGTTCATACACACACACTGACTGGACACTCCAGTACATGAACACTGCACTGAGAGAGAGAGGGGTTAATACAGACACACTGACTGGACACTCCAGTACATTAACACTGCACTGAGAGAGAGAGGGGTTCATACAGACACACTGACTGGACACTCCAGTACATTAACGCTGCACTGAGAGAGAGGGGTACCTGTGGAAGAAGGTTGTGAGGGACAGGAAGGACAGCTCTCCCAGGCCGCCGGACACACTGGCAAACACCACCCCTGAGAAGCGTGTTGGGGTAGAAACCAGAGAGAGAACCATGATCAGTGGCAAAAATACCCCAGGTGTCACAGGCCCAGAGGGGGGACCCTCAGCACCTGTAGCTTTCATCAAGACCACGACAGCTACCCTGGACAACGGCCACTGGAGCCCAACCCGTATCTACACTGCTACAACATCCAGCGCTACATCATGCAGGCCAGCAGCCACGCCACCCTGCAGCTCCCAGCTGGCAGCCCACTGGAGCCCAGCAGTGTGAGCCTGTCAGTACCTGGAGGGGAGACTCCTGGGAAAAGAGTAGGGGTGTTACCCCTGTGTCCTGGCCAAATTTCCCCCTGGCCCTTACCCATCATGGCCTCCTAATAACCCCCCTCTCTGAACTGGCTTCATCACTCTGCTCTCCTCCCCACTGAGAGCTGGTGTGTGGTGAGTGTACTGGAGCATCATCCAGGTGGGGGGACACACTGGTGGGGGTGGAGGGGATCCCCATTACCTGTAAAGGGCTTTGAGTGGAGTGTCTAGAAAAGCGCTATATAGTGTAAGCAATTATTATTATTATTATTCTTATTATTATGAATCCTAACCCTAACCCTAACCGGCTGTCCTTATTGAGCCCACAAGACCCAACAAGTGCTCCTGCTCCTCTGATCAAGAACCTCCCGCAACACCACCCTGATGTCAGAGCCACCGCTGACATCACCGCCACCGATGACATCACGGACGAGGTCGCCGTTACCCAGAATGCTCATGCCGACGCTGGTGGAGAAGGAGACGATCAGGAAGCTGCCGGCCGCCGTCAGGACACACAGCACCACGCGCCACCTGCGCCAGGGGAGAGACACGATCACGGAGCGCATGCGACGCGCAGACAACCCCCCCCCCCCCGCAGGGAGGTGCCGAGGTGTTATTCTATGACAGGAATCTGTGCTGATGAGCGCACTTTAAACGTTAAGCGCAAGAAAAGTGACATGAACACAGTCCTGTGTAAAACCTCCGATTTGCATCTCAGAATAGAGGAAGTTTCCAGGTCTGCGCAGCGCCGTGGTCTGTGACGCACAACGAGGCCACAACACTGCCGGTGAGTTGTTGCGGCCCTGTGACACTGTCAACAAGCAGGGTTGTGAGTCCACCTCTGAATCCAGTAGACACACTGCTCTCGACTTTGAGACCGTTCTGTTGACAAATACTGCTTACTTATTAACTCTGCACGCAGATCGCCTTGGAACATCGTCACAGTGAAGTATCTGCTGCACAGCCTGTACTTACCCACTCGTCCATCACAGTACATCTATCATGACAGAGACTAGTGAGCAGGAAGGGCTACCTCACATCACAGTACACCAGTCAGTACAGGGACTAGTGAGCAGGAAGGGCTACCTCACATCACAGTACACCAGTCAGTACAGGGACTAGTGAGCAGGAAGGGCCTCTTCACATCACAGTACAGCAGTCAGCACAGGGACTAGTGAGCAGGAAGGGCCTCTTCACATCACAGTACACCAGTCAGCACAGGGACTAGTGAGCAGGAAGGGCTACCTCACATCACAGTACACCAGTCAGTACAGGGACTAGTGAGCAGGAAGGGCAGCTTCACATCACAGTACACCAGTCAGCACAGGGACTAGTGAGCAGGAAGGGCCGCTTCACATCACAGTACATCAGTCAGTACAGGGACAAGTGAGCAGGAAGGGCCTCTTCTCATCACAGTACATCAGTCAGTACAGGGACTAGTGAGCAGGAAGGGCCGCTTCACATCTCAGTAACCAGTCAGTACAGGGACTAGTGAGCAGGAAGGGCCTCTTCACATCACAGTACAGCAGTCAGTACAGGGACTAGTGAGCAGGAAGAGCCGCTTCACGTCACAGTACATCACTCAGTACAGAGACAAGTGAGCAGGAAGGGCCGCCTCACTTCACAATTCCCACGAGCTCTTGCTCTCGCTGGAGAGACCAGGGCTTCGTGATGAAATGGCGACTTACAGCACTTTCACAAATGTCCCCATTTGGTGCTTCGCTCAGAAATCAGTAGCAAGCTGTTTATGCCCCGTCAATGAATGTACTTGGCATCGGAGATCTAGTGACCGGTCTGCGAAAGAGGGCGGCCTTACCCGTAGGGCAGGAGGTGAATGAAGAAGGGAGCAGCGAACTTGATGACCATAGTGGGGAGCACGTCAGCCAGCAGGATCGCCTGTCGATCACAGAGCAAGCGATCAGCCCGACTCTTGGCCCGAGAGAGAAGACGTTGCGGGCGTTTCAGATCACACGGCGGCGGAGGAGGGGAGGAGGAGAGGATGAACCTTCCTCCTCCTCCTCCTCCTCCGGACAATAAGAATCAAGAGAGACGGAGGCGCACTGACCGCGGTGGAGATGGGATTGCAGTCGTATCGGCTGCCGTTGCGGCTGCCGTTGCCCCACGACAGGACGGGGTAGTGGGAGTGACTGCGGACGCTGGGCAGGGCGGGGCCTGGGGTCTGACAGAGAGAGAGAGATTAGAGAAACTGGGATTAGAGAAACATTCTTCCCGAAATTCAGAAATCTAATCCCAGAGTTCCCACACCTGCCAAAACCACAACAGGTCCCAATCCTACTGGGAGAGGGAGGAGGGAACTCAGTTGATCTGGCAGCCCAATATGTGATCTCCTGTCACAGCCTGAGGAACAGTGAGTCCGTCTCCCAATAATGCTCCAGCCGCCTACAGTATATGTCGATATTATATAATATGTCTTTGTTGTAAATGTCTGTAACATGTCTGTAGATTTTATTTTACTTCTATTTTTTGTTTGGTTCCATGTTAATTTTATTATTTTTATTTGCTTTGGCAACACTGATTGTACCCATCGGTCATGCTAATAAAGCACCTTGAATTGAATTGAATTGAGTCAGTGTGTGTGTGTCTCACTCTGGATTCTGAGAGAGAGAGAGAGAGAGAGTCAGTGTGTGTGTGTCTCACTCTGGATTCTGAGAGAGAGAGAGAGAGTCAGTGTGTGTGTCTCACTCTGGATTCTGAGAGAGAGAGAGTCAGTGTGTGTGTCTCACTCTGGATTCTGAGAGAGAGAGTCAGTGTGTGTGTGTCTCACTCTGGATTCTGAGAGAGAGAGAGAGAGTCAGTGTTCGTGTCTCACTCTGGATTCTGAGAGAGAGAGAGTCAGTGTGTGTGTGTCTCACTCTGGATTCTGAGAGAGAGAGAGAGAGTCAGTGTGTGTGTGTCTCACTCTGGATTCTGAGAGAGAGAGAGAGAGTCAGTGTGTGTGTGTCTCACTCTGGATTCTGAGAGAGAGAGAGTCAGTGTGTGTGTGTCTCACTCTGGATTCTGAGAGAGAGAGAGTCAGTGTGTGTGTGTCTCACTCTGGATTCTGAGAGAGAGAGTCAGTGTGTGTGTCTCACTCTGGATTCTGAGAGAGAGAGTCAGTGTGTGTGTGTCTCACTCTGGATTCTGAGAGAGAGAGAGAGAGTCAGTGTTCGTGTCTCACTCTGGATTCTGAGAGAGAGAGAGTCAGTGTGTGTGTGTCTCACTCTGGATTCTGAGAGAGAGAGAGAGAGTCAGTGTGTGTGTGTCTCACTCTGGATTCTGAGAGAGAGAGAGTCAGTGTGTGTGTGTCTCACTCTGGATTCTGAGAGAGAGAGAGTCAGTGTGTGTGTGTCTCACTCTGGATTCTGAGAGAGAGAGAGAGAGAGAGAGAGTCAGTGTGTGTGTCTCACTCTGGATTCTGAGAGAGAGAGTCAGTGTGTGTGTGTCTCACTCTGGATTCTGAGAGAGAGTTAGTATCTCTGACCCCATCAGAATGTTAGAGGGTCAAAGAGTCAGTGCCTCTGTCACAGGGTCAGTCAGTGCATCAGAAGTGTGTCAGAGTGTCAGCAGTGTGTTAGACATGGTCACTGTGTCATCAGTGTGTCAGAGTGTCAGTCACCTGTCAGTGTTACACCAGTGTGTCAGACAGTCAGTCAGTCTAGCAGTGTCAGTCAATCTGTCAGTCTGTCAGACGTGTGTCAGTGTTACACCACAGTGTCACGAGTGTCAGTGAGTCATTAGTCTGTCAGAGTGGCAGTATGTCAGAGTTTCAGAAGTATGTCAGTGTGTCAGACAGTGTCAGAGAGTCTCACCGGCGCAGTGCTGTTGTCCGTCCTCTCCTGCTGGGACAGGATGTCATGGGCAGCACTCAGCATCACTACATAGGCAAAGTTATTACACAGTCCCAGGAGCCTGGACACAGAGAGAGAGAGTTACTGTCCACACACACTGTCCACACACACTGCCCTCAACACCCCCAGAGCCTGGACACAGAGAGAGAGAGTTACTGTCCACACACACTGTCCACACACACTGCCCTCCACAGCCCCAGAGCCTGGACACAGATAGAGAGAGTTACTGTCCACACACACTGTCCACACACACTGCCCTCCACAGCCCCAGAGCCTGGACACAGATAGAGAGAGTTACTGTCCACACACACTGTCCACACACACTGCCCTCCACAGCCCCAGAGCCTGGACACAGATAGAGAGAGTTACTGTCCACACACACTGTCCACACACACTGCCCTCCACAGCCCCAGAGCCTGAACACACACAGAGAGAGAGAGTTACTGTCCACACACACTGTGTGTTCCAGACCCCCCAAACCCACACTTCCCCAGACAGGGGACACCTACCAGAAACCAGCCAGGTTCCTCCAGTGAGCCACTCGCCCTGAAGACACAGGGGGAGACGAGTTACAAACTACAGCGACCATGGGGTACAGTACACAGAGACAGTGGGGTACAGAGCTGACTCAGTGGGGTACAGAAGAAGGATTCTGGGGTACAGTACACAGAGACAGTGGGGTATAGTATAAACACTGTGGGGTAGAGCACAGCGATCATGGGTTACAGTACTGAGACAGTGGGGTACAGCACACAGAGACAGTGGGGTACAGTATAAACACAGTGGGGTAGAGCACAGCGATCATGGGTTACAGTACGGAGACAGTGGGGTACAGTACACAGAGACAGTGGGGTACAGTATAAACACAGTGGGATAGAGCACAGCGATCATGGGTTACAGTACTGAGACAGTGGGGTACAGTAAACAGAGATAGTGGGGTACAGTATAAACAGTGGGGTAGAGCACAGCGATCATGGGTTACAGTACGGAGACAGTGGGGTACAGTACACAGAGACAGTGGGGTACAGTATAAACAGTGGGGTAGAGCACAGCGATCATGGGTTACAGTACTGAGACAGTGGGGTACAGCACACAGAGACAGTGGGGTACAGTATAAACACAGTGGGGTAGAGCACAGCGATCATGGGTTACAGTACTGAGACAGTGGGGTACAGTATAAACACAGTGGGGTAGAGCACAGCGATCATGGGTTACAGTACTGAGACAGTGGGGTACAGCACACAGAGACAGTGGGGTACAGTATAAACACAGTGGGGTAGAGCACAGCGATCATGGGTTACAGTACTGAGACAGTGGGGTACAGTATAAACACAGTGGGGTAGAGCACAGCGATCATGGGTTACAGTACTGAGACAGTGGGGTACAGCACACAGAGACAGTGGGGTACAGTATAAACACAGTGGGGTAGAGCACAGCGATCATGGGTTACAGTACTGAGACAGTGGGGTACAGCACACAGAGACAGTGGGTACAGTACAGCGGGGTACAGCACAGAACCAGTGGGGATAGAATACAGTAACGGGAGGTCAGAAGAAGGATTCTGGGGTACAGCACAGTGACAGCGGGGTACAGAAGACTTAAAGGCAGGGCGGGGGCTGCTCACACAGCACGCTCGCCCATAGCGGCACCGGGAAGGGGAAACACACACCAGCCCGCCCCGGGGGGGTCTCACCTTCGCCCCGGCCGGCCGCGGGGTCGGTGTTGATGCTCTCCGCGCCCTCCTCCATAGCCTGCGGATCAGCCGGACCTTCCGGAGAACAGCCGAAATCACAACTCAAGTCGAAACTAAAACCCGCATCCCGACAAATCTAGCGGCGCCGTGACACTTCGACGTATCGGTTTCTTTCTTTCTCTCTCTCTCGCCTCTGCCGCTGTTCCGCTTTCGGCGTGAGTCGAGTCTCACCGCTGCAAAACCAGCACCGCAGCAAAAGCAGAGATTGTTTACACCGGCGAGCGGTGTCACACCGAAACCCTTCCCCCCCGCTGTGTCTCCTGTCCGCTGTCCCCCCGGACACCGGGGCCGCCGCGCAGAGGGTTCCGGGAGGGAGTGAGAGTCAGCCTGTAGCCGTGAGCCCATCCAAAGCCCGTTTATAAACTGCGCAACTTATCTCTGAACTTCGGGTACAACTGAAACTCTTCTCGTTGCCGGTCAGAGGGCGAAATCATTGAACTGGCGGAGGGGAGGGATCTGTCTGTTCATTTTTCCACGAACACCTCGGGCTATCTCTTATGAACTTTAACCCTGCCTCGGCACAACCCTGTTTTGTTCTCGCCTGCCGTCTGGCAGCCGGTCAAAGGCCGAACAGATGACGGGACAGCCCCCACCTCCAGGCAATCAGACTGCTGGACAGCCAAGCTGCGGTCACCGTCAGCACGTCACCCTAGCGGGCACTGATAACTGGACAGGTGGACACGGACATATAGTGTGTAATTGTGTTTGGCACACTGCAAATTGCACTATTTGGGCATAATACATCGCATACACGCTGGACATATAGCAGTTCTAGTACTTTTCAGTTTCATTTTATAATAATAATAATAATAATATAAATAATAATAATAATAATTGCTTATATAACCTGGAATAACCAGCATAGGACACAAATACATTTTGGGGTTCTATATTTCCAGGTAAGTATGGTGTCTGATCTGTTTTGTAAGTTTGGAGAATAATTAAAAAAACAAAAACAAAATAAATGACATATGATGATATTTTTGCCTGAACAACATACGGCAGTGGCTCTTTCACGCAGCGCGTGCAGAAAGGTCACCTCTCAGCTCTACCCTCACCGAGAACGGTACAACTCAATTCAATTTTTCAATTCCAGGTGCTTTATTAACCCTTTATTATGGCCAGCAACCATGTCACCCTGCAGCTCACAACTGACAGCCCACTGGAGCCCAGCAGTGTGAGCCTGTCAGTACCTGGAGGGGAGACTCCTGGGAGAGGGGTGAGTGGGGCCAGCAGGGGGCGCTCTCACCCAGCTGCCAGCCCACTGGAGCCCAGCAGGGGGAGCCTGGCCAGTACCTGGAGGGGAGACTCCTGGGAGAGGGGTGAGTGGGGCCAGCAGGGGGCGCTCTCTCCCAGCTCCCAGCCCACTGGAGCCCAGCAGGGGGAGCCTGGCCAGTACCTGGAGGGGAGACTCCTGGGAGAGGGGTGAATGGGGCCAGCAGGGGGCGCTCTCTCCCAGCTCCCAGCCCACTGGAGCCCAGCAGGGGGAGCCTGTCAGTACCTGGAGGGGAGAATCCTGGGAGAGGGGTGAGTGGGGCCAGCAGGGGGCGCTCTCTCCCAGCTCCCAGCCCACTGGAGCCCAGCAGGGGGAGCCTGGCCAGTACCTGGAGGGGAGACTCCTGGGAGAGGGGTGAGTGGGGCCAGCAGGGGGCGCTCTCTCCCAGCTCCCAGCCCACTGGAGCCCAGCAGGGGGAGCCTGGCCAGTACCTGGAGGGGAGACTCCTGGGAGAGGGGTGAGTGGGGCCAGCAGGGGGCGCTCTCTCCCAGCTCCCAGCCCACTGGAGCCCAGCAGGGGGAGCCTGGCCAGTACCTGGAGGGGAGACTCCTGGGAGAGGGGTGAGTGGGGCCAGCAGGGGGCGCTCACCCTGCGGTCCATGTGGGTCCTAATGCCCCAGTATAGTGACGGGGACACTATACTGTAAACAGGCGCCGTCCTTCGGATGAGACGTAAAACCAAGGTCCTGACTCTCTGTGGTCATTAAAAATCCCAGGGTGCTTCTCGAAAAGAGTAAGGGTGTAACCCCGGCGTCCTGGCCAAATTTCCCCCTGGTCTTTACCAAACATGGCCTCCTAATAACCCCCCTCTCTGAACTGGCTACATTACTCTGCTCTCCTCCCCACTGAGAGCTGATGTGTGGGGAGCGTTCTGGCGCACTATGGCTGCCGTCGCATCATCCAGGTGGGGCTGCACACTGGTGGGGGTGGAGGGGATCCCCATTACCTGTAAAGCGCTTTGAGTGGAGTGTCCAGAAAAGCGCTATATAAGTGTAAGCAATTATTATTATTATTATTAGCATAACCGATGGGTACATCAGTGTTGCCAAAGCAGATAAAAACAATGAAATTCACACGAAACAAAACAAAAAATAAAAGTAAAATAAAATCTACAGACATATTATAAAATATTTACATATTATATATATTTACTTACTAACTATATACATCTAGTTACAACTCTGCAGAGATTTGGTTGTTTTAACTGTACCTCACGGCTTCCTAGTCCCTACTGCCCATGCGCAGGACGCTGAACCCGGAGACACCGCGAACTAAGAGGCAGCGCCATCTAGTGGATTTGGCAAAACAGACAGCTCTTCACCACTGGGTCACACATTGCATTACTCTTCTGGAAACTCCACTCAGAGCGCTTTACAGGTCATGGGGATCCCCTCCACCCCCACCGGTGTGCAGCCCCACCTTTATGCCGTGTTGTTCACTTCTTCCTGTGTTATTTATTATGTCATTTGATTTTGTAACTTTTATTCTCTTTCCTCACGGTGACCTTGCAGAAAAACAAACAAACCCCACAACAACATTTCATTGGCAGCCATCGCTGCCGTGGGCCGGATTGACGTGCGTTTGACAAATAAATCAACTCTGAACTTCGAGCTGTATTCACGATTTTAGATCAGTTTCAGATTTCCCTCGAACTGTTTGACCAGAAAAAAAAACCGAATATGAACAATAAAAAGTGGACCCCAAAATGAGACCCCCGCTTTTACATAGAACAGTGTCGTATCTACATATTTATCCGATATTTTAACTGGCCAAAGTGGCCTTTTTTTGTGGATTTTATACGGATTGGCCGTCGGCAGTCACTCCGGTGTTAGGACGACGGCCGACAGCGCCACATCGCGCCCGTGTGGTGTCTTTTCAAGACGGTACCGCGGGGACACGGCGGATGAACAGGACACCGGCACCGCGGGGACACGGCGGATGAACAGGACACCGGCACCGCGGGGACGCGGCGGATGAACAGGACACCGGCACCGCGGGGACACGGAGGATGAACAGGACACCGGCACCGCAGCCTTAAACTCGTGAGTTATACTTCCGCGTTTCAGTCCAGCTCAGACGCATCGTATAGCGGGCAGGCGCTCGTCGAGTTGGTGATACAAATATCGATCTGCACTCCCAGAATGGGTATCGGGTCTGGGGTGCGTGTTCACAGGGACGTGGGATTTGCCCGGGGGGATAAGGGGGGCTAGGACGATTTAATGGGGGTCTATAAGACGTCAGCCAGCGCTTTTCGGCGAGCTCGGGAGCAAGTCCGCATTACTGTTAAAGGATCTGGTGGATCACCGGATAACAGCGCCACATTGCTCCACAGGATCACACAGCCCAGGGAGCTCTGCAGAAGAAAAAGACTGGATGATCTGAAGCAAATATTGGATAACTCATAAGGTTAAGGAGGTATCATCGTATTGTTGTGGGAACTTCTTCCTCAGAGGGGCAGGGCACAGTCTTGTGCAGATTCAGTTTTATTGAGCCCAGTAGGTCCGACAACGCGCGCCGGGTCTGGCCCGCAGAACAGACACACTGCAGGGGTCTCCCAGCTCTTATATACAGCCAGGGGAGAGTCTGTGTCACGATCTGAGAGCTTGTCCTGTTCTCTGATATGTCATTACTTCTGGTCCTGCTCTGTCTTGCTCTCGGTTCTGTCCTCTGATAGGCAGCAGACATTGGTCTGCTGTGTCCTGTTTGTGGGTGTTGTTTGTGGGTGTTGTGAGTGATGTGCAATGTCTTTCTTATTTTTTGTAATAGAATAATGTGCAATGTCTTTCCTCTCTTCTTTTCTTGCCTTCTATTTAAACGGGGACAATAAAATCCGATCTCTCTGTCTTTTCCCTCGTGTGACAGTCGTCGTCCCTGTGCTGAAAAGCGACCATGAATCTGGGGCTGTTAATAGGAATTTCTCAAAGTGTGTAAGACGGATAGTTCCGGTCCTGAAACCCGATCGGTGGGCACGCCGTGCCATGTCTTCCGCTATACGCACAGCCCGGAGGAGTTTGGACTTTTTAACTGTGTGATAAGGAAACTAAGGTTGCTGCTGGAAGATGTGCAAGAACACACCTGTCCTTTGAGGACTGAGGGACACTCTGACTGTGTTACTGCTGTACACTACACAGTCACAAAGAACAAAAGAGCACATTGTCACAACTATTATAAGTAACTACTGAGAAATCCAGATGCAATAGGTAACACCTGTCTATATGGCCAGCAGCCAAAGCACCCTGCAACTCTCAACTGGCAGCCCCACTGGACCTCAGCAGGTGTGAGCCTGGTCAGTACCTGGATGGGAGACCTCCTGGAAAAAACTAAGGCTGCTGCTGGAAGAGGTGTTAGTGGGGCCAGCAGGGGGTGCTCACCCTGCGGTCCATGTGGGTCCTAATACCCCAGTATAGTGACAGGGACACTATACTGTAAAACAGGCGCCGTCCTTCGGATGAGACGTAAAACCGAGGTCCTGACTCTCTGTGGTCATTAAAAATCCCAGGGCGTTTCTCGAAAAGAGAAGGGGTGTAACCCTGGCGTCCTGGCCCATTTCCCATTGGCCCTTACCGATCATGGCCTCCTAATAATCCCCATCTATGAATTGGCTTCATTACTCTCCTCTCCTCCCCACTGAGAGCTGGTGTGTGGGGAGCGTTCTGGCGCACTATGGCTGCCGTCGCATCATCCAGGTGGGGCTGCACACTGGTGGGGGTGGAGGGGATCCCCATTACCTGTAAAGCGCTTTGAGTGGAGTGTCCAGAAAAGCGCTATATAAGTGTAAGCAATTATTATTATTATTATTATTATTATCATCAATGATAAATAACAGTCAATCAAATCAATCGAATAGGCTTTTAAAGACTGCTGTTGGGCGTAGATATAAAAGCTTGGATTCTCAGGTTTTGGATACTGGATTTATATGATTTTATATGACTTATATGATTATAAGATCTATGATCTTTTTTGGGTCTCTTTGTCGCGCTCTTTTTGGACTCTTTGTGTCGCGTAGTTGAAGTCATGTTCATTCTTGGACATGATCACACGCTCGCTTACAAGCCAGGGGGGTGATGTCCGTCGTAGTGGAAATAAGAACGAACCCAGTTCTGACGAGGGACAGCGCTGGCGTGATATCCTGGCGGGCACTGGGACCAGCCGCAGTGGGCGCGCTCCCGACGAGCTGGGGGCAGGACAGTTTTTCCCTGCAGGTGGTGCGAGCCGGCTGGCCAGCGCGGTGACATCGCCGCCCTCCCCGGCGAATTTTCTTTTCTATTTGTTTTTATTGATGCTTAACAGAATAACAAAAATTACAATACGAACAAGAGCACATATAACAATTCGAGACAAGAAGGTCGTCGGGGGTACATACGACTACGTCAATTCAAGTTATGAGAAAAGATTAAACAAATGAAATACAAATTATGTCCTTCCTATCTTTGCATTTCGAAATAGTCTGCAAATACCCCCTTATTTCCATTTTAAAATGCTCAGACAAAGGGCTCTTCCCAGACCACTTCATTTTATGTATGTAATAACGTGGCGTTATAATAATTAAACTTATTACACACTGCATTTTAATATTGTTTTCGATGGGGCTGAAACTCTTCCCTGTGAATAGCAGGGGCCGCAGCCGCCGGGCTGAGGGGAGATCTCTCTTTAACTCAGCCGGCTGGGTCCCTGTTGAGTGACGCCGGAGGCCAGGGTTCGAGTCCCTGGCGGGTACCCCTAACCCCTAATGACCTCTGACCTGTCCTCATCGCTCTGCTCTCCTCCCCACTGAGAGCTGGAGTGTGTGGGAGCGGACTGGAGCATCATCCAGGTGGGGGGACACACTGGTGGTGGTGGTGGAGGGGATCCCCATGACCTGTAAAGCGCTCTGCGTGGAGTGGGAAAAAAAATGTGGATGATGCCCACTAAATATTGTATAACTAATACGGTTAGGGAGGTTTCATACAAAATAATTCATCGAATTTCCCCGGTTAAGACTCTTGTTCTCCAGCGATTTAAAATTCAAATAGATGATAAATGTGTTTGATTTATTGTGGTTCTGTCCCAGGGTAGAAACTTTCTGGACCGAGTCGGGCACACATCTTCAAAACGAGACCCATGCGGATATTTGTTCCTGAAGAAAACGACGTGATGCGAAGCTCCAGTCCCGTCGGATGCGAAACGGAAATACCGTCTGTAATCGATGTCGTGATGATAAGGGCACGACACTGCAGGGGTCTGGGAGGAATCCCACGCCTGAGCGCGGTAAGACGGATGCAGAGGAGTACTGTATCTCCAGGCTCTTCCACAGTGTAAACATGAGAAAGCAGGTGCGGACGTCACCTGTGTTTCATTCGGTTCAACTTTTTTCATAATTGGAAATTATTTTACACTGTGTAACCCCCCCGCCCCGACGATGTTTGTGTCTGGAAATGTTATCTATCCTCCTGTTTGGATTCTATTTTCTGGCGGGGGTATTATTTGTGCATGAATAAAAACATTTTTACAAGGTGATGACTGTTATCATCATCATCATCGCCGTCGCGAACAGGAAGACCCCGCTCGGCTCTGCTGCAGAGGAAACGAAAGCGAAAGCTGATGTCCAGGAGCACGATGGCGGCGGCGGCTGCGCCCGGGTCCGAGGGCGCGAAGCAGCAGCACAAGACGGTCCAGGACGTGCTGGTCGAGGCGCTGGACAACCTCACCCGCGACGCCAGGAAGCGCTTCCGGATGAAGCTGTGCGACACGGCGTTCAGGTTCGACGGGCTGGCGGCCATGACGCGGGAGCAGGTGGAGAAGGCGAGGCACAGCACCGACCTGGCGGCGGCCCTGCTCCGGTACTACACCGAGCGGTGCGCCCTGCCGCTGGCCGTCAACGTGATGGCCGCCGTGGGCGAGAACCAGCTGGCCGAGACGCTGAGGGAGGAGGCCGCCAGGAGAGGTCGGGGCTCGGTCCTGCCGTCTCGCCGGACTCGTCCGTTTTGAGTGTGAAGTTATGGGCAGAGGGGGAGAGGAGAGAGGAGAGAGGAGAGAGGAGCTCATTGCTATATCAAGTTTATTGTCATCATACTCACACACAGGTCTAGGGTGTAGTGAAATGCTATTTAGCCACAGTAGCTGTACAGGAAACAACAACAATACAATTGTGTAAGAAAAGACGGAGACAACAGGCAAAGTGCCACACAACAACAGGAAACCGGCAGTGTGCCACACAACAACACATCATGTGCAAAATAACAACAGGTAACAGATAATGTGCACAACAGCAATAGATAATGTGCAAAACAACAACAGATAATGTGCACAACAACAGGAAACAGATAATATGCAAAACAGCAACAGATAATGTGCACAACGTTCTTGTCTGTTTTGAATGTGAACTTCTGGGCAGAGAGTCTGGGCAGCCAGGGAGAAGGGAGAGGAGAGAGGAGCTCATTGCTACAGATGCAGCCATTCAAAATGCGCGGTAAAAACCCGCGGTACGGTAACCTACCCACAAGCCACCGCGGGGCACCGGAGCATACCGCAGGGCAAGTGATTGGCTGGCCAAAATGACCGACAGGGGCACTCGTGGTGCATTGGTTGGTAGTGCAAAGATTTAATCATTTAATGTCTTTACTGTGCACATTTTAATCCGCTTAGTTTTGAATATTTATATGGATTTTACCACTAAAGGGAAATTTTAGTAGCTGAGCATAAAAAGAAGAGGAGCATAACGCATCTGAAGGTCATAAACGATATTAATTTAAAACATTACTGTATGTATGTAAACTGTACTGTGTATGGCTGGTCTTGGTAGTTTAAAGAAAAAATACACACCAGTCTTCCATTTCTCCCTAAACATTTTAAGCATGAAAGTTTTATGAAACGGTACCCAAATATGCGATTGCTGTATAGAATGAATTTTAATTAAAAAAAATATTTAACACGAACATTAAGCTGTTTACATGTTCCGCCTGAGAACAGTCACCCATTGCTACCCAACGCAGAATGGTGATTGGCTGACACCATCTGACACCCCTCTGATTGGAGAAAAAAGACGTGCTGGTTTGCTATACATACTGTACCAGGAAGAGGATTTCTTTCAATTCAAAACGTGTATTTTAAAAGTTTAAGAAGTAAAAACCTTACAGCGTACACAGATTTCTAAACTGATCAGGATCGTTATCTTTGTCTTATGCATAATAATATTCACCGCTCTGTCCAGCAAATTAATAATAAACTTTATTTTATATAGCTTTTTAAACGAATAAGTAATTAGATTGCTCATAAACCTAATCACTTGCTTTTTCTTTTTGTTTAGGCTCAGATTTTAACTATAGATCGTATTATTAATAACCATAATAACAACCAACCAACAAAAACAACCATATAAACATAATACCAACCAAAAACATAGATAACAACCACAATACAAAATCAAATAATCAAACCATTTTACACTCGCAAAGTCCTCCAATTATCATAATCCCGCCCCTTATGCAAAACCAAACCTTCCTCCCATCCCAGTTTATCCTGTTTATCATAAACAAAATCCACCTCAATTTTCAACATAAAGCATTACACAAAATCAATACCTCAACACTCCATACTCAACAACGATAATTCACAAACAGCCAGAACATGTAACTACACATTCCCAAACATACCTACTTTCCATAGCCCCGCCCCTTATGCAAAACCAACATCCCTCCCCTGTTCTCTCTCTCCCCTGGCGGTTGTAATTGTTTTTATTTTCAAATAAATTTTAGCAAAGTCATGTATTTTAAAAATCTTAAGATTTTTCTATTTATGTCTTTATTTAGTGGTTTCATTAGTGACAAAGGCTAAACTTTCTTGGAAAAATGTCTTTTATGTAAACCATGTTTGCTATTAATTCATTCAGGGCTAAAATATGTTCATTGTCTTCTAATGAAAGAAGGGTTCCTTTCGCCGTAGTCGGGAGCCTAGCCTTTAACTAGTAAGTACTGTATTTACTGGGTTTTTGAGGGGGGGTGTCTTTCGCTGGAAATCTCGCCTCCTACTTTGAAAATACCCGTGAAACCGGTTCAATTCGTCACAGCCAGCACTCCTGCAGAGAGTTGGGTTGTACTTGCAGTGCATACAGTACACGCGTTATGCTCTTCGTTAATGTCTGTGAAGTTTTATTTAATCTCTGAGCCATACTGATTCTTCTGGAAGCCAGTTTCCGCCAGGGAGTAAAAAAAAAAAAACACACTATGGTATTCTCTCCAATGCAGTGCAGTTAAAAACATACCTCTGATGCTGCTCCTAAATGAATATCGTTTATGACCATCAGAAGCTTTATGCTCCTTTTCTTTTTTCCAGTGGATTGAACAGGGAGAGGCATTTCATGATGTACTTTTCCCTGATGAAACAACAGTGGCTCTGGAACAGTTTTCAACCAAGTCGTTTTATAAAAAGGGGAGATATGTACACGTTACTGAAGCTAAAAGTTTAGCCTGTGTCACTAATGTAAACACTAAATAAAGACATATAGAAATCCCATTTTTAGGATCAGAGTCTTACATGTGGTTATTTCGAAAACGTTTGTACGTGCTCCTTCTTACCATGTTACTGTTTACCGTTACTGACCATATTAAGTTTAAGTGCCTGTGGGCACTTTTCCTGTCCGTGGGGGGTGGACCGTCTTTCATTAAAAGGTTAGTCTGTTCTACTCTGAGAATGTAGAGGCGGTGGGAAGTGCCCGCGGTCATTTAATTAGTATTAAAATCTTAGTTATCTTTCTAGTTCACAGGTTTGCATGCATAATTTAATTTTGAAAGCCACTGAGACATCAGGTACTACTGTTGTATTTATGAAAAAGAAACAAAACAAAAAACATACTAACAACTGTGCCATCCTACTCCTTAGTTAATACATTTTATTCATAAACAGTTAACATTGTTAGCAAAATATTTTGAATTATATTTAACCCTATTTTTTCTTTAGTTTTGTATTTAACTTATTA